>NC_136065.1:1565511440-1565993940 GCF_964261635.1 Lissotriton helveticus | reverse complement strand
ACAATCCCTGATTCTTTAGGTTTGTTCAAATCACTTGCGAATGATTCAGTTGATAGACGAGTATTAATGACTGCTTTCAGTGTTACAGCAATAGAGAATTCTAGGAGAATCATTTGAATACATTTGGAAATTTGGGTTATTTCTTGTGGGAGCATGTGATGTTTACTACTCTGATAACAATCAAGAAAGGTTCGGAATCCGGTCCAAGCCCTCTAGTCAACACAGCAATTCAATAAAACCTGGGGTGGAGATGGTAAAAACAGTGTCCCCTCTCTGGGCCTGGACTTTGCAGGAAATAGTTCCTTTTGAAGGCACCAGGCTAATCGTGCAGGCACAGCCCACTCAAACTCCTGGATTGGGTCTACATTTAACTTCTGGGACGGACTATGGCTAACTGTAACTCATTTTTTTGCAGTCTGCCTCTTGGCCAAGGACCTGCTCCATTCCATGCTTGGACAGCCTAGCCTTTCCTCCTTCCAAAACAAGAGTGCAGCAGCAGGTTCTCTTTCGGAATCTGGGCCTGGAGGGGAAAATGGTTATAAGCAAGTTGCTTATCCTAGAAAACCTGTACAAACAAATTACAAGTTGGTTGCTCACAAGACTCTTATTTGTGGCCAGTGGCAGGAAGTCCAAGGCAACTAAAGTACACGTTTTATTCAAAGTTTGAACACTTGTTTATTCTGAAGGGTGTAGCTTTCTAGATTATTCCATCTTTAAACCAGGCTCTGAGGCTGGCAGGTAGATGCAAGGCCGATTCCAACTGGTCATTTCAGATAGTGGATTGCCCCAGAAATCCTTCGCCATGGCAAGTTCTCATGGTTGGTAGGTTACAGAACAAAAGAAGGGAGCAGGGGGCAGAAGGGTGAGTTTCACAGCACATTACAATCACATGCTTTGCAGACTCATCCATCTAGTATTGGGCTCGGACACTAATGTGTTTTTTCTGAAGCAGAGGATTTGGTTCTGAGGTGACTCATGATCCCGGCCTAAAATCCACAATGTACGACAGACTTTACCGTAAGTTGCATTTCCCCCCAAACGTGCAAGCGAATGTAGATGAAATGATGCGAAGCAGGACAGTCTGTGTATTGATGTATTGTGAAAATGTGAATATGTATTTAAAAAGTAGTTACACTGTTCCAAACAGCATACCGAGAGTTCTTCTCCATTAAGGTAAGCGGCATAGGTGAATCTACAGCACAAAATGTTGCAAACAAATTGCTATAGGTAACATTTTCTGTATGTAGAGGGAAACATTGGTTACATTGTGGTCTTCACACCGCAATACCATTACAACGCGGGCATTACAACACAAGTCAATACAACGACTTGTGCTGGATGGCACTCTAAGGTAAGGAATAGTATGATTTACTATTCCAACACCTTCCCTACTGTAACGTAGGCTGGAGTTGGAATAGTAAATCATACTATTCCTAAGTCCTGTGCCGCGCAAGTCGTTGTAACGACTTGCGTTGGAATACCTGCGTTGTAAAGGTATCGCTGTGTGAACACCACGATGTAATGTTGTATATTCGTATGTAGCCGGTGCTGCTATAGATAACATGATTGTATAGACTGAAAAGTAGTGCCCTTCTCCCTAAAGCAGTGGCTTGCAAGCCATAGAAGAAGATGTTTGGAGCAAAGTCATTTGCCAGACTTGAATGTTTTCAAAACAGTGATTGGTAAATGTGTAGACAGAAGACAATGTTGTAGACTTACAAAGGCGTAGTTGAATGAAATGCTTCTTCACTGCTAGGGCGTGGGGTTCACTTATTCACCATAAGTGACTGAAATACGGAAGGGCACCTTCCAAAAAGAAACTGCAATGGGCAAAAGTGTAAAATCTCAAAAGGCGGACCCAATGACTAGGTAAGGAAGAATACTGAGGTGCCATAAAGGGCAGGTGGAGTTCTTGATGGGACCATTCTTTTAAGACCTTCCATGAAAGTTTTAACAACAGGTATTTTAAGTATTGATTTGTATCGTCTATTCTACAGGTAAACTAGCACAGCACAAGCTAGGCTTCCTTTTTGTAGGTGATGAAAGTAGTAGATGTCTTGCAGCAGCAATGTCTATAAGGACTACTAGGACTGAAATAGTAGTTTCCTTTTGACCACATGACAAGCGCTTGCAGTGGGTTTTCGAGCCTCCTTAAGATTGAGCACGAAATATTCTAGGACATGAATGCACCCAAACTCTAAGACTCCAGGTACCAAATCACAAGATTCAGTGCATGGTGGTTGGGATGTTGTAGCAGACCTTAATGTTGTGTGAGTAGGTCTGTTTGGTGAGGTATCTTTTCGTGAGGATGTACAGACATCTCCAGAAGTATCAATATAACATTTGCTTCACGCAAGCGGGTAGGTGGGATGAGGATGAGCATCAGACATCTGCCTCATTTTTTTTTCTTACCACATGTGAGATCAGTGATAGGGGAGGGATAGAGTAAGCAACTATCCCTAACCTATTAATTCACTGAGTACCTGACCATCAACTGTGGGCATGGGTACCTGGAAGGGAAGCTTCAGCATTTTGGATTCTTATGAGTGAAGAAGAGGTCGACTTCCGCCCCACCCCCCCCAGATGTGGAAGTATTCTTAAAGTAGAGTACTTTGGCGTTCCTCTACCACCCCCATGCTAGCTGATGTGCCCTGCAGTGCAAGTCTACAAAGTCATTGTCTATCAGTGAGAGAAGAAAAGTTCAACTGCTGGGATCCCACAGTGCGGGAAATATTCTTGAAGTGCATGGGTGTTCATCTACCATTCATATGCTTGTTGATGTGCCGTCCGGAGCAGGTCCACAAACTGATTACCCCGGAGAGGTGCTCCACTAGGAGAAAGGCTTAATGATTAATGGCACAATGCCAGTATATCAGAATTTACTTGGACAGCTGGGCTAAATTCATGTTAGATTCTGGTTGTAATACATAGAGGTCATGTTTTCTCTGCAAATCAGCATAATTCCGATGTGTATCAGTTTGTAAAACGATTGGAGCACTACCTGAACTGCCATTTCTTCCATAAGATCAATGTGCAGGCAGTACTGCTGAGAAGTCCACAGGCCCTGAACTGAGAGGTGGCTCAAATGTGTTTCCCACCCATAAGGGAGGCCTATGTTTTGGTGGTAACTTGCAGCTGGGGGTCAAGGAATGATATGCTCGGCAACAAGTTCCTGTTGTTCCACCACACCAGCTTGTGCTGAACTCTGTACTGCACTAACACAGACCAGTCAATCCTAACCACTGTCTAGTGAGACACTCATGTCGAGGGTGTATGAGCAGCTTAGCCATGTGCTATTGCAACACAAGATGCCATCATAATCATCAGGTTAATAAATTGGTCTCGATTTCAGAGGACGCAATGTGTGACAAGGGGACGCTGCCTTTCACAGGCCAACACTTGTCTTTGTGGTAGGCTTAGCTTGTTACTGTATTCAGATTGTGTAGCCTAATACGTAGAGAAGAGACGCAGCTTGTTTGAGTGCAAGTGAGGCATTGCTTTCCACTATTGCTCTTTACCAGCCAGTCATGTGGGTATGGAAAAACATTAACAGCATTGTGGAGAAGGTGCACTGCAAACACCACTAACCATTTTGCGAACACACCGTGGGGCTGTTGTCACTTCGAAGGACGGTACTTTGAATTGATAATGGTTTCCACTTACCACAAATCTGAAGTACTGGTGGTTTACCGGGTGAATTGGGATGTGGAAGTATGCGTCCTTAAGACCAAGGGTTGTCATATTTTCCCCAACGCAGAGCAGCAGAATTATGGTTTGTAGAGTTGTCATTTTTAAGTGCTCTGACACAATATAGCGCTTGAGCTGTCTGAGGTCTAGTTCAGGCCTCATCTTTATGCTGTTTTGGGTATTAGAACGTATCCCCGTTGTTGTGGTGGAACTGGTTCAATTGCTCCTAATGCCTGTACTTCATTTTGAAGCAACCAGGGCTGATGCTGTTGCAGCATGGTGGAATAATGGGTGTTGTAGTATAACCTTCAGGCAGCATCAGTGGGCGATGGTGGAAATGATTCACTTGTTCAATGTTATCTCTTCCCACCGGGGAGGATATAACTTTATGCATCTTCTGACATGAGGGTGGATGATCGGCCTTAGGGGTGTGTGTTTGGGGGATCACTGCTTTGAAGCAAAGGAGAGTTAACCTAGTCTCCTCTGGCCTTATCATGGCCACTGTTCCTGAACACTCCCCTCAAATGGATCTTACAAGGCTGTCCCTCCTGAAAGCACTGCTGCAGTTGGTATGGAAGGTGACTGCTCACTTAGCTCTTGCTTGGATTTGTTTCCAAAACCCTGAAGTGACGGACTTTGAAAGGAGTGCCCCATAGCTTTGGCTGTGGCCTTTTGTTATTTTTTCCAGCAATGATATCACCTGAGGGCCAAAAAGATGTTATCCATCAAATGAGATACTGAGAAGGTGTTGCTGAACTTCGGAACAGAATACAGAGCCCCTCATATAGGCATGTCTTCGAATGAGGATGTTGTGTTAATCTCTCCAGGGCACATCTAATGTTGGCACTGGAGATATGTTTCCCTTTCTTGACGATCTCGTTTCCTCTATTTCTGAATGCCACTGTCGGGTATTTAATCAGCTGCTCCATCTATTACCAGTTACCATTAACTGCCTCACTGAAATGGCAGCCCCCACCCACATAAAACCCTTTTTCAGCAGCGTCAATTCACTTGCTCTCCTTATCAGGCAGAGGAGGGGCACCAGTACCTTGTTGTATGGACCACTAGTGAATAGAGTGACAAAAGGCCCCTAATGTATAAGGGGTCCGTGGGGTCCCCTGGCACTCCCTTGTATTTCTTCTCCACCATTGGCAACACGGTCCCTAAAATTTTCTAACAAGCATTTCAGGATGGTCTCTAGCCTTGTCTGGTTATGAACGTAGTGCTTTGTCTTGGAAAACTCTTTGTTTGATTTTTTTTTTTAAACAGTTTTTTCATTGCAGTCACTAATGAAGTCATAAATACCTTAAACTTTAAGCAGGTTTATTATCCAGTACAGAGAGGTTATGGTATAGTAACAAAAAATTGTATGTTAGAGTTAAATATAATAAAAAACTAAAGAGATGGTACAGGTAATCCGTATTTATCAATGCAGATTAAGAGCATCATTCACTGGGACCCTATATATTTTTCAGAACTGAACATAGTTAAATAAAAAACATCCAAAAAGTATAGCCATAATTACATCATATATTACTATTACTACTGTTTAATATATATTTTTTTGTGTTGCCGAGTATTCATACGGTGTCAGTCAGTAAGACAAATAACACAAATGTCACCGAATATTTGTAGCTGGTGGTTTAACTTATAAACCAACCATTCATGCGGTGCCAACATTGATAAAGTCGCAATATATTCTTCATGTGTAGCTAGTGTTTCATCTTTCAATGTCGGAGTATGCAAAATGTTTTGACGACCAAGGCAGTATCAACACATTTCTATCTGTGGTTAGTAATCCCCATTACATTTTCGGTGTCATGCAAGATTGCTAGTGGTAGTAAGAGGGCGATAATATGGTCACTCGTGTTTCATAGCACACCATGTGTGCGGTCAAAAGGTATTAAGACAAACAGTAGCAGAGAATATGGGTTACGTCTCCCCTAACTGGACACAGCGCCAACAGTATGATGTGGGTGCTGTTTGCTCGGTATTACTTTAAGGGATCAGCGCCAGTCCAGTAAAATTCTAAAGAAAGTTAATTTTAGCCTAGCGTTTCCCAGTCCCCTGTAAAGGGCTGAGTAATTCGACCACTATGTACATACGTTTCTGAGGCATGTGTGGCATGTTTCTGTGGTATTGGAATACCGTTTTTTTCAAAATTTCAGTAAATAATCATAGTCTTGAACGCTCAATTTCTGGCAGCGTTCCTATCTCACTAGGTACCCATGCAAGATGGGTTCTAAAAGATCAAGGGCCATATGTATCAAGCACTAATGCGTTCGCAAACGCCAAAATTCGCAGAATTTTGGCGTTTGCGAACGCATTAGTGCAAAATGGTATGTATCAAAGAAATCTGCGTGCAAAATAAGGAATCGCAAAATTTGCGATTCCTTATTTTGCAATTAAGGAATCACAAATTTTGCGATTCCATAAATGCATTGTATGAGGCATAAAAAAAATGCAAATTGGCCTTAAGGAATCGCAAATTACCACCAACTTCAAGTTGGTGGTAATTTGCAAATTCCTTGAAAAATTCACTTTTTTGCATTCTTTAAAGTGCAATGTGAGGCACATACATGCCCTTAGGGCATGTATGTGCGCTACATGTGCACCCATGCTGATTTCAGGGGTGCAACAGGGTGTCCTTTGGACACCCCTGCACCCTTGAAATTATTCTCAATTTGCGATTCTTAAATTGCGAATCGTAAATTGAGAATAACTTCCCATTCATTCCTATGGCCTCCTGGCCCATAGAAATTTATGGGAAAGTATTCCTTAATTGCAATTCGCAATTTGCTAATCGCAATTAAGGGATACGAAGAAATCGCAAAAAAATTGCGATTTTGTACATACATCTCTATTTGCGATTCTCAAATAGCGATTTCTAATCGCAAATCAGGTTGATGATACATATGGCCCCAAATGCCATATTTCCAAATTTGCTCAACACCCCTTTTGGCGTAAATATTTATCTCAGGAGGATTATGCTTGTGAATCCTATGACAATTTTGTCGTCATGGACTCTGTTGGATTTTTTACATATATAAAAAAAACGTTGGTTCCCTCAATGTCACTTTACAGCTATAGCTCTAGTATTATCCAGTCTGATGTCTCTAGATCTGGGGTAAAGCGGTATGATTGCTGGAACAGAGGCTGGGCTTTATTATACAATTCAATATGGGGCACACATAGACTTCCACAAGTAGTGCAGTGAATAATTTGGAAACTGCCCGTCTTTGAAGGATTGATTCACAGATATAGTTCTTGAAGAGAGGGTCGACTGTTTTCAAAAGTGTATGTGGAATAGTGACTGTTAACAAATTAAAGGCATAATTAAACCGGGGCCATAACCATTTTCACTGTTTGAAACCTGCCCCATCAGGAAGGTTAAAGCTTCTCCCATTTTGCAAAGTCGCATTTCATTTGATCTTATTGTAATTGAGAAGGTCTTTATTGCACAATGCCTTATTGCTTACTAAAGGACTGAGGAATTTCAATTCCTGTGGTACCCACTTAAATGCTAAGTTAAAGATCTTTTTTTCGTATAATAAGTCATAGCAAAATCTTCACTTTTTGTTCAGTGCAGTGCAGTTCAGTGCACCCTTCGAAGCGTGAAAATGCGATGAAGCTTTCCATCAGAGCAGGCAGTGACTTGCCAGGGTTACTGTTAACAGAATATTGACAGGATACAGCATCAGTTTGAGTTCTCCCGCGGAGATATAAATCCCCCTAATCATTGGGAGTCCCTGATCACTACTGCTAGGGGTACCAATAATAAAAGAAAAAGTAACGCTGATAATGGAGATCCCCGTTTGGCTTCTCTTCCAATTACAATACTGTCAGATGAAACAACGTCGCATTCAAAACTGCTGATCGATTCTAATACAACCATTTAACCATGTATATAAAGTTTTGAACCAGACGAAATCTTTTCAAAGTACGCAAAAGATAGCCCTGCTCCACTTGATTAGATACCTTTTCAGCTTTAAGGGAGAGGGGCAGTTCCTCGTCTTCATCATTTCTAGCTTACAACAAAGTGTAGAAGAGTTTATGTCGTTCTGTGATGAACAGTTGGATAGAAATCGCTGTAGGTTCTAATGTACTTGTAAAGGAATTACCTTTCTTAATCTTGTGTCCAAATTTTTAACCAGTATTTTATTATCAAAGAAAAAATTAAAAGGGTCTGTAACTAGCAAAGTGTAATGTGTTTCAGCAATGTCTCTGGAAATTTTCGCCAATAGTGGGGCAGTTGTTGCAGTAGTAATTTAATAAACAAATCCAAGATGAATCCATCCTCCTTTGGAAACTTTCCAGCCAACATATTTCACACCATATGCAACATCAGTATCAGAGAACTGGGTCAAGTTCCTCTCAAAGGTTCGTAGGTAGGAGTGGTAGAAATATATAGGCCATTAAATGCTCTAGGTTTGTGTTTACGGTGCTTGCCTCCGAGGTATACAAGGATGGAAACACTTTTGTTATATTCAGCAGATTTGAAAGCAGAATTCTTCCAGTGTCCTGTATCACTAGTGTTGCCGATCTGGCCTCTTTATTTAAAATGGAGAGCCAATTATTCCTCCCACTTTTTTACTACGCTTGTAGTTTTCCCCTTGCTCAGCATCAGTGCTTTTACTGCTATAGAGAAGAACACAGTATTCAGATTGATTTTTTGTTTCTTAGGACACCAACATTTTCTTTTGATGGAGTATTTTGATAAATTATTTGTAGTCTTCGCTTCTTGGCCTCTTATATGGTTCTTTTCTCCTTTAGGCTTAACAGACCAAATGCAAAATCCCCCAAAATGAATCCTCTGATATACTATTTATACGCAACCCATAAAACTTGGGAGGAGTTAAATGACTGCTCATTAAGATCTAGATATTCTTTTACTATGTTTTGTACCTTTTTCTTTTCCTCTGGCAAGTCTATATTAAATCACATTCATCCTCCAGGTTTTTGATTTTAGAAGAGTCAAATATATGTTGAATAGTATAAGGAAAGGTGCGTAGTCCGATATGTTGCTTATATCTAACACAGTCATACACTTTAGAAAACATGCCTTCATTTAGTAGGACATATTTTTTACTGGTTTTGGTGCCATGGGCAATAGAAGAAAAAGTTACTTAATTTTGTAATGAGCGTTCTGGTGGATACTCTGCATACCTGCTGATTTCTCGCCTGTTGAATAATCCCAGGCTTCTACAACACCAGTAGGGGGCACTGGCTTCATACTGGCACCAGAATTTCATCAAAACCATAGAACGCCCACTGTGGTGCAACAATGTCCGTTCCCTTCTGTTTTCTTTTTTGTGCCTTGAAGGCTAACAGATGGAGCAACACAGATCAGACACAGTGAAGTACCAAACTAATTAGAACCTTTGTATTTCTTTCCCAGAACATCCATTCATCAGATGGGGAGGTGGATGGGACTGGTGAGGAATCTGTAGGTAGATAGGGTAAGAGTGTTTCATAAGGTAAGTAACTTTTTCATCTGATGGATACTTCTACCAGTAGATTCTTTGCCTGTCGAACAGATTTCCAAACAATATATTTCCAGGAGGAGGGCTGATGGATGGGTAGATGAAGACATTTTGCAGAACAGATATGGAGAAGTGCCCATCCGTACCCACCTCAGTCAAAACAGAAATGTTTGGAAAATGTGTACAGTATCATATATGTCGCTGCCTTCCAGATCTCTGTGAAGGGGACACATCTCGCTAGAGCAGAAGTCAATGACTTTGCCCTTGTGGAATAGGTGGCAAGTCCCTCAGGCAATTCCTTTTAGACAAGGGCATAGCACATTTTGATGCACAAGATGATCCAGCAGGATATGGTCTGATTCTGCACCTTCACAGTAGCCAATAAAGCGCTGGTCATCCGATCTGATGGCCTAAGTGTGGTTGAGATAAAAACTAACCACCTGCCTAGGATCAAGGCGATACAACTGCTCCTCCTTCTTCGTGGGATAGGGCAGGGAATAGAAAGATGGGAATTAGATGGAATGGCCCATGTTTAAGGGAATAACTACTTTTGGAAGGAAAGAAGCCCTGCTTCTCAATACCAGCTTGTCAGGAAAAAAGGACGTGAATGAACATTCAAAGCTTGTAACTCACTGACCCACCTTGCGCAAGTAAAGGCAATCAAAAAGACTGTCGTTATAGTTAACAATGCAACTGGCGACTGTGAAGGGACTCAAATGGAAACTTCATCAAAAATTCTAATTCGATCCCACTGGGGCAATAGAAGGGGAGTTAGGGGATACAAATTGGCCAACCCTTTATGGAAACTCATCTTAGTAGGGGACTTGAACAGGGAAGGATGGTCTGGGAGACAGAGAAACGTGGACAACACTGCCAAATACCCATTGACAGGGAACAGCGCACACTCTCTGAGCCAGGAAGAGGGCAAACTGGAGTGCCTTTGACAGTTGGGCTCCCAAGGATGTACAACGTTATTTGTGCACCATGAGATATAGCTCTTCCACCTCCTAGAATACACAGATTTTGTGGAGGGGTGACGAGCTTATAAGATGACTTCCAGCGCCTCTGGTGGCAACTGAAAGGACCTTGAATGTCCCAGCCCAATCTTCAGCCTCTGAAGATTGGGGTGCAGAACCACCCCTCTCCCCCAACTGGAAGAGAAGATACGTTCTGAGAGGCATTCAAAGCTGGAAACAGATTGAGAGTTGCAGAAGGTCAGTGTATCACATCCTTCTTGGCCAGTACAGAGCAATAAGAATGACTTGGGCCCAGTCTTGGCGAATCTTCCTTAGAACTCGAGGAATCAAGGTTCATGCGCGAATGCAAAGTGCAGCTAGAAGTTTTACCTCCATTGAAACACAATACCCAAGGCTCCCTTCAACAGTTACTGTGAGTTGCGGAACTGCTGGCAACAAGTCCACCTGAGGAGTGCTCCAAAGCACAAAGATATTCAGGACTACCACAGGTAGGAAAAAACACTTCTGATAAGAAAGATAATGTCAGCTCAGGCTGTTGGCTATGACATTCAGAGGCACTGCCAGGTGATTGGCTGAACTGCCCACAGTTCTAGCAGGTTGATATGAAGTACCTGCTCCGGTACAAACTAGAGGCTCCTGTTCTCCATATCCTGCAGATGGGCTCCCTACCCTAGGATGGAGGCATCTATCACTACCATGGCCACAGCTGGAGGAAGAAAGAAAGACATCCAGCGAAGAAGAGTTGACTAATTACTGCTGCAGAACCCTCGTATGCAAATGTGTGAACATGGCCTGAGAAATACAGGAAGCCAGTAGACCTAGCAAGTGCAAGACCATCAGGACTGGAGCTCACTAGCCTTTACTTCCAGACATTTCAGGGCCCTGAGGGCTAGGATTGGACACAGGCCATCATCCTTCCAGGGAACAAGAAAGTATCACAAATAGCATCCTATCCCAATTTCCTGCTTAGACACAAACTCCACTGCTCCCTTCAGAAGCAGCGATATCACCTACTCCTGCAAGATGGAAAGATGATCTTCGGGCAGGGAAGAAATTGAGGGGCATGTAGGCGATACTCACTTTCTACTACCTGTAGGAAAATCTGGTCCGAAATAACTGCCTTCCAGGGTAGAAGAAAGGAGGACACCAGTCTCCTAATGGTCTCCTCTCCGGAAGACATCACCTCACTCAATTCTACCCTCCTGACTACCCAAAACTGGTTGACTAAGAACCACCTTCGGCTAAACACCTCTAAAACAGAATTCCTCCTCATTTCTCCTCCGAAATATACTCCTAATATCGACCTATGGATGAACCCACTAACACCTTCAACTGCTCCCCCCACATCATCAATTCAGCCAACTCCCTAGGAATTACTCTGGACAAGCATCTGAATATGAAGTCTCACATCAGCAACGTGTGCAAGGGAACTAACCACCTTCTAAGAACACTCAGGAATCTGAAACCTTTTCTACCGCAAGCAGATTTCAAGCAAGTGGTCCAAGCGCTTGTCCTACCGAGACTTGACTACGGCGTGCCACGCTATGTGGACTCCCCAAATACGCTTTGGCCCCCCTAAAGGCCTCTCTGAACGCAGCGACCAGATTGATTATGGGTACCAAGCGTAATACACACATCTCTCCGGTTCTAAAATCACTAAACTGGCTACCCTATGAAGCTAGAATTAATCTGAAGATTGCCTGCCTTTCACACAAAGTCCTCCACTTCAAAACCCCTCCCTACCTCGCACAAACACTAGAACTATCTGGAGGAGGTAGATCGCCAATGAGTGCTAATTCCCTCCTCCTGAAACCACAGTCCTTCTGCAAAAAAAGAACTTGCCACCGAGCTTTCTCGGGATCTGCTCCTAAAATCTGGAACTCTCTTCCACCCGAAATTCGGAGGATCTCTTCCAAGGCCGCTTTCAAATTGGAAGCAAAGACATTCCTCATGAAGAAGTTCTTACCTTAATAGGAGGGACATTATATATACCTTTCTTGTACTTTATTTTCCGCCTGAAAGGTGTCGTTCATTGTATAGTATGATTCACCCTTGTATATGATTTTTCTTCCCCAGCGCGCGTGCACCCAGGATTGTAAATGTTTATTAGCTGCTTACCTCTTGATTCAATGCTTAGTATAAGCCCCATATAACTCATGTTTAGATTTTACTATAGTGTTGACTATTATTCATGTTTGATTATTCACTTAATACCCTTATATCACCACGCTACATCATATAGCCCCCTTTGTCCTCTCTGGACTATAATTGATTTATTATGCGTGAACTATTGATCTTATGTTTATTTTACTACCCATGTTTGACTCAAGTTCTGATTGTTACCTTCCCTACAACTGTAAAGCGCTCTGATATCCTTCGGGATCTAGTCCGCGCTATATAAAACTTTATAGATAAATAAATAAAAATAAAATGAAGTGCAAACATGGACTGCATTTCCTGTGGCTCTGAGGAGGGGGTGGAGGTGAATGAGGAGACTGGGTGCTGGGACCCTTATCTCTGCCTCTGTCCCTATACTGTCTGACCAAGGGATTCAAGGGATCCTGCAACTGTGGCTGGGTGGACTGCCGCTGACCAAAGAGGACATTTCTAGAGAAGCCTTGACAGTGGCAAAATGTCTATGGTCCCCCAGAGGCGGTGGATGTCTAAGGCCTAGAGACCTAGCCATAGCTCTACTAACTTTAAACCGTTCAATGGCTGAATAAGCTTTGTCTTCAAACAAGTGGTTGTCAACAAGGGAGAGGTCCATAAGAGGGGCTTCCTCATCTATAGAGAACACCGATGGACAAAGTTGAGTATGGCGCACAGAACGGAGGACCCCATAGCATAAGCCACTGATTAGTCAGCATCCAGGCTTGATTTGATGTTGTGGGGCGAGTCATGCTGGCCATCCTTAATAACTTCCAAAAATGGGCCTTTAGGTCATCCTAGACATGAGGAACAACTAGTTGCACCATGGCACATGGGGAACATGTGTATCTTGCCAAGAGTGAAGTGGTTAAAGATTTCAATGCCCTGGTGCCAGCAGGGAAAACTTTCTTTCCCCAAGCTTCCAGGTGATTAAATTGTCTGACAGAGTTGATGGTAAAGTCTCTGTAACTGGTCACAAATAGAAAGAAGCTTGAATGAACAAGCTCTCTGAAGACAGGTGAGTGGGCAGGAACAGGCGGTCACCAGGGGCAGGTCTATAGCGCCTTGCCACCAGCCTATTTCCTGCCAGCGCAGAAGCAGGTTTGTCTGGTGCTGTCAGTACCATCTCTAATAAAGTGTCATCGAAGGGGAGCAATGGTTCAGAGGTTGGTACCAAAAGTAGGAGTACCTCGGTGAGCACATTTGTTTTGATGTCAACAGAGGGAAGTGATAACTAGCACCTCCCAAGCCTTTCTCACCATGAAGTGAATGAATGCAACTTTAAGACAAGGAAATCCCAAAGAGTTAATTCTCCACCTCAGTTGAGATATCCAGGTCACTGGCCAAAGTGATGCCTGCAAATTTAGCTGCTGGATCAAGAGGTGCTCAGTCCATTCCTTCTCCAGTGCCATAAAGGTTTAGGAGATCAGAATCCGAGCTTAAGAGTTCATGTAGCATTTGGCCATGGGAGAGGGCAGTTTAAAGTTGGTAAGCTTCTTTCTCTGAGAGCCTTTGGGCCTCTTTCCTTGAGCTGTGTTCTTGCACTGGGTAGGTCACAGGAAGAGCTGGTTGCGGTGCTGAGGGCATTGGACAATGCGAAGGCAGCAGCCTCTGGGAGGGGAGCCATCCATAGCACAGGTGGTGCCGCAAACCTCTGGATCTGTATTTATTTTATATTTATTTATTCAAAGTTTTATATAGCGCGAACAAGATCCTTACAGATATCAGAGCGCTTCACAATGACAGGGTAGGGGCAGTAGGAGTGAGCAGAGATAATGGAAGCAGAATAATAGTCACTGACATGGTATGATAATAATAACATACATAAAACATATCAATATACAAACAGGTAAACAAGTAATATAAGACGGCACCAGTCATTGATCCCACTACAGAGGTGTTCAGGTACACCTTGGGTGTGTGGATGGCTTATACCAATGACTTAGTGTAGAGAGAACACTGAGTGGGGGCATCGGGAGAGTGAATCAGTAACCCAAACAAAAGGCCCTAACCTGCACAGAGCATCTAAGTTTCAGCTTGGAAAGGCACATGGGCAGGTGTAAAGAACATGGTCAAGGGCATGCTGTAAGGCCCCATCGGCCCCAAAAGAAAATAAGAGGGGGCCAACACCCAGTGAACACACTGAATATAGTGTTAAGAAAAGCAGCTGTATGCAACCGAGGAGCTGGAAAGTCAGGATAGGACAGTCAGAGGCTGCCCGATCTGAATAGGATGACTGCCAGATCTGAGGACGACATGTGGGTTAAATCCACCAGTGCAGCCAGATAAGGAGACACCATGTTGACTAACCCCAGCCCAGAGGATTAAACTCCTGTAGGAGTTCAAAGGTGCTTAGTTGGCTTCCCTTTTTCTTCTTGCTGGAGTAGGTTGGAAGAAGTTGAACCACAAGTGGGCTGGCATTGATGCCTGGCTCATTTCCCACTGCGGGTCAGAGCCATAAACAGTTTTGCCTTCAGATTCCTTGACTGCCTTAAGGTGCATGCTAAGGAATGATTTGCATAACTTAGAATAATAGCCTGATCCCAAACACCATATGCAGATAGGGTGAGGATCGGTGATGGCGATCTGTCCCTAGCAGTCCCTACAAGGCTGAAAGCCTGAACACTTTGGAATTGGCATCTTTAGCACTACACCTGAGATTATTCAACAGGTAGGGAATATGCAGGTAAACTTATCCATCAGAAAGAAACTTTTAATCTTTTCCTGTTTGTCGGAAGCGAAGCCAGGAATCCTATAGGGTATGATCTGACATCAAGACCTTGCATAGACCTTGATTAGTGGCATTTTTGGGACCTGGGTGGCCCGATCACTCTAATACTGTGCATGCAAAATGGTCATATAGTCTCTGAAAGGAACAAATTCCAAAACTCTAAGACGTCAGGTACCAGATTGCTAAGTTGACCACGCGAGGAATGAGTGAGAAAGGTGGGATTTTTTTTTTAGCAAATATCCCTTGTCAGTTCACCCATAATACATTGCCCATGGACTGTAGGTGTGGATACCTAGAGGCTAAGAGTTGGCATTTTATATTAGCTGGGGTGGCAAAGAGATCAATGGGTGTGGTGCTCTACTGTTGAAGGTGCCTGTGGAAGACATGTGGGCGGAGTTCCTACTTGGGACCTGATGATACATCCTGCTTAAGATTCCATAAAGTCGCTGCCTATCCCCAGTAGGTTATCCAAAGGATTGAGGTATAATACATTGCTGTTATATTGTCCATTTGTTGATGTACCACCTTAAGGAACATAATTGAGTAGAAGGCTTTGACGACCAGAAAAAAAATCACTTCGTTCCAACTAACTGATGTGCCTCCTCAGTTGTAGGGGCATGCAGGTGACATGAACAGTCTAACTGCCATGATGTACGCCGCACTCCAAGAGGGATGCCTCATGGTAATGGGTTTACAAATGGCCTGCCTAGCAGTAGGTTGTTGTTGTTGCTGGTGTCGTACAGAGTATGCGAAGTTTAACATTTAGCAACACTAGTTCTCCAACTGACCCTCTGCCAGTGACCATTGTCTGGAATACATTGATCAAGTGGCACATGTGCAATGTTATGTGTGGAACAACTAATATGCAAGATGCCTTTATGCCCAAGTGCTTCATCTCTGTTCTCACATTTTCTTTGAGTGCTCAGGGCTTGATCCCAAACTTCAACTGGAGCGGTGCTCTGCCTTCATGCAATGGCATTTGGGAGGGTAGGATTCTGAGCTACCACTCAGCACCGGGTCCGTACTCATGACCGTCGCGGTTTTCTTCATCCTTGGCCCCACAGGTGTCAACGGTGAGGGTGCCCCCTTGTGGTGGTCTCCCTTAGAGGTGCTCAAGGATAAATCTGTGGGCTGAGTGTCAGCTGGCTCACTGGCACAACTAAGGGCTCGCTTCCTCTTTTTCGATGTGGAGTGTGTCTTGTTCGCTGAAGATATCATGCGTCTCAGCGGATGACTGTCACTTCATCTTAAGGCGCACCGAATGCCTTTCCCTTCTGTTCCTCAAAGTGTTCTTGTAGAGAAAGGCAAAACAGAAGTCACATGTGGACTCCTTATGACCGGGCATAAGACAGCGGTTGCAGACATCATGCCAGTCAGTCTAAGGATACTTGGCATTGCACTGTGGGCAAAATCTTAAAGGTTGTTCTAGCCATCACCCTCTGCCGGTCTGCATTTTTCTAGATGTTTTTACAGAGATCGAAAAGAACTTGACGCACAAGTTACTTACCTTCGCCAGTTCCGGGTGGACGACCAGTTCTTTGTTGGTTACGTGGGCGCTATGAAGGGAAGGGCGGTGCACAAACGCACCATTTCTCGATGGCTCGTTTTGTGCATTAAGGCCTGTTATTCTCTGGCTAAGAAGGAGCCTCCGGTGGGGCTGCGTGCCCACTCCACTCAGGCCACGGCGGCTACTACTGCCTTGGGTCGGGGCGTCCCCTTGCAGGACATCTGTCAGGCAGCTATGTGGGCCTCACTGCACACGTTCGCTAGACACTACTGCCTGGACAGCCAATTCTGGAGAGATGGATTCTATGGCCGTTCCGTTCTCCAGGACTTTCTGGTGTGATCATTAGTTCGCAGACCCACCACCGGGTTTGGTATTGCTGGGGTATCTATTCTAAGGTAAGGAATCGAACACTAACCTGTTTCTTTCAGATGCACAAGTTACTGTTACTTACCTTCGGTAACGATATATCTGTAAGAAACAGTAGTTAGTGTTAGATTCCTTACCGCCCCACCCATCCTCCCCGTTCTGTGAACCCATATCTAGGGTTAAGGTTATTCCTTTGAGGACCCTAGTTTCATGGCACCAGTGTCGGTTTTTATCATGGCTCTGCATTTCTGGCGCGGAAAAGCTATGTATAAGAACTGATGTCAGCGCGCGAGGGCGGCGTCTAAGTACTCCGACGACGTCATCACAGCGCCAAAGATGACGACTGACGCGGAGCCGCGGATGACACCTACCGACGCGCAAGGGTACTGCTACGCAAAACTTTCCGGATCCAGTCTGACGGCTGGGGATATTCTAAGGTAAGGAATCTAACGCTAACCTGTTTCTTTCAGATAGTCTTGGCACATAGCATTCTCTATCTGCGCTATGATCAGTCATGGTTCGTTGAATAGTCAGCAAACCATGTGCAATGATTGTTCAATGATTGTCGGTGTAAAAAAAATATAGAACAATCAGGCCTGAGAAAGCTACAAGAATGCATAGATCTTGGAGCAGTTATCGAACATGGCGGAAAAACGCAATCTAGGGTGGAGTCAATACCCATGCAAATTATGTCCTATGGGAGGAGTCACGCAGAATCTCATGACTCGAAGTTTCTTCAGTGAAAAACAAGTCGTAATGTTCGAGCCCAATACTAAATGGTAGAAGTATACAAAGCATGTGCATATACAGCCACACATAGGTCTATGTTTTTAGGAACTGGAAATCTCCTCAGCTCCTCTGAAACGGTCTCCTCAAAAGTGATACTGTTTCTTAGCATGGGATTGGTCTTAAATATCAGATGATCTTTTTGTTTCTGAAGGTCTTGCAGGCCGAACAGTGTGAATCCTCATCATCCCTCTGGAGACAGAGGTTACAGACTATGTCGGTCTGCCATTGGAACCAACTGCATTAAGGACAGAATTGGAAGGCTGTATTTTCCATAATCCCCTCAGCCACTTCCCCCACAAGTTATTCTTATAGGGCCCAGGCTCAAAATTTTCAGTTCTGTCCCGAAGCAGTCAACAGTTGAGCGATGTCTTAGTGTCTTGTATATATTAAAATTGGTGTCCGTTATGAAGAATTATGCCTCTGTGATACGATGAAGTCAGAGCTCCATAAGGTACAGCTGAACCCAATGGCAGAAAAAAAAACAAGCATTGGCATAGTCAATAGGTCTCGCCTTTGGGACCGTATAAGTGGTTAGTCAATGCTGCACATTATCCTGTATGCTCTGCCGCTGTGCAGAAATAGCGATCAGAGTAACGGTGTGGGACGGCTGATAGAGCAAAGGAAATGCAGACAACAAGAGGGGGGTGGAAGCCTGGAGTTTGGAATGTGTACCCGGGTTCCACACTGAAGGGCATGCAGAGGTTGCATCCTGTCCTCGCAGAGCCTCAAGATTTTATTTTAGAGTATTTCATGTTTTTTGAAGTGGCCATTTATTTTGTGCGGGGATGAGCAGCGGGGTTGGGGGAGGGGGTAAGTTTAATATTTCAGTGCATGCGCTAGTCCTTTTTATCTTTTTTTGCAGATTTGTTTACATTTTCTAAACAAAGGCCCCGTCCCGAGGTTGTTGATGTGGCGCTTTCGCTGAACTTTGAGGCAGATGTCTAGTGTCTGAAATGTGTGTTTTTTATTCACGCGTGGAATTTTAACACGTCAGAGGGACCCCTGACCTTTCAGCGGTGTGGGCGCAATCCTTTTTTGAAAGGGTAGGGTCATTCGACCCAAGGGCAACGAATATCTGAGATACTGGAGACTCGGGTTGGGGCATCCTTTCACTTTACGTCACTGATTAGTTAGTGAGAGTCGTATGTGCACGTTTAGGTGTCTAGAAAGCGAGGAGCCATTGTGGGGGGCCCGATGCTTGGAGGGGGTGCGGTGAAGCAGCGGGGATGCCAGCCGAGTTTTCCGTGAACCCCCTTCCTTGCGCTGAGCTAGGGGGAGGGTTGGCAGCAAACCCAGTGGATTTAGAACACAAAAGAGATGTAATGCAGCACACCGGCCATTTTATTACCTCGTTTAAATCGATTTGCACTTTGCTGAAAAGTGATTTCTGATATTACTAAGCACAGTATTCCAGTACTCTGTTTACCGTATTGCATTGTCGCTATACAGCGCCAAATACTTTTACAATAGCTGGTGAGAAAAATACAACATTGGTCATTTTATGTAGGCCCACCAGTAAGTTAAATGGCTCTTGGTGCTAAAATAGGTAGAGGGGACAAGCGGGCATCGACTTAGGCTCTGTGATACTGACATTTTATGGTTGGCTGTGCAGCGTTTATCACATGGACTGCACTGGGGCATTTCTATAAGTATCAGCATTCCTACATATGACGTGGTATTTCATTTGATGTCTCTAGGCTGCAATTGGTCCTGCCTGGAATCAGTGGATAAGGAGGGCCCAGTGGCCGCAGTAACAAAGGGAGTGGAGGGGTCTAAATGCCTGTGGACGCTGAGGGCACCACTCAACGGGGTTTGAGTGGAGCGGGCCGTCAACACCACGGTGGGGAACAGGGGCGTGGCTTCCAGGCTCAGTCCATGTACAGCGTTTACCTTGCGGGAGCGAGCAGCGGCGCCATCTGTTTCCAAAGCGCGGGTGCAATAATTGCAAACAGATGGCGCAGCTGCTCGCTCCTGCAAGGTAAACACAGTACATACACGAGTGCTCATAGGAAACAGTGCAGTAAAAGCACAAGTTTCCGAAAAAGTCCGGAGTGATTACAAGAGGTCACTCCAAAGCAGCGCTTGCGAGCAGCGTAGGCGAGACCTAAAAAAGAATCAATCGATGCCGGAGGAATCTGCTGGTGCATTGTGGGAGGAATCATGAGTCACTTGAAACTAAAACCTCTATTTAAGAAAAAAACAACTTGCAACATATGCGCTGAACACTAGATGGCAGTAGTATTCAAAGCATGGGATCTACGGCGCCACATGCTGTAAACACTCGGAAGGACAGCTGCGAGCCAGGGACACAAGGAAATGCATGATTTGATGCCAAATGTTACATGAAGGGAAAATAACATTCTTTGAATATGTGGACACAGTTTCATTAATGGATACCATCTAGACTACCTCCTGGTCCCACGTACACCCAAAAAATTAAACAAGCTGGGGAAGCAAGTACTGCCTCCACACAAAGTTGAAAGTAAAACAAGCACTGACAAGGTCTCGTCTATGCACTATTGATTGCTTTGTTAATGTTTTTCTTTGTGATGTTGCTTGGTATGACCTGTCATTGTATGGTATGGTATGGTATGGCCTATCACTGTATGGCATGGTCTGTCATTTGATTGTATGCAGTGCTTTAAATTGACCGGTACTGTTTGATACGGAGTATAGGCACTTTTTTATTTATAGAGGAAGAGTACCTGAACTTCTCAAGAGTGACGCCATACGTTTAATTGGAGAGTATCTGCACTCCTTAGAAACAAGCAGGTACTCTAGTACAGGGGGGCTTGCACTTCTATTTTTCCATTTCAAGCACTGATTGTATGATATGGTAATGATGGAGCAAGGTTTCGTATGTAAAGAAACTTGCTCGGACTCAACCCTCTTGAAATAACATGTAACGAATTAACCAACATGTTTTGTGAACACTAATAATTGCACCACACAACATATTCTTTATGGAGGGGAAGCTTTTAAATGTGCTTTACTAACAAGTAATCTGAGTGTCTAAAAATGGCTGGTGAAAACGCGGGAACACTTTTGCGCAAGCGTCTACTGCACAGCTTTCCAAACTTTTCATGTTGGGGACACACTTTCTAGACATGCATCATTTCGTGACACAGTAAAGCAGTGTAGCGAGCGAGCCCGATGCACCCAAGGAGGTTCGGGGGGGGGGGGGAGGGGGGGGATTCTCAAAGAACAGATGTTACAGGTGAGGTACAGTCTAGTAAGGACTAAATCAGGTTACCCTTTTGCAAATGCTTGTTTCTAAAGCTAACATTTCAGGTAAAAAGCACCAGCCTCCAAGATCAGCACAAACTTCTAGCTGTGCCTCATACTTTTTTTTGTTTCCAAATATTTTATTTGCATTTTATAAACGAAAACCAAAAGTCTAGTACAGAAAAGTTTAACAAGTGCTGCAGAGGTGAATGGCCAGCAAAAACAGCAGAGGCTGCTGAAATGAAACCAACCAGCATACCGACTGGTAAGGCCTCAGACAAGCGCCACAGCCAGACAGAGAAGGAGAAAACAAAAGATGGAGGAGCCAGAGGGCTGTGGACTTTGCAAACGGGACTCGAGCTGCAGAGAAAGCTCTGGGAATTGTCTCCTGCTCTTTAATGACAGCCCTGTAGGTATTTAAACGTCCCCCATTAGCATTTCTAACGACAAAAAACACGCAGCAGCATCACCATCAGCCGCACTTTAGAGGCTCCTGTGAAGTATTTACTGAAGTATTTACTGAATGCAGAGGAATCATTTGTAGTGTGCGCTGATTGTAGAGGAAACCATGATGGCAATCTGAAACCTTGGCAGCTATGCATCATCCAGTGACACACATTGCAGGCGACACAGTACTTTGTCCCGACACAGAGTTTGGAAAGCTCTGGTTTACTGCATCTACATAGTATGATGTCCTTTGCTTTTGGTGGGAATTCTTTGCAGCTGCGCAGTAACAACTAAAATGGCCACTTTGAACCTCACATGCTAATGCATATGGCTATGCTTATATTAAACCTTGCATGTCTTGCTAATCTGCTAATGCAATAGTTAAAATAATGGTATTAGAGTAGAAATAAGTGGTATACAGTGCATTCATTTATTTTCGTATTTTAACATGTCCTTGATTGACTTTACTCTTAGCTCGTATTCAGGCCTGAAGAGTGACTGAAATTTCCATCTTGACTTATTTACACGCATGCGCCTGGGACACAGTCAAAATTCGAGATGTGACATTGAAGAGCTGCCAAATCCCATCTTACCAGTGATGCACCTGAGAACTTTACCTCTTGACCCGGAGAGAGGAAGAAGATGCGAACAAAATAATATACATTGTACATTAAGTAATATGAATGTTGCTGGGAGGAATAAAGCATGGGAAAGTAAAATGAAGGGCGGGAACGTAGAACAATTAAACCAAAGAAGATGACTTCACAATAGTATAGTGTGATGACCTCTCCCCATCCCACTGACAAATCGAATGAAGGGAATACACACATTTTGAAACATTGGGGGGTGGTACATACACTGAGAATATTAGAACTAAGGTAGGGTTAGTCGGTTAGATTGTCCGACTTGTCATAGACCTGTCACTGACCCAACGTTTGCTGAAGGTAATCGTGGAAGCCAAAGAGCTTAGAGGCATAGACCTGTCACTGACCCAATGTTTGCTGAAGGTAATCGTGGAAGCCAAAGAGCTTAGAGGGCTGGTCGAGCACTCTGAAGGAAGATTCGAAAGATTGCTGATGGAGAAGAATCTGTCCATCTAGAAGGGGAACGAGAGTAGCACCAGAGAGGGGTGTAACGCTGGTGTTGCACTTAGCAGAGATTACCTGTCCAGTCCTGCACCTGCCCTGACGGCTCCTGATTAGTCAGGAGCCGCCCTTGGCCAGGGGTTGGTCCTCGCACCATTCTAGGTAAATATAAATCTGTGTGGTATGTCCTTGCACCGTTTCTTTTTCTCACCCTTCCCAGGTACCAATGTCTAGAGATTTTATGAAGTCTTAAAATTTTCGCTTTGATCATTATTTTTCTCCTTGAGAAGTTGGTGATTGACATGTATTGGTATTTGACTCACAAAATATTGAATAGATAGTTTTTAAAAATCTCCCGAGTCTGTGGTCATTCAAAGAAATATAAGTAAATGTTATTTTATGCCTATTATGCTAACAACCTGATCTATCGACCAGAGGAAATTAGGTACAAAGGTGTAAAGGTTTGGTGAGAAAAAGGTGTACAGATAAATTATAATTCAAATCAGATAAAATCCTAAACCTCAGCGCAGGATTGCCAGCTTATCGTGTGAATGTTTTATGGGCCCAGGTGAATATGGTGTTTTAGAAATAACCCACGCTCATTTATGTATTAACCAAAACACATTTGTATTGTTTTATGTTGTCCAGAATTCCCCGGGGATATTGAATAGCGGGTGGTAAGTGGAAGCCACACTGCAGTGAGGTTACTGGCCTTTATGAAGTTAGTGTGGAAAGTTAGGTAGAACTTTAAACACTGGTTAGCGATTATTCTCTTGTATAACAAGCATTTGCAATGCAATAGGTCTCGCATTAGGAAAGTTTGAGCTATTGGTATTGTAAATGACACATTTTTTATTTATGTGTTGGTTTTGAAAATAGCGAAATTAATAGCTTTGTCATTTACAATGCCAATATGTTTAACTTTCTCAAAGGTGACACCTATAGCATTTGTAATGCAATATGTGTTGTATTTACGTGACTTAGGTGTATTGATCGGTGATGTGCGCTGCGAAGGCGAGACCTAAAAAGGGGTGTGATGGAGGTATAGTGTAATTAATGTGCATGACCTCCTGGGTGCATCAACATGTTTCGAGGCATAAAGCCTCGTCTTCAGGACGGGTGCACAGATCCCTACCTTACTCACATGTGAAAGTACCATACTGTTCAATCATAAACACTGTTTATGTGTGGAATAAAGCCTAGTGTGCCTACTATGGTACTTGGCCTTGAGATGATTCCTCAAAACAATCTGTAAAAAGAACACAAAGAGAACGGAAAATGAGCAATTCAAGGTGGCACTCACGGATAGTGGTCGTGACCTGCAAAAGGTGACTCATATAGTGTCCTAACAAAATTATCAGTCTATGAGTGCAGTGTCTGTGCCTTGTAAAAAGAAAAACGTACAATGGACATAACAAACATATAAAGCACACACTCTAGCTAGGCCCACATGGCCATTGTCGAACCTCCATGCTGATGGTAAGAAAAAACACTGAGATATAAATGGTAGAATGCATACTTTCTAAAATCAAACCAATGACATCATGAGCCTGTGAAGGAAAAGACCCTGTGCTCAATGGCACTCTGTACGAATAAAATAGAAAAACAGCGTTGGAGATACTCACTAGGTGGTGGATACCTTAAAACCAGCTGACAAGGCGGCTATGCCGTACTTACAAGCGTAGAGTTGCTACCTACTGCACACGTCCCTTCCGCGACTCCGTGGTGATATGAGGAGTCGGGAGAAAGCCGTATATATACTCTACATAATTGCCTCAAGATCCGCCCCACCTAGGAAGGTTATGTGCAGAGAGGATACAAGTCGTAAAAGAGCCAAGGAGTGCCGATACTGGGGATCGAGACCCGCCATGGTTTGGAGGCAGTAACGAGACACGCATAGTGGCTGCGCTCGGCAAGCGCGGCTGATCTCATGGGCATGCGTGTAGCGGTAAAGGGTAAACAACTAGACCGCTGCCTACCAGGGGTTGATGCGGCTGCGCACCCAGGCCCGTTTACCACTTTGAGCCTAATAAAGATATTGTTGATGGTTTAAGAGGGTTGATACGGCTGCGCAAAAGACCCGAAAAACATTCAATTATTGATAAAGTTAAACGCGTTGGTTTGTTGGAAGACAAAGTACTTGAAAACAAAATTGGGCCCTCAAGGATGCAGGTTATGATGAGGCCATTGTACATAACAAGTTGATACCCACATACCTTGTTTTAATCTCTATTTCTCCATCTGGGAGGTCTCGCCTGAAGAATTTTACAGCATCAGCTTGCACAACATAAAACAAGTCTGACAGATCCTAATTTGAAAACAAGCCGTGAGCGTGCACTCTCCCGAACTTCCGGTCTTGGGATGTGCACGCTCACGGCAGTCGTGGGGCGGGACTTCAGACTTTGCGAGAAGCCCGCGCCCACAGAGTGGATGGCAGCAGAAGTCAGGAGAGGCGGCTGAGGCGGTAAGTGGGGCTTGGCACCTGTGTGTGAGCGTGTGTGTATGCAGTGTGTGTGTGTGTGCGATGGCGGCGGGGGGAGGGGGGTCTTTGTATGTGTGCGTGCGTGAGTGTAGGTGCGCTGGTGTGTGTGTGGGGGGTCTCTGTGTGTGCGTGTAGGTGCGCTAGTGTGTGTGTAGGTGCGGGGGCGGGGGGGGTGTGCCTGTGTATGCGTGTGGCTGTGATGTGCGCATGCGTGAATGTGGGTGCGCGTGCAAGCAGTGTAATCCAGCCGAAGAGAAGCTCGTGGCAGTTTCTTGTCCTTCATTCCCCCGAGTCAGCTAGCTATAGTTCTCCACCTGGACGCATCCTTCAGATGCGTATTTCCAGGCTCGACCTAAAAATGAGTGATTGATAGCAAAGGAGTTCTCTGGTGAAACCTTGGTCTTATATCACCTAGAAAGGGTAGGTCTAAAGGAGTAGCAGGTTCTTTGATGCTTGAGTGAAGAGTACGCGGAAGAGGTTTTACTCTTAGGGTAAACAGAAAGTTTTACTAGTCATGAAAGAAATTGACTGTTCTTTGAATTTAGTCAATCAGGCACAGTAGCAAATGTTTTTATGTTAATTGATGAAATGTGTAATTAAAATTGAAAGATATTGATCTTTCGTATTACCTTGCAAAGGAGGGGGTCAGTCGCGGGTGTTGTACTGACGTCACTGAGAGCAGCGCTGGGATTGGTTGAAACAGTGGGTGTGTAGCTGAGATAATATTGTAAAGGAGGGGTGAGTGCAGAGTGTGAAACTCACGTCACAGGAGACGCGCTGGTATTGGAAAGCATTTAAGTGAAGTGAACAAATGATTAAGTTGCCAAAATAGAATTTTCAGTGTTAATAGACAGTGGTGATTATATGTGGAACCCTGATCCAACTATAACAGGGTCCCGTCCAGATAGAAGATTCATAGGTTTTGCCCACAAGCAGTACATTAGAGGAAGACCAACCATCATGTACGGAGTAAAAAGGAAAATGTCATTTATACAGAAAATAAGAATTATTTTAAAAAGGATAAACCTATTAAAACTAGAGAAGGCATTATTATCCCTCCCAAAGGCACCTGCATCATACTTGATTATAGAAAGAGGCTATCACACTTGTGTATGGTTAGAAAATTGAATAGAATATACAAGAGATGATGGAATATTAGCATTTCCAGAGTACGGAACATTTAATGGGAGAATTTTGCACAATTTACGAACTCGCATGAATGAGTTAGAACCAAGGCCTGGATTAACTCAGTATGAAGCTTTAGAAGAATGGGAGACTGAGGTTTTTGAGCGAGACAGACCTCGATCTGACAGGAACTTAAGTAAATGTTATCCAAGATTTCCACGAGAGACTCGAGATAAGCAGATGAAACAGTGGAGGCAGGCTATGGTAGTGGAAGGATTATATCCTGTAATTACCACAGAAGAACCAGCAGGAAGTAAATGTACAGAGAAAACAAAACATTTAGTGACTGGTAGTGGAGATTCTGAAGACTATTATTTTGAAGACATTTTAATGAAAAATCTTCCACCTACATGAGACTACCATAGAAAAAGTACTACAAGAAAGAGAAGCAATAAATAAAAATAGAAGTGAGTTACTTCACAAAATAACCCAATTGAATACAAGTCCTGAAGCACTAACGATACCAGTGACTATAGGTCCTGTAGTTCCCTTATATGGAGACAAGCAAACCGGTCCGAAAACTGCCGTTCCAACTACTCCTATCATGCTACCCAGAAAAGAAAATATATTAGTTGATGACCAGGCAAGTGAGTGTGAGTCAGTAATTTCTTTAATGGATTTGCCTAAAAGAGAGCCCATAAATGATTCGTACAGGAAAATTAACCTGGATACTCTAGAGAGGTACAGATTGAAACATCAACAGGAATGAAAAGTGCCACTGTAGTAACCCCAGAAGAACTAGAAAGATGGACACGAGAAATAGAAAAGCTAAAATCACAGCCAAAAGTATTGGATATTTTCAAATTGAGAGTAGAATTGGAAGAAATGATAGCTGGAAATGTAGGGATAGAGAGATTAAATACTTTCAGTGAAGAAGAGTTGCTATTCATATGCAGAAGCATCACTCGCACAAAAATATTTAATGAGAAATTAATGAATTTGGCTTCAGAAATTGGAATTGACTTAGGTAAATCTAAAGTTTTGCAGAAACCATATAGAGCAGAATTTTCGGACAGAGATTTAGAGAACATGAGCGGGTTAGGGAGAAAATTGCAGATAAAAGAATTATTGACATTGTTACAAAAATGTGGGGACTTAGAAAGATGAAAAGCTAGATGGACAAAGAAAAAGGATGATACACAGGCAAATCGAACATCCGAGTATTTAATGAAAGAAAGCGAAAAAGTTGAAAGGTTGCGCCCAATGACAGAAGTTCCCGGAGGAAGTTATGTACATGTCCTATGGTCCCGACAGGATATTTTATGATTTACAAATGATTTCCCAAAGCTTAGAGAAACACCAGTAGAATGGTACAGGCAAGATGAAAGGTTTGTGAAGGTTTCAAAAGTGCAACTAAAAGATTTGGATGACTTGTTTGACATAGTTGTTCCTACTGACTTATGGGCAGAATGTAAAATTACAGTAGATTGGCCTAATGAGAAGTACCCAAGAGATGCAAAAACAGGAGGTCAGATGAGGTAATGAAAAAATATCATCAGGTAATAACTTACTTAAAGGGAAAGAATCCCCCAAAAGAAACAGATTGAATAAAAATAGACAGACCAACCCAAGAAAAAGATGAATCTGTACATGCATATTATGAGCATCTTTTACAGGTATTCAAACAGTACAGTGGGTTAGAAAATAATGATAATAAAGACATGACGCACTTTGTAATTCACTTTGTGACTGGGTTAAGGACAGATATACCCCAAATGATTAAGGAGCATAAGTTGTGTTTGCAAGCAAAACACATCGACGAAATCCTTAAGTATGCAAAGTACTGCGAGGATGAAATGTATAGCAGACAAAAGAAATTAGAGGAAAAGGTAATGTGGGCTCAAGTATAATTAGCAGAGCAACAAGAACTTCAGCTAAGTAATCAGGCAAATAATCATGGAAAAGGAGAAGGACCAGGTGAAGGTAGTGGGGGCAAACCAAGAGGGCGAATGAGCAAAGAAGAGGCAAAGAAAAAGTTTCCCTGTCACGGGTGCAGTAATTGGGGCATTGGAAGAACGAGTGTAAACTTATACAGAATAATAATGTCCGAACTCAAAATTTAAATCCACAGACGCAGAAGGAGGTATCAATGAGGCAACCGCAACAGTTAATACAGAGTCAATTGCCACCTGCCCCTATGCCAGATTTTGTGAGTCAAGCCAAGTACAGTGTGGACAACAAATTTCGGGAGGGAATTGGTAAGAAAAATTCTGTAACAACAATTTCTTTTGCAGGACACATTTTTTGACGAAGAGACTCAATGACGGTGCAGGGGGGACGAATGCGTACTTGGCGCATCCTTACCGGTAGATCAGTCAGGTCCATATATAGAACCTAAGGTAAAGGGAAATTAAATCACCTTATTACACACTGGTGCTACCCATTCTACTGTGAGGACAGCAGACGTCCCAAACCTACCGCTCTCGGGAGAAGCGATCCAAGTAGTGGGCATTTCTAAAAAACAGATTAGGACCCCAATCACCGAACCAATAGAAGTATGTATTGGCAACTTTAGAGAAATGCACAAGTTCGTAGTCAGTGACTCAAGTCCTGTAAACTTAATAGGAAGGGATTTGTTGTGCAAAATGAACTGCACAGTGTATTGCACACCGGATGGTGTCACAATTCAGACTCCTGATGAAGACGGAGTATACAAAATCATGTTAGCTAGACAGGGTACTGCAGTAAATGACAGAGTTAAAAGAATGTCCCCAGCTGAGCTACCAGAGGCGGTCCAAAATACCATAAATCCCACTGACCAATCGAATAAAGGGACTACACAAATTCTGAAACATTGGGGGGTGGTACATACACTGAGAATAGTATAACTAAGGTAGGTTTAATCATTTAGATTGTCCAACTTGTCACAGACCTGTCACTGACCCATCATTTGCTGAAGGAAATCGTAGATGCCACAGAGCTCAGAGGGCTGGCCGAGCACGCTGAAGGAAGAATCGGGAGATTGCTGACGGAGAAGAATCTGCCAATCTAGAAGGGGAACAAGAGTAGCACCAGAGAGGGGTGTAACGCTGGTGTTGCACTTAGCGGAGGTTACCTGTCCAGTCCTGCACCTGTCCTGACCGGTTGGCTCCTGATTAGTCGGGAGCCCCTTTTTTTCCAGCCCTTGGCCAGGGGTTGGTCCGCGCACCATTCTAGGTAAATATAAATCTGTGTGGTATGTCCCTGCACCGTTTCTTTTTCTCACCCTTCCCAGGTACCAATGTCTTGAGATTTTTAAGATTTTTGCTTTGATCATTATTTTTCTCCTTGAGAAGTTGGTGATTGACATGTTTTGGTATTTGACTCACAAAATATTGCATAGATAAAGTTTTTAAAACTCTGCCGAGTCTGTAAATAAAAGTAAATGTTATTTTATGGCTATTATGCTAACAACTTGATCTATCGACCAGAGGAAATTAAGTACTAAGGTGTTAAGGTTTGGTAAGAAAAAGATGTACAGATACATTATAATTCAAGTCAGATAAAATCCTGAACCTCAGCGCAGGATTGCCAGTTTATCGTATGAATGTTTTATGGGCCCAGGTGAGTATGGTGTTTTAGAAATAACCCACGCCGGTAATCTCGCGCCATCAGTAAGGCCCGTTATTGTATGGTATGGTATGGTATACATGTGTGAGGACGACACTGGGCGACTTCCCCCTAGTAACAATAACACCCCACAAATCACGGAGTGGATTCCTTACCCCCATGAAGAACACGAGACACCCGGAATGTTGCAGCTAATGGCTGACTCTTCCCTCCTCCCGCAGACCGTCGGAAGAAACCCGGATGCAGTCTGGCTGAGAGGCGGAACAGAAAACTTCGGTGAGCAATCAGGAGGCGTGGTAGGAGGTCAAGAGAGGCAGAAAAGGGAAGGCGACGACACGGAAGGCGCATCAGCAAGAGAGAACCCGGAAAAGGATCGCCGAGGAACCCAGGAGCTGCGGAACAGCAACGCGGATGCCAGAACGAGAGAAACTGAAGAGGAGAGCCCCGAGACGTGGTCCGAAGAGTGGTGGATCCCAGGGAGGACGTACAAGCCGCCACAACTCAGGAGAGTTGTGGCTCCTAGCGATACGTGGCGGGCAACCGACTTAGGGAGGGACAAGGAAGGATACGGGTGGTGGGGGGCTAATCAGGGGAGAACGGGTAACGCGGGTAGCACCAGAATAGCCTCTCTATGTGCCCACTTTGGTAATTCCTGTGCACGCCCACCTCAATACCAACAAGCCTGAACCTAAAATCCTCACTATATTACCGCTTACGTAGTACTGTCACTATATTCCCCCTTGCCTCCATAACGACTAAAGGGCCAATTTCACCCTTCATAGCCCCCCCCCCTCACATGGTTTGGTGACGGTATTCTATATTAAAACGATACCAGATTCTGACCGCTGCTTTCTTTTATTTTTGAGCCTTCTCCGGGATCCCGACAGCAGTGGAAACCCGTAATAGGTTTCTTGACCAACTCACAGAAATAGAGCATCTGTCAAGTTCCCATAGTCTGGAGGAAGCGGACTACAGCGCCTTGGTGCCAGAAGACCACCCTTTCCACCAACCCCATTTCATTTCCTGGACTGTTCCTTTTTTCCAAAAGTATCACTTTGTCCTTAATAAAACTCTCAATATTCACCCCATATGGCCTCCTCGCTTCTGCTTCCGACCATCCCTCCGACAACATGTCAATGTATATTATGGTAAAGTAGGTATGTCCGAAAAGTAAATAGTGAGGGAGCTAAAAAATGATATGAAAGCAGAGATACATTTTTGACCATTTCAGCTGTTTTTAAAAACTGCAATTTTTAGTAAAGCATAAAAATGCAACGCTAATCTAAACAATCAACTACTAATTAATTACTTTTGTTACAATCTCTTGGTATTCGGCTGGATCAGGCACTCCTACTTAAGGAACACACTACCCAAGTCACAGGTGCATGTTTCCGTGTGGTTGGGCTGCTTCGACGTGTTTTTCCATTTCTGCCAGACAACCACAGGAAAACGCTTGTTCAGACCTTAATAATAAGTAGGATGGACTACTGCAATGGCCTCTACATATCGGCCAATGAGGAACAACTGAAGAAATTACAAGTCGTCCAAAACACTGCAGCGAGGCTAGTTCTCAATGCACCCCCCAGAACTTCTTCTCGTCCCCTTCTTCACCAACTCCACTGGTTACCAGTAAAGCAGCGTGTTAAATTTAAGATATGTTGTACTATACATAAATGCCTGTTTGGCACTGGTCCCAGATATTTAAAGGAAAAATGTGTTCCATATACCCCTGGACGTACTTTACGTTCCAGTAGCCACCAACTGCTCCAGGTCCCAAGGTTCAGAAGAGCCAGACAGGGAGGTCGGGCCCTCTCTTACAAAGGACCTGTCCTTTGGAACTCCCTACCACCGGTGCTGAAACAAATCACCAGCCTTGAATCCTTCAGAAAAATCTAAAAACTTATCTCTTCACCCTGCCTTAGGTAAAATCTCCCTCATATTACAGCAATAAAAATAAACATAAAACCTTGATAGAGACTATCAGTGGAAGCACAAGCGCAGAGATATCCCTCCGGGAATTGATTCAGGCGCTTTATAAGGCTATACATAAATAAAATAAATAAAACCTTGACACAAAACACGTTAGCATCTATTGCATTTACATACTACTGCCCGCCATAAAATGGGTTTTCATTCACTCCAATTGAAAATCAATAAAAGTACAAACCACACAGTCTCTCTCACCTTCCATGCCTTGAAAATACACGTTCAATTGAGTTAATGTTATGTCGAACAAATCTGAAAGCATAGCTGTAAATCATATGGTGAACACTCTCCAATTCAAACCTTTAACCTCGCAGGTAAAGCATCGCATATAACCAGAAGCACTGACCCCACCATGTTATTCGACCAGCACAATTCTCACTGTTGAGTTAGGCGATAGGAGGAGACCCACAATTCAAATGTACTTCTTGGAAATTGTTATCAAAAGCACATTTTTGGGAAAGTTTACAAAACAGTTTCATGTTGCAGTACCTAGCTGGACAAACACATTAACATGCCTCACGCGCATCAGTTTCTATTTTATCTGACCATGTTAGAACCCATGTTTATAACCAGCTGATCATGGCTTTTCAGCCAGAAGCCCTTAGAACGAATTTGTAGTTCCGAGTTTACATAACATGTGTATTTGTAAAGCGCACGTTCACCCATAGGTCTCTTGGCGCGGAATAACAGATGATTAAAAAAAAATTAACTAACTAATTAAATTGTAATCAAAATGTGTTTACTTTCTTTGGCCAACTGGATCTAGTGCTTCATAAAAACAATTTTCAAAACATTGAGTTTACAAAGATAGGAATTAAAAATAACTTGAAATCTCTTCCCTTGAGTTCTCAGAGAGTCGAGGTTTCCATACAGAAGCTGTTCCTTGTGCGAAGGCGCCGATGAGGGCCCTCCTCCATGAGAGGAGTTGTTATTCATGTATTTTACTAGTATGATTGGGAACCTTATGAAAATAAATGGAGTCTTTTTTTCTTGTGACCAGATGTTTGAAGTTAGATGAAAAAAAGGGGTTTTAAGATAAATGATTAACAGCAAAGATTTTGTTATAACTAATCATTTTGAAAATGATTTTATTATGAGACTGTGAATTAAATATTACTGAGGCTGTTAAAGGGGCAGGTAAAGGGGCAGTGGTTTTCACTCTGTCTCAGTCACTCCCGATACGTTCACTCTGTGTTAGATATGTAAGCCCTTTTTCTCTCCATATTCCATCTATCTGCTTATCTTACACGGGGCACAAGTCCTAAAAACAGGCGTGGAGGACTAACCAATTTATGCAGTATCTAAATTACATCATGGCGTGTGACATCGCACATGGCATCAGAGGAAGGGACATCACAAGAAGTGATATCAGATCCTAATACCTCACACATATGTTTAGCATATGTTTAGTAGATTATCAAGAGTACATTTAAGCACATTACGAGATTTAACAAATGAGATTTTGTTTCGGGGTTGTGTCAAAAAAGACGCAACCCCGGCTCAAAATCTGGGCCTCAACTCATACATTTATTTCTTAAAAACTCAGCCACAAAGAAATTGGCAACAAGGGGAAACATGGCAGAAAATCGGTTCTGCTCAAGTGCTCAAGGAATTAAGGCACTTGCCGCACAGATATTTGTGTGTCCAGTAAATCTCTGGGAATAATAAGATGACTGGGGGTTAACAGATTTGCTGGAGAGAACTGTGCTGTGTCTAGTCCCTGTTTTGAATCAAAGTAGTATAGAGGGTTAATGTGCCTCCTGTAAAGCACATCGTGTAACATACAGATTTTAGTTTATGTAGATAGGTAAGTGGGTTACTGCTTTTAACTCCTTTGCCGCGGGGCTAATACCCCCACGGCGCTGGGGGGCTCGTGCAGCGCCACGGTGCCTGTGACGAGCTCAGATCGTCACGCTGCACGGTGACACTGTCCTCATGACAAGCTGAGCTCGTCATGACCACACCCGTTTTCGTGGAACATTCAGCACAGCAGGGGAATTATCCCCGCGTGTGAGCGCTACGCGGGCATAACGAGCTCAGCTCGTCACGATCACAGCGCAACAGTGCCTCATGACGAGCTGAGCTCGTCATGAGCACAGGAGAGGTTAACACAGAGATCATTTTGTTATTTGCAGTTCATAAATTGCAATACTTCTAATATACCACAGTGGGCTATGAAGGACATGTGATTCCTACACCTTGCAACCCTCTGTGTTACGTCACATCCTGTACGTTGATTTACATGCATATAATTTATTGTCAATGTATAATGTGTACGTGAAGTAAAGCGCAATAGTGCTATTTGAATTATTATTTATGTAAATACTGGGCCATTCTTACAGGTCATATATATAACTTATATACAGGGACTGCACAGAGTAAAAGCCATGTTACTCTTAAACACCTGTGAAGTGATAACAACCAGCATTTTATTTTTTTCAACTCCATTGCATTTGCAGCCAGGTGTGAGATAGCTCCCAGCTTCGGTTTCTGCCTTGGGCCAGCTGGAATTGAACACAGCCCTTTCCCCACCTGCACGTTGCTGCCCAGAACCAAGCAGACTACTACTCTTCTCCCCAAACCCAATCCCTTACCTATCCAATAATGGATCGATAATATGAATGCACTTATGTGCTCTCTTTAGCTTTCTACCTTTGTTAAGTCCTTGGGCATCACACTGGACAAAAGCATGTTGATGAAGGAGCACAACAACTTAGCTAAAGGAGCGCTCAGCGCACACTGACATCTCAAGTAAATAAAACTGTTTATTCCCCCAGACGATCTTAAGATGGTAGTGCAATCTCTTATCATCTGAAAACTTGACTAGGGCAATGCCCTCCTTACAGGTACTCCAAAATGTCACCTTGCACTCCTGAAAGCAGTTCTCAATGCAGCTGTCAGACTCCCTACAAGAATAAAAAGATTCAATCACATCTCTCCTGCCTTTAAGAGTCTTAACTGGCTTCCCATCGAAGGAAGATGCATCTTCAAGACAGCCTGTATCACCCACAAAGCCCTTCACACAAAAACCTCCAAATACTTAGGAACCAAAATTTCAAGAGCAGGAAGAGTCTGGGCACTGAGAAGCTCCAATGCTCTTTTTCTTATTCCTCCCAACCTAAAGAAGAAATCATCCCAGGCACACTCCTTCTCAGGAAATGCCCCAAAGATCTGGAACACACTCTTCAAGAATCTCTGCCGCAACCCCTCTTTTTGCTTCCTTCAAACGGGCCCTCAAATTTCTACTCCTCAACAACTACTTCAACTCGAGCACAAGCTGTTCTATCTTTCCCTCACTGATTGGTTCCTTCAAGAAGGCCACAAGACTCTCTCAGTCTCCTATTCTGCCTTCATTGCCATTCCTCTATGAATCCCCATGTTATACTGTTCTGAACTTTTAACCACTTAATTATGTATTGCTCTCCAACTTTCACTCTTATGAATCCCCTTATGTACCCTTTGTACATGTAATCACATAACATGTAAAGCGCACCGATATTCTCAGGTCTAGCCAGCGATATAGGAAACAAAAAAATAAATGTGCAGGCACTGCAGTATGTATCTCAGTGTTGTAAAATGACACCGGACGAGTTCAGCATTTCTCAGTGGGGTCCATCTTCTTGGCAGGGTAGACGGTGGCCATCCTGTGAAAATAGTGGGTGGACGCTGTCTACCCACGAGTACCCTTGACTTGTGCCCTGATCTTACACCTCATCTATTTTCTCTTTAGCTCCTTATTTTCACTCTCTCGTGAATGCACCTCCTTGCTTCTCCTTCACTTCATCACTCCCATATACACAACGTACCCACTCACCTGTTAACACTGTATTTTATTTTACTTTCGCCTTGTCAATATTTTTTAACTGTGTACCTCCTTCACACACATTTGCAATCATGATTGCAACTGGAAAAAGTAACAACTGCTCTGTGCACTCTGCAGAGAGGCCAAGGGTTAATGACCATTTATTCTGAACACCTTTCTTACTCGCTGAGAAATTCGGACTGCCTTCAGGCTCAGCGTCACAGCGCTCAATCGTCGACAATATAAACATAAGGAGGCAACTCGAAGTAGCACTATATGAGTAACACGCTACACACAAAAAAAATACTGAAACACAACAGCATAGAAATAGGTAGCATGCAAGATTAAATAAAACATGTGAACTACAAACAGGAAGTAAATCACTGACATAAATTACCTTAACGTTTTTACACTAATTGTTTCGAAATCAGTGTTTATGTCATTACAGTTAAGAACATGAATAAAGAGCTCCGTATGGACCGGTTTCTATGTCTGTTTTTAATTACTTCCTGGTCTGGAACCCAGCCCACTTTAAGCCATGCTTGCGACACTCCCTATCCTGTGACAAACCTGGGTCCCTTGGTGGCAAAATGTAAAGCAACCCAGCACAGTACGGACAAATTCTGGGAATCCATCAGCTTGTGGCAGAGTTAGGCATTGCCTATTCGAGTGCATGCCTGGGCTATGTAGACGTGGGCAAGCCACTGAAAGCTGGAGCCAGGCTCAAGGTCCTTTTAGAATCTCAAACCAATAATGAGCCGAGCTTTCATGTGCCAAAGGCCTGACTTCCACCACCCAGAATGTGGTCTTATGGACTAAACTGCCGACTGTGGAACTGGTAAACCGGGTTCGAGAATCAGTGTCTGCTCAACATCCTGTGATTAAGGGCAAATCACTCTCTCACTATGCCTATAAACAATGCCTATGACCTGTTGTAATGTACCTGGTGCTCCTGTTAAGCGCTCCAATACCTCTGGGTCGCGCTTGCACTATATTTTAACAAGCATTTGCAATGCAATAGGTCTCACAATTACTGGAGTTTGAGCTATTGGCATTGTAAATGAAAATGCCTTTTATTTACTTGTTGATTTTTAAAAAAAAACAAATAAAAAGCATTGTTATTTACAATGCCATTAGCTTAAACTTTCACAAATGCGAGACCTATTGCATATGGTCAGGTCTAACCTGGGGTGGCATGGTGAGCAAAAAAGTTATGGATTTAACCTAGCTCTCTTGACTGGGATGAATGTTTTGATTTGTTCTGCATTCCGTCTATCAATTGTGTGTCTTTTGCTAGTGAGTAGAGAACCTTGCGTCTGATATTTATACAGCTCCTCTAGTAGTGAACAGAGAAACCATGCTTTTGTTAAATTCTCATAGTGCTTGCACTAGTGAGTAGAGAAACCTTGAGTCTGTTATATTCGTACCGCTCCCCGGTAGTGAGGGGAGAGACTGTTTTTTTGGACGCTCACAGCCCTTGCACTAGTGAGTAGAGAGGCATTGCATCTGATATTCGTACAGCTCCTCCAGTAGGGGAGAGAGACCTTGCTTTGTTGGATTCTCACAGGCCTTGCACTAGTGAATAGAGAGACCGTGCTTCTGTTATATTCATACAGCTCCTGCAGTAGTGAAGAGAGAGACCTTGCTTATGTTATATTCATACAGTCCCTGCAGTAGTGAACTATTAAAGTATTTTAAGGCACCATATTCGTGATTGTTCACATAAACATGGGCGCTTTACTTCAGCTTAAGGCTTGTGTGTTCTCTCCTTGTGCCTACTTTTGTTGAAAAAGTGTACCGAAAGAGGTTTGTACATCCTGTGTTGCGTTTATGTACTGATGGAAAAGTTACCAGCAATATACGGCTAGGGATGCTAATCAACAGGACGTTTTGAGTTTTTAGCTGGCCAGGTTGTGATGCGATGTTTAGTGCTGTAGCAATGTCGTAGTTTTGTCTACATTGCCGGTTTCCAGGTGTGAAAAAAAAAAGCACTTATACTGTATACATTGTTTTTTATTTCAAATAAAATATCCAGAGGAAAGCTAATGACATTTCTAGCTGCTGTGCTGGTCCAAACCACATGCTATACACTATGCACTAGTAAAGTGAAACAAGAATATTGTGCTACATAAATAAATACTTATAAGGTCCCAAAGGCGAGACCTATTGGCTATGCCAATGCTTGTTTTTATTTCCCCTTCTACATTATTACGGATACCTCCACAGTGGTCTGCCCAGACACATGGAAAATCTTGAAGTGATGAACTCTTAATTTAGGGACTGATTTAGAGAGTCATGGAAAATCCTTAAGTATTTTATTTTTTGGGAAAATGCGAACATGAAGCCACCATTCCCATTCGGTCCTTCCACCCATCGCAACCCTATAGTATGATGATGCTCTTGGCTGCCAAGTAGGGGAAACATCCCTACTGATCTTCCACTACTTTTCCCGTTCACCAGGTGCGTTTGTTCAGTAGTAGCCAGTATTCCTTCCTTTTAAAAAAAGTGTTAGGCAACTGCACATGTCATCAATTCCCATTGTTGCTCTTCTGGAATCCTACACTCATTTGACAGCATCTCTGCCTGTTGCATGTTACCATAAGGATTAGAGAGCCTTATATGATTTCCCCCTGGTTAGTGAACATGTACACAGCATCCTGCTCCCCTTTTGGCTATATGTTTGAGGACTTACTACAGTTATAATTTGCTAGTCTCTCACACACACGCATCCATCCATCCATCACACTTCCCGGAGATGCATCCTGTAGCACGATTACTCCACCCTGGAGGCCATCACACATGAAAACCCTTCCCAGATAGACTCAAAACAAAAACACCCTTCGAATTATACACCCTTCATGAGGTCACTTTCTATGCATGTCGCAAGCAATTTAGATCTCCGCACATAGATAGTAAGTGGTGTACAAATGCTATAATACAAAACCTGAATTTCTTCACCCACAGTAATAGTGACCTTGAAGAAACCACAGGTGCACTATCTTCGGTATTTAGCTCTTCCTCCAAAAATTGCAGGATTTTCCTTTGCCACCCAACTTTACATCAGGCCCTAATGTAAATTATTAACTAAGAGTCAAAAAGAACTGTTCCAGTCTCTGCATCCCCAATCCAAACCTGATTATCAATGCTGATCCTAGCAAATTCCTTCTATCCTCAGTGTCTGGGTTACCATAGTTACCAACATTTAAGAGTACTTAGAAAGTAACTAAAACTACAATGAAATGCTGTACAACTGTGCATAAACATACCAACTTTGAATAATTTCGGGGCCAATGTCCATGCTGACATTTTATTTCTAAATTATCTGCATGTTTAATTCTCATTGATTTTGAGGGTACACAAAATTCCTTAATTAATACATATGTATCATTATTTATGCCTGATTATGAGAAATGGCTTCATTTACCGCCGCTAAGAACTGTAGGGGTGCGTCGGGGCTGCGCTTGCTACGTCCAAGCTGCGTCTCAATCCACGTGCGCAGTAAACTAGACAGATGGGCAAGAAGGGACTCTAAGAGCTGCTAATCCTGCAGAACAGCTTGGCGCCCAAACTAATATTTATGTATACATATAAATGCGCGGGTGTGCATATGCATGAGCGTTATAATAACTGAATGTCTATCTCAAAGGCCCTTCAAAGCAACAAAAAAATGAATGCAAATGATGCTCATGTAAAGCGCTCCAATATCATCGGGTCGAGTTCGCGCTATATAAATCTGTAAAAAAAAAAAATCCTGAGGTTTGTGGTATATTATAAAGTCGCCAACAGCTTCAAATCAATATAACGGTGCATTAAGCAGGCTCTGCTGATAACTGTGACCTGCTGCCCACATCCATTTAACTGGGAGCGCTCAGTTCAGCAGCTCGTGTTGCTGAGGTCGGAGCATTTAAAACATGCCTTCTAGCTAGCAATAGACAACTCTCCCATTGATTAAGTTTCAGCTGGTCACGTGCTGGTTGGTGGCGCGGTCAGTAGCTGGCATCTAACTAGCAGTGCAGTTTGAAGTAGTTAAAACCTTGAATGTTCCTGCACCTTGGCTTGTTCCGTTTCCCAGGCCCTTGTGCGCAGACACACGTGTAAGTTAGAAACTGAATTGAGGTACAAGGAACAATCACTTTTGTTACGTCTTGTAGGGGAACACTGCCTTCTCTCTAATTTTGCACTTTAGTAATTGCAGTGATAAAATCCAACTTTGTTAATGGTAACCGGGCACTAGGCAAGGCTAAAGGCCATGATTGTGGGCACAATCTGTTATGTGATTCACAAACAATGCTATGCGCATTTTGTGTCATGCAAAACCAAAGTGAAAATGGAAATATTTATAAATCATTTACCACTCGTGCACTCTGAGACTAGCATTTAAAGCATTTTACATCGGAATTCTATTTTTTGCGACTCGTTCCCACTATGTGTAATGAGCTCCAAAACCCGATAATGGTACAATCCGCCCATAAACTAGTATTTCGTTAATAAACGAGACAGGGCCCACAGGCACAAGACCCCTCATTGAACCCAGCAGCAGTTCCCGTTGTTAAAACTGGCTCAGATTACAGTGTAAGCAATTGAAAGCAAGTGAAGTGCGGAGACATTAGGGGAACTTTCTTTAACCTGCGGTTCATTTGATGGAATTCTCTGACCCAGACACGTCTATTCCAACACAGAGCTAACAAATTTGTGTTCCTTGATTTCGGCAGCCGTGCATTACAAAAGAAATGCGCGGTTGCCGTTCTCGAACCTGAAGGTGCCTCGCACACCTCTTAAAAGCACAGCGTTTTGAAAATATATATATAAATGAATGAGGAGCGTTAAAGGCGTGCCTGCCATTCTTCAAGCAAAACACCAGCGAAAGCACAGGAGATGTACACACGCTCGCCGTGAGCGTGCACATCGCCTATCTAGGCGCGTGCCACCTTCTGTCTCCCTTCGGGACAGAAAGCGGCAGCAATAGTCTCGCAAGCAAAACAGCGCATGTGCTGCATTGGCACACGAGACCTAAAAACGGGGAAGAATACACTAAGAGGTAAAAACACAGCCTTAACATAAGGAAAGACAAATGCATACCCATTTACTGTCTGATTTGTAAGAAATGAAACCAGAAAACCTGGATATATTGCTGCTTCCTCGCATAAATTGTATTATAGGCAAGTATTTTATTTCACCAAAACTCATTTTTTTCTATATTATCGCGTATAAAAGCACTTTTAAATATGTGAGTTCAGACTTCCAGTTGTAAAAAAACTATCACTTTTAATAACTACTTCTCAGTGCAGTACTATAATGTACCCTATTAGTGTCAAACCTTCAACATGTTATAAGAAATACAGTTTTTTTTATTTTGAACGGGTTTATCATATTTTATGTGATGTTTGTTTAATGATTTACATCGAAAACATTTTTAGGGTTTGGCTCGGCTTAGCTAAACACTTCCTCTTGCAAGCTCACCCACCTCTGTGCTTTGGGGATCATGCAGAGGCCGAGAGGGAGCTCCTATGCGGTTTCACTGAAAATAAGCAAATCACACTAATCTTGCTACTGCTGGATAATGTGACCTAGGGATGGCAAGGTCTCCAAGGTGAAGTGTGATCAGCTCTCTCACTACTACTTTCTTCTTTAGCAATCTGGGACTTCTAGTTTTCCATTTCCATTATAAACTCAGAACAACAAGTACCAGAGTGTAGTGTAGAGTTGCGTTGTGTTATGTTATATGCATTTCTATTGCATTTACACCCAGTATACAGTGTCATAATTCTTTCAAGACATGCATGCCCATTACGAGTGAAAGAGAAGGAAAATGCTACTTACCAGTATGTATCTGTTCTTGGCATGTAGTGCTGTAGATTTGTATACTGTAGCATAGATCACCATCTGGTGTTGGGCTCGAATGTTTGCACTTTCTTATTGTATAAGTCTTTGTAGTCACGAGATAGGCGACTCCTCCTTTGGTTAGTAGTGCGCATGGGTATCCATATTTTTTTTGCCATAAAGGGTAATTATGGAGTTAGATAGGAATAGAAAGATGTCCATGTGTAATGCATCTAAGTATGATATTACTGCAACAGACACAGGTATCCGGGGAGGCGGGTGGGTGTATACGAATCTACAGAGCTGTACATGCCAAGAACAGATGCATACTGGTAAGTAGCATTTTCCGTTCAAGGCGTATGAGCTGTAGATTATATACTGTAGCATAGACTATACAGCAGTTGTGCCTTAGCGGTGGCTACCTGTATCGGTTGCAGTTTGAAACAGTGTTTTTAGTATAGCTTGGCCCACACTAGCTTGTTGTTTTGCTAGCACATCCACATAGTAATGTTTAGTGAATGTGTGTGGTGTAGACCATGTTGCTGCTTTACAAATGTCATCCATGGGGATATTCCCCAAGAATGCCACAGATGCCCCAATTTTGCGTGTGGAATGCACCCTAGGGGGAATTGATGATGTACGCTTTGCTTTTTGATAGCATACTTGAATGGTTTTAACAATCCACCTGGCAATTCCAGATTTTGATATAGCATCGCCTCAATGTGGTGGTGAGAAAGCTACGAAAAGTTGTTTAGTTTTCCTGAAACTTTTTGTTCTGTCAATGTAGTAAAGAATAGCTCTTTTAACGTCAAGCGTATGAAGAGCCCGTTCTGCTACTGAGTCTGGTTGAGGAAAGAAGACTAGGAGCTCAACCGACTGGTTAAGGTGAAATGGAGAGACTACTTTAGGCAGGAATTTAGGGTTTGTCCTAAGTACCACTTTGTTGTGATGTATTTGCAAAAATGGTTCTTGTACGGTTAATGCCTGGAGTTCACCAACTCTCGTGAGAGATGTGATGGCCACAAGGGAGGCTACTTTCCAACTGAGAAATTGTAACTCACATTTGTGTAAAGGTTCAAATGGGGAACCCATGAGCCTGGTAAGGACAATGTTTAGATTCCAGATCGGAGAGGGTGGCATTCTTGGAGGAATTATCCTTTTAAGACCTTCCATGAATGCTTTAATGGCAGGAACCCTAAACAATAACAGTTGTCTGATTTGTAGGTAAACTGCTATGGCAGCAAGATGTAATCTTATGGATGTGTATGCTAGATTACATCTTTGTGGATGCAAGAGATAACAAATAATGTTTTGAACAGAAGCATTTAATGGATCGATTATGTTGTTCTTGCAGTAAATTACAAATATTTTCCATTTAGCTGCATAGCAAGCTTCAGTAGTAGGACGTCTAGTCTCCTTGATAACATTCATACTGTCTGGTGGGAGGTTGAGGTATCCAAACTCTAAGACTTCAGGAGCCAGATCGCTAGGTTTAGTTGATCTGGATGCCTTATGTCTCCAGGGTTTTGTGTGAGAAGTTTTGGGGAAATGTGTAACGTTTGGTGTGGAACTACTGAGAGTTCCAGTAGTGTTGTAAACCATGTTTCCCAGGCCCAAGTTGGAGCAACCAGGATCATTGTGAGAGACAGTTGTCTCAGCTTGTGGACTAGTAGCGGAATGAGTGGGAGAGGCGGAATAGCAATAAATGCCCAGCTCATCCAAATCGCTTTGCCCTTGGACGGTGGGTGTGGATACCCGGAGGCGATGCTTGGACATTTTGTGTTTAAGTGTGCGGCAAACAGATCTATGTCTGGATGGCCCTACATTTGAAATAAGGGATAAAGAACTTTGGGATGAAGTTCCCACTTGTGAATTTGTTGTAGCTGACAACTGAGCAGATCCGCTATCTGATTGTGTCCCCCAGGTAGATGCTCTGCTAAGAGGTATATCTTTTAAGGAATGGCCCATCTTCATATGCTTTGTGCTAGCTGTGAAAGCTGTAGGGAGTGTGCCCCCCCCTGTTTTTGTATGTAGTACATTGCTGTAATGTTGTCCGTCCAGACGAGGACAGCTTTGCCTACAAGGTGTACCTGAAATGACTTGAGAGTGAGAAATATGGCCAGTAACTCCAGATGATTGATGTGAAGGAGTTTCTGTTGAGGGGTCCATATACCTTGAATGGTATGGGTTAAGAGATGAGCTCCCCAGCCGGTGAGCGATGCGTCCCTGTTCGCACTATCTGTGAAACCGGGTCCAGGAACGGCCGCCCTCTGGAAAGATTTTGTAAGTGCCACCATTGCAGAGAGCGATGTGTGCGGCTGTCCGCCAACATCAGATCTGTAAGCTGACCCTGAGCCTCGTTCCACTGATGTGCCAAACATTCCTGTAGTGGACGCATTTGGAGTCTTGCGTAAGGGACAATTAAGAAGCAAGAGGTCATCATCCCTATGAGCTGCATAAAAACTCGAGCTGGTAGTGATTTCTGTGGTTGAAATTTTGTTGAGAGCTAGCATACTGGCAGGATTGGGAAATGCTAGTGCCTTGGAAGTATCTATTGTTGCACCTAGATATTGTTGGGTGTGGGATGGTCGAAGATGTGACTTGGTAAGGTTTATTATAAACTAATTGTGCAGCAGCTGGATTGTCTTGTGTGTTTGTTGTAGACAATGCATGTGTGACTTGTCTTATTTATTTATTTATTTTTGCTGAGTTTTATATAGCGCGAACTAGACCCGAACCGAATCAGGTATCAGAGCGCTTTACATAGCACCAGTTACGTTACATGAGGACGGACACACATTCATTTTAGGCACGGGGAGATTAAGTGATTTGCCTAGAATCACAGGAGGTTTTGGCGTCGTTACCGAGACTCGAACCCAGATCCCCAGGTCCGAGGTCGAGCGCCCTAGCCGTTAGGCCAACTCCTGGACAGTTGTCCAGGTAAGGAAAGACATGAATGTGTTGTCTTCTTAAGTGGGCTGCTACCACTGCGAGGCATTTTGTGAAGACTCTGGGTGCTGTTGTTAATCCGAATGGAAGAACTTTGAACTGGTAGTGTTGACCGTCCACTACAAACAGTAGGTATTTCCTGGGAGCAGGGCGAATAGGAATGTGTAAGTAGGCGTCCTTGAGATCTAGAGTGGGAAGGAAATCGCCTTGTTGGAGCAGTTGAAGGACCTGTTGCAGAGTGACCATGTGAAAGTGGTCGGATTGTATGTACAAGTTTGAGGGTCTGAGTTCTAATATTGGCCTGAGAGTACCATCCTTCTTTGGGATGAGAAAGTAAAGGGAATAAACCCCTGTACCTTGAGGATGTGGAGGAACTGGTTCTATTGCATGTTTTTGCAAGAGAGAGAGAACCTCCTGCGTTAGAAGCGTAAGATGTTCTGTGGACATTGGCCGTTGTCTGGGTGGTATGTGAGGAGGGGTAGAGGGGAGTTCCAGGCAGTAACCATACTGGATAATTTATCTCACCCACCTGTCTGTGGTGATGTTGTTCCAGACAGGTAGGAACTGCGATAGTCTTCCTCCGACCGGAGTGGAATGGTCTGGCAGAAGCGGAGGGAAGTCATTGCTTGGTAGTAGGGGAGGTTCGGTTGTAGTTACCTCACGCTCTCCCTTTGTTATTATTTCCTCTGTACCCACCCCTAAAATATCCCCTGTTGAGGAAAGTTTGTGTAGCATTTTTATAGGCGGACGTTGCAGCCTCTGTGGTAATGTTTTTGGATCCGCCCCTATAGAAGAAGCAATGAAAGGACCCCTGTGTAGTCTGAAATTGTAATGCTCTCATAGATTTAGCAGTGTGTCTTTTTTTATTTTTTCTAGAGCTGTGTCTACTGCTGACCCAAAGAGGTGTTCTTGATCAAATGATTGATTTATAATAGTTGTTTGCACTTCCTGCTTGAAACCGGAAATGAGTAACCATGCATGTCTGCGGAGTAAGACACTAGTGTTAACAGATCTAGATGCAGTGTCTGCTGCATCAAGGTCACATTTGATGGAGGCATTTGTCATTAACTTGCCCTACTGGACCAAATCATTGGCCTTGGCTTTGTATTGGTCAGGTAAGTGTTGTATAAGATTCCCAAGCTCATCGTAATGAGCCCTGTTATATCTGGCAAGTAGAGCTTGTGCATTTGCTATCATCCAGTGATTGGCTGCTTGGAAAGCAACATGTTTACCTGATGCATCCAGTAGTTTAGACACATTATCTGGGGGTGGTGCATCACCAGAGGTTTGAAAATTAGCCAGTTTTCTTGCATTGGAGCCTAACAAGGAGTCTAATGGGAGTTGTGCCTTGATGTACATGGGATCTTTAGGGGTAGGTCTATATTTATTCTCAATGCGTGGATTGAGAATCCAGGCCCTGACAGGGTCTTTAAATATATTGGGTGCATGTTTAATTACACCTTTAAGCATGGGCAATGGGTGTATGACTTTATGGGACTGAGAAAAAGGGCCCATTAAGAAATCTTCCTCCATGGGGTCTGAATGTAGTGACACGCCATGGTATTGAGCAGCCCTATTAATAAGTTGGCTACATCCTATATTGTCATCTGGGGTGATGGCTTAGATGGGTATGAATCTGGATCAGGAATGTCTGGAGGATCTGCAGGATCGTCATAATCATCCTATGTATCCTATGGAGGGGTAGTGTTATCATCATTAGGGTCATCTACAGGATCATTGCCGTGTTCCTCACACCCCCAAAATCATCATCATCCTGTGGTAATAAGGGTGAGAATGGAGATAATCTAGGAGATTGTATAGGAGAGTTTATAGGAGAGAACGGTTCAGCAGGAAGAATAGGAGAAGAGGGCCTTATGGGTGAAGTTGCAAAGTCTCTCTTCTTAGCAGGCACCTCAGGTGTATGTGAGGTATCAGATTTCCTCTTGTTTGCTGGAATACTGATAATATGGCTTGTTTTAGGGTCCACCTGTAATGTCTTTTGCTTTGGGTCGACAGGATCTGGTCGAAACAGTTCATCCTGGTCGTCTGTTTTCGGTGCCGATTTTTTGGGTTCCAAGCTTGGCTTTAGTTTGGTCTCTGAAACCTTAGGAGGAATTTTGTGCGCCGTCAGCTTCGAAGTTGGCGTCAAGTCGGAACTTTTCTTCGGAGCCGAAGATTTTGTGTGTCTCTGTTTCCAAGGCCTTATGGTCTTTTGGTGCCGAAGGGCTCGGTATCGAGGCCTATTTTGGAATGGGGTGTATCCCCGATTTCGGCACCGCAGGTGGTTTAAGGATAGTGATATGTGGTTTGCTCGGTCCTGAGCTGCCAGAAGGCTTTTTTTTCTCTCTTCGGAGCCGGGCCCGAAAGTGGGGCTTCTGAAGTTTTCTTCTGGTCTCGACTAGGGCCTGCAGGCGAAGTCTTGACTAGAGCCTTTTGCTTGTGTGGTGGGGCAGGAGCAGGGGCTTTTGTACTCACTCGTTCACCTGGAGTGATGTCATTGGACCCGGAGTCATCTTCTTCGGAGATGATCTCAAGCTCCTCCGAATCCTCTGCCTCTGGAACATTAGGGCCTTCATCGAAAATGTTTTCCGGCACCGGTGCATCTTGTTGAGCCAGGACGTGTCGTTGAGCATGGCGATCACGGATGGTCTTTTTCGATCGAAAAGAGACACAGGCTTGGCAATCCTTTTCCTCGTGTTCTGGTGATAGGCAAAGGTTGCAGAACTGGTGATGGTCACTGTGTGGAAATTTAGCTTCACACTGGGGGCATTTTGAATGGAGCTCTTTCCATTAGCCGTAGGCCCGAATGGCGTCGATAGGCACAACGGCCCGCGTCCACAACCGGAGTTGAGAGATTTGAGTTCGCGCGTCAAAGGCACGCGAACGAGACAATGCTGTTGAATATGATAGGTTGCGTGTCGAAAAAGTTGAGAAAACACAGTGCCAAACTGGAGGGCAGAAAGTCCCATCCGAACCCGATGGTGGAAAAAAACAATCTGGATATGGAGTCGATGCCCGTGCACAGTACTAACCAAAGGAGGGGTCACCTAACTTGTGACTACAAAGACTTCTACAATAACAAAGTGCAAACGTCCAAGCCCAACATCAGATGGCGATCTATGCTACAGTATACAATCTACAGCTCATATGCCTCGAACATACACTTATTTGGATGAGCTGTCACACCTAACGAGGGAGAGTTGCTCGTTCTCAGGTCTGTGATTATGCTGGGACACTGCAAGGATGCCAGCCAACACAAAACATGGGTTGTCAGACACGCCTTAGACTTGGTGTTATGAGATAAGTGTGACCAGCCAAAGACAGGAGCGTACCATTTGAATCACAGAAACACATGAGCAGTAGGGAATCGTGTATATATATATATATATATATATATATATATATATATATATATATATATATATATATATATATATATATATATATATATATATATATATATATATATATATATATATATATCCCAACAACAAAAAGTTCACGCGGCACACTTCTTGGCAGGTAAATCTCAGTTTTAATCACTCAGGTCTTCAGCAAAACTCCTACGCGTTTCGAACAAACGTTCTTGGTCACGGCAGTGTTCTACAATTAGTCCTTCTTTCACCAACAGTAGCGTTCCCTCTGTGACGGGGACAGTTGAGAGGATATATATATATATATATATATATATATATATATATATATATATATATATATTCGCTCCTAGAGAGCTTCATATATCAGTGGATGGGTACGGGGAAATATTGTTTGGTGAGTTAAGCGAAACAGAGAGCTTGCACAACTCAGAATATAGTGAAATCATTTGAGCATCAATAGTGACAAGTAATGGGGCGCGAGGGACAGGGCAACAAGATGAGGGATGGACGGGCAACCAGCAACAGGCAGGAATGCGGAGGGACAGAAGCAACAAGCAAAGGGGTGTGAAGGATGCAGGAGGGAGAAAAAGTACCACCACAATCAAAGGGCGACCAACGGAAGGACAACTACAAAGAGATCAAATAGGACTTGGTCCATACTCCATTAAAGGAAAAACACACATGAAGACAAAGTGAAACCGGACGTGCTGACTAGTGAGAAGCAAGGAAGTGAAAATAATGAAGTCAATTAATGGTAAGGAATGGGTGGCTAAAAGACATTTTTTATGTTTTTTTCTAAAGAAACACATTTTTCACAAGCAGTAGTGCATGCGCTGTCTCATACAAGACTTAAAGCTATACATAGTTACCACTAACCGCCAGTTACCCCACAGTCTGGCAAGATGGGGCTGAGTCATCTGTGATTGTGGGTGGAAGTGCACTTTCAGTTGCTCTCAAACCAATGATGAATATAGAGCATTGAGCACCTCCAGTGTGTTCTATTTGCAAATTATAAAGTGTGATGGGAGGAGAGGATAAATGAATACAGAAGGCTGGTGAGAGAAAAATTTAACATGGCTGGGCGGCATAATTTCCAAAGTCTTGCCAGCATTCTCCCACTTCAAGTCCTCAATCTCAGATTAGAACTAAGTTGTGTAAGCTCCAAGGCCAACAGCTTACCCACTAGACCTAACTCTCCATCCTATGTAAGACATATTTCAGGCCTAAAAGTGCAACCACAAATTAGCGAGAAATGTGCATTAGTGACCCTCAAATGCAATGAAAGTAGATTATGGGTTTACAGAGTGATGTGAAAAACCTTTCTTAATTGCACAATAAGTGTGTGGTTGAAATAGCTCAGGATGGCTGCCTCAATTGAAACCAAAATATCGTACAGTTTTTGCCTTCTTCATGGGTATATCATAGTATTAGTAGGTTTTGTTTCCCTGAAAGGAAACATTTGATTCTGCTTTTTTTGTGAGGGAAGCGAAAAGGACAATACAAGGCTGCAGCAAGTTCATAGTAGATTTAGTGACTTCTGTATAGTACCCGTCTTCCTAGAGAGGGTTCATGGTGCTGGGCACCCAAATCCAAAAATGCAAGAACATTAAGAGTTAAATAGCTACAAAAGTCATGTTTTTAAAATTTCATTCTAAACCTCATATGAGCTGAAGTCAGTTTTAGATTAACTGAAACCTTATTCCAGGTGCTAAAAGCCAAAATGAAAAATTACATGCCTTCATTCCTCTGCCTTCAGAACCAGGGACTACAAGTTTTGAGATCAGAAGTAGTAGTCCTCAAAACGTACAGCAGTACTAGGATCATCAGACTGGGTACAGAGAAACTGGGCTCATGCTTGCAATGGTTGGGAGGGAGTGGGGTAATAGGGGTCATGTCTAAGATGCAGGCTTTTAATTTTAAAAATATTTGTGTCCCCAAATATTACAATTCCGGTTTCTTTTATACAACTACTGAACTTTATGAACAATCTAAAAACACAGTGCCCTTAATTGTAGCACTAGCTGTATTCATGCTTCAGTCGCATTGACACGCCACTCTAGAGCAAGTTATTGATGGTGAATACTTTTGTTGTCCCTTTCTGGCACGGACTGTATTGGCAGGCAGCCTCTTAACACATAGTTCTCAGAATGGCTTTTATTAATTGGGATCGGAATTAAGTTCCACTGCAGTGAGTATTTCTTTACGGAACTTATAAATCATATGGCTATTCAAAGAGGACATCCTGTCGCTGGAGAAGATCTTGTCATCTTGGAGAGGCAGATGGTCAGATGCTGGCAGTGAAGAACAATTTACTTACCTTCTGTAATGCTCTTTCTGGAAGACTCGATTAGCCACGGATTTCTCATCTTTGGAATATTTAAAAGTTCTTGGAATCTGCACACCGGTCTATCAAGCTACTTTTTTGACTCAACGTTTGGGGCATGGACAGTCTTAAAAGCAACTGACATCAGCACGCAGGAATGGTGCCTATGTCACTTGCTGACGTCAGTAGCTTTCAAGACTGTCCACGTCCCTGACGTTGAGTCAAAAAAGTAGAATGATAGACCAGTGTGCAGATTCCTAGACTCGGGATCTTATTAACGGGCAGAGTCCAATGACAGAACAGGGAGGAAGGGAGGGTAGGTGAGGAATCTGCAGCTATATAGTGTCTCTACCAGTAAGAGTGTTACTGCAGGTAAGTAACTTGCTTTTGTGATAGAGACGTCTAGTCGTAGATTCCTCACATTTGAAATAGATACCAAATCAATACCTTATTGGAGGTGGGCCGTTAACGGGCGCAAACCAGAAAGTCCTGCAGGATCGAGAGGGCAACGTGTCCTCCTTGGTGGACGGGGCTGTCCAGACAATAATGCTTCATGAACGTATGGAGGGATGTCCACATAGCTGCCAGGCAGATGTCTAGGACAGTGACTCTGCGTGCCAACATAGTGGTAGCAGCACTGGCCTTGGTGGAATGATTTTGCAGTCCTTCTGGAGGCTGATTCTTTGCGAAGGCATAGCAGATTTTAATGCAGAGCACTATCCACTAAAGAGACGATACATTCCTGTACAACAGTGATTTTGTTTTTGCTCTGGTGAACCCCACAGAGCCAATTGTCCACCCGGTGTCTTTGGTTCGATCGATGTAGAAGCTGAGCACTCTCTTGGGGTCCATGTAATAAAGTCTCTCCTCCTTAGAGGGGTGAGGTGGAGCACAGAACGCCGGCAGGGTAATGTTTTGGACAAAGTGGAACGGAGTCACAAAGTTCAGCAGAAAAGATGCTCTAGGTCGCAGAATCAGTTTATTTGGGGATGGTGGTGGTGCATGATGGATGAAGTCAGAGCCTGGAGCTCACTTACGTGCTGTGCTACAGTTATGGTGACATTGAGGTCATTGGGACATCACAAAAGGGGAAGGGGGAAACAGATGCTGTACTCCTTTCATAAACCTCCTCATAACCAATTATTTTAATAACGAAGGCTGAGAAGGTCAAAAGCACCACCCAGGAATCACAGATAGTGCAGATGGGGCGGCAGGACTTGTATGTGAAAATAGTTATCCTGCAGGTCCAACGCTACAATCTAGTCTCCAGAGTAGACAAATCCTGGCATGGGGAGCATTTTGAATTTCTCCTTCCGGAGGAAGACGTTGAAGGGGTGCAGATCTAGAATAGGCCAAAAACCTCCATCGGTGTTGGGAACCAGAAAGTACAGGAAATAACAATCATGTTCTACTTCTGGTCCTGGCACACTCTTAGCAGTAACTTTGCCCGAAAAGGCTTGCACTTCCTGCTGCAAAATAGAGAGATGGCCCCTTATCAGTCGCTGGGGCATAAACTTAGCAGACAATATGTGGACCCACCTGTTTGACATGATCACTTGCCTACCCGGATGGAATCAGTGGATTATGCCTCCAAATGGATGGCTTTGCCCCTGCAAGGGCATACTAAAGAGGTTTGGAAGGGTGGGGAGGACTGAGCGGCATGCTGAATCTGGCCGCACATATTTGTCAAGGAAAAACGCCCACTTTTACCCTACCCTTCTCCTATCAACGGTTACCTACCAGAGTGCCTCAGACAGTAACCCAGATGACTGTCCAAGACCATTCAGGCTTACTAAAAGGCAGAAAGATGTTAGTTAAATCTAAGGGTATGCATGGATCATAGTATCCGTCCACATACCCGGTTATTACCTTATGGTACTTTTTAATTATACCTAGGGTACCACCTTAATAAAAGGATACTTTTGTGCAATACCCCCAAGGTATTTTTTGCGAAATAAATTGGGCCTAAGTTATCCAGAAATAAGATTCATATCTAAGAACTCCCTAGGGATAGACCAGCGAGAGGTCGAGTCAGCCCTGGTACTATCATCTTACTAGGATGGCACGAGGTGGCCTATGATGAAGCATGTCACATTACGTAAGTGGGACCACCACGTCCAATTCTTGGAATTGCCAGGTCTAATAGGAGACACACCAGCAGTATTCAAACATGATCACCAGAGAAGCAACTTGTACCTCTCCCAGATGCTCCTAAGATAAGTACACCACACCAATAGTTGTGTTTACAAATGTCTTTGAAACACCAAGGAGGATTTATGCAACAGTCTCTCAAAGGGCATGAATGTAACGGGCCAACAAGTAGGAGGCATTAATTGATCGCTGAGCCAACTGGCGGAGGAAGCGTTTACCGAATGTCTCCACTCGCTTGGATTCACTGTCAGAGAATGTTAGGAAAATTGTTGGGGTTGGTCCGGGTGGTGGAGGCCTGCATCATGCGGCTCTTTGGAGAAAGGTGCAGGGATAAAAAGTCCAGGCTGTCTGAAGCAGGGTGATGTCACCTGGCAATCTGTCCCTTAATTGGAGGACCTATGTAAGGCGTGGCCATAGCCCTTAGGAGGATAGCTGTCAGGACCTCACAGAATAGGAGAAGAGAATCAGGAGTGGTCTGGCCCGGTTGTCGGAGCTCAGTCAACATGTTGGTTTTCACCTCCAAGGTGGGGAGCTGGAGGTCAAGGATTTCAGCAGCCCTAAGCACAACCATAGCATAGCAGGCAGCTTCTTCCATGGCTGGGATGGGAGGAGAGTGAAGAGCTAGTCTTTGGGGAGGCATCTAGCCCACTAGCCTTCACCAAGTCTGCATACCAATTATCCTCGGCATAGGGCTGAGCAAACTCATCGCCTTGGTCATAATAATTGTCTGAGTCAATGCAGAAGAGGAAATGCAACGAAAGTTGCCTGCCATGTGGAAGTTCGAATGCAGGAACCGGCGCCTCGCTCAGATTCAGGCGCTGTGTGTCAAATTTGGATGAGTTTAGGAACCGATGCCTTGTTTGGATTCGGGTGCAGCTTTGGCGAATTCCGACCAGTGTCAATTTGGCACCAAAGCGGACAATCAGAACCGCCTTCTTGTGAGGTGGGGTTGGCGTCAATATACCCTGGCTTGGAGTGTGTTTGGGTGGCACAAAAGCATAGGAACTAGAACTGAGGGGAGAAGTTGCATAGAGGAGCCAGCTGGCTCTGAGGGGAACCAACCGGTAGTAGCTCAGGTGGAAGGCCTCTCAGCTTCATGGGGCCTGAAGGTGTGTCAGAGAGTCGGTAGAGATCCGAGGAGCCAGAGCATAGCTGCGCGGAAATCTGATCTGGTGCAGTGTGGCTAAAAAGCCCCAGAAACTTGGGATGTGCCAGAACCAGTTGCGGAATCGGCTCTGAAGCTGACAGACTTTGAGAGTAGGAGCAAGATAGCTGGTGCCTCTCATGCGCTTTGTCGGGGGAGTAAGAATGCCACGAAGGAGCAGAAGTCCGCTTCAACTTCCTGTGTTTTTATGCTTACCGAAGTACTTTGAGCATGATAACCAGCCTCTAGAGCAGCTCCGTTAACTCAGGGAACAGGAGTGAGCCTTGTAATTGGAGCAGTCCTGAAGCTGCGTCTTCTTGTGCTTTGAAACATACAGTTTTGCCTTGCGTTCCTATTGGACTTCGAGTTCATCGAAGCGCAGTCTCTGCAGGTCTCGAATTCGTGGTCAGACCCCAGACACCACAGGCGTAACTGGTGGGGATCAGTCATAGACCTCTTCTTGTGACACTCCTTACAGTGGAAACCTGTTTTCTTAGGGGGTGACATCCCTGGCAACCTAAAAACATTTTAAGAAAAAGGTATGAGTGCCTGTGAGATGAGAAGCGGCTCAAGATGCATGTCTGGTAGTGAGAAAGAAAGGAACTGACATCAGCATGAAGGAATGGCGCTTATATAGACCAAGCACGTAAGTTTAAATGGAACGGCATCCGTGCAGAACCACACTGTGCCACCTTTCCAGCTCACAGAGATACTATGGAAATGTTTCCAGATCCAAACTGATGCCTGAGGAATATTTCAAAGGTGAGGAATCTACGTCTAGAAGTCTATCAGTATAGCCAAGTTTTGAGTTGTATCCTAAAGAGCAACACTGAGGGCGTCAAGCAACGTTCAGTAGGCAAAGAGTTCCAATATTTTGTGAATTTGAAGAGGGGTTGTCGAATAAAATGCTGAGAAAAGATCTGAGTGGATGAGTACAGCTGAATTCTATTCCAGATGGATAATGGGGCATGGTGGGTAAAAGCTTTTTGTACCATGCATATTTTCCTGACAGAGAGCCAGTTTAGAGAAGGCAGTAGTGAGTTGGTGGAATATTGCAAATTAAGCTGGGCATTGCATTTTGGACTGTCTGGAGACAGTAAAAGAGGTATTGTGGTAGTGCCAGACGAAAACAGTCCAGACAGAAAGAGATTAGGGCTGGACCTTAGCTTTGCTGCAAGCATCAGCCAGAAGGGAAAGGATTTCACGCAGGGATCTAATAATGGAAAAGCAGGTCTGGGTACCTGATTAATTTGCCTGGAAACTTTAATTTGGATTGTACTAGGTGTAAACGAGTTTTCTAGTTCTTCCATTCAAAGATCTATGGTCCAGGGGGAGGTGTTTTAACTGTCTTGCCTTATTTAACTTTAGGTAGTTAGTGTGCATTTATTTGGCAACAGAGGACATGCAGAGGTGAAGTTTTGGAACGACAAAATCTGAAAGCTCGGTCCAGATAAGCCACGGGGTAGATCGAACGCAAATATTAAAAAGTGCTAGGTTGGACCTGGGGTACATTAAAAAAAATGCACGGAGTACTGGAGACATAGGAAGAGAGGGAGATATCTTGAATGAGTGAAATCAAGATAGAGCAGAACTGCCAATGCCCACCTCTTGAACGAGTAATGAAGAAATCATGAGATAATGCGTTAAAAGTGTTTGAGAGATTGAGAAGAATCAGGGCAGCTGAACATCCTTGATCTAAGACGATTCTAATATTTTCAGTCACAATGAGGACAGCAGACTCAGTACTATGTCGGGGTCTAAATCACCATTTGGAATGGTCAAGAAGGTTGCTGGTTTCTGAGTCTTGTTTGCGATATACAAAACTTTATAAATAAACACTTTGAGAAGATCTTATGGACGTGTTTCTCTATGACTTTAGAGGAGAAAGCAACAAAGATATTGGGCAATCGTTGCTGATAATGGTGGGATATGCTGGTGGTTTCTTGAGAACTGGAATTACTGTTGCGCGTTTCCTTGATTCTGGGACTGTAGACTAGGTTAAAGAGATATTATTACATTCCATTAGAATGTGAACAATAGAGTCAAAGCAGAGTAAAGAAAAAAATCAGTCTATAGGGAAAACCTTAGATGGAGCTAATGTAAGAAGCATAAATGGGAGAAATTTCCAATCAATCTTAAACAGAGGCATAAGATGGCATCTTATTTGGTGGGAGAGAGTTTGTAAAGAGGAAATGTGAGTTTACATATTAGTGATTTACTGATAAAAGTAGTCAGATAGGTCGTTGTAAAATGATTGTGACAAAGTAATTGAAGAGTTTGCTTCTTTTGGGTAAAGAAGGAATTTGACAATAGATGGTCTAAATAGATGTAGATATGGAGGTGCAGCAAAATGGGATGTAGGCCTCTCTAAGACATTTTTGTTAGCTGCTTTGTACTTAGTCTTGGAAGAAGTCATATGTTTTTCTCCAGACTCCTAATAATTTAGAAACTAATCTAGGAAACTGTAGAACATCCAGAACGCCTCCGCCAGACTCCTCCTGAACATCCCCTGCCACAGCCAAATAATCAGTCACCTGAGAGACCTCCACTGGTGCCCGATCAAAAAAATAATCACCTTCAAGCTTCTCATGCATGCCTACAAAGTCCTCCACATGCTCGACCTGCATACCTCAACCATCGCCTCTGCTTCTACAATCCCACCAGACATCTTCGCTCCGCCTAACTGGTCCTGGCCACCAACCCACGGATCTGCAATACCTCAGCCGGAGGAAGATTTTTCTCCTACCTCGCTGTGAAGACCTGGAACTCCCTGCCTCTACTTTTCAGGCAATCGCCGTCACTGCCTCAATTCAGGAAGAACCTGAAGACCTGGCTCTTTGACTGAATTGCAGATCTCCCCCCCATCCCACCTCACCCCCCCATCCAGACACAGCACCTTGAAACCCTAACAGGTGAGTAATCACACTCTACAAAAACCGGATTGATTTATTGAATAATTTACATTTTCACTTGGCCTCGAGTAGCTCTTGTGTATCCTAAAGGAAAGGGGCATTTACCTAATGAAAAAGTGGGCTTTAGAGGTCCAAGGGAACAGACACGATGTGATGGCTATGTTTATGTTGGTTAGAAGGTTTAGGATATTTTTTGTTAATATATGAGTTAAGGAAGTTAGAAGAAATTGAGCAGAGTGCACATGTGGGATGGAAGTTGGTGGGTGTAGACTTAGCTGCATTAGGTTGTGGTGCTACAAAGAAGAAAGGGACTGCAAGATGATCGGTAATGGATAGGTCCAGAGATCCTAAGTCTCAATGAGATCAAATCTACATACAAATGTGGACCAAGAGATTACCTGTCCTGGTTCAGTAAGATGTTATGTTAGGATAAGCCAAGACTATGTAGACTGTCTATGAGGTCGGAAGAATCAGGTTTATTTTTATCTTCCAGATGGAAATTGAGATCACTTACTACTACTGTAGGCCAAATAGGATGGCCTACAGTAGATTGCAGATTGTTCTCATTCCCCAGGGTGACTCCTTGGCAGTTGGGTTTGCAGCAGGAGTTTAAATGTTGTGCAGTTCAAGAAAGTCCTGTTATTAAGGTATGTGCCAAAGCATTCTCGTTTGTCCAGGAAACACACTTCAACATTAATAAACACGCCACTTTTGCTATAGGCAGTCTGGCATCCATAGGTCTGAACACAAAATTCAGGGCTTTGATGTCTCCGACACACCCATCCCTTAACTTCAGAGAGTCATTCCCAACTCTTGGAACGACTGCCCAGGATTGCTGGGTTCATAGCACTGTCATATCAATGCCATCTTTAATGTCTATGGGTCACATTATGTTGACATATAGTTCTATGAATTAGCCATTTGACTATACCACGATCTCTTAGACTACACTTTTATTTGGGCTGGCCAAATTACTGAGATGCTAAAGTCTGATCCATATAGGTCCAGCACGATACTTTGAGAATACGCATACATCTAAATTTTGCCATAATTTTCTTGACTATTATCGCTTAATGTATGTTCAGAGTTGCAGGTCTCTCTTCGTGATCCCCTGTTCATGCATCAGCAGCAAGATGATGCTAACTTAAAGCCTAACTCTTATCTACAAAACCAAGACTGAACTTGAAGGTGCTACGAAAAGGAATAAAACATGGCAGATAGGAGCGAAAACAAACTAGGAAATCGTATGAGAGCAGAATGAGGTTAATAAATGATACCTATTCTCCATTCTCTTGGAGCTCTGCCAGGAGGTCAGGAGTTATGAGAATAGGTACCAAAGCGACATGTTCTGGGTGACGTAGACATTCGTGCAGCGGGCCGCTATCAGAGGTTTGCTCCCCATTGAGAAGTTTGCCCAATCGGGATCTACTTCCAAGGGATGCATCTCCTTTCTATATGCTCTCATACAGGCCCTAAGCCCCCGGTCCACCCCAAGATATGAAGGCTTCTGGGATGCCTTGTTGTGCACTCCACTGGGGGACAAACAATGGGAGCGTCTACACAACGACAGAGAAATTCAACCGCTCAATGTATTTAAGGGACGCACATTATAAGATTATGAACGACTGGTACTTGTATCCTTAGAAACTGCACAGGATCTTCCCCAATACCCCAGATAGATGTTGGCGGGGCCGTGGTTTACTGGGAGACTTCCGGCATATCTGGTGGGACTGCCCCTTCATTCAACCCTTCTGGAAGGAGATCCTGCCACAAATAAAGCACATTTTAGGCTACCCGATACCCCAGTCCCTGGAAAACACCCTGTTGGGGGCACGAGTCCCACTTTTGAAATGTCAGACACAGAGTGATCGTTCTGTTATGTGGTTATGCTTAGGGGCAGCTAAAATGGCAGTCGCTGCCGCTTGGAAAAGACAAGAGGCACCTTTGCTGACTCAATGGCATGTGAGGTTGTGGAGGGTGCTGGCACTCGAGCGCATGGCAGACACAATAGATAACACCAGGAAAGGCTTCGAGTACATATGGTTCCCGTTGGTGAGTTATCTATCAGAAGGCCTCCCGCTGATGGCATGCTCCCCACAGCTCAGGGCCCTTATCTTGTTCCTTATATAAGACTACAGAGCTATAGCTAAAAGTGAGCAGCTCGAATGTTGCATTCTAAGGGACCTGGGCGCTCAGCCCTCCTGTCCACTCTATTATTCTTTGCACCATGACACCAAATTTTGGTTGAGATTATTGTTATGTTGGGTATAGTAAGTTTCCTTTGTCAGGTGAATCGATAGCCATTTGTGACTTGCTCACTGCAACAAATTGTGAATGTTATTATCAACTTGTCTATTTGCCATGGAATTTGCTACCAAGCTGTAAATCTCATGCGATACCTGTAACTCTAGGCTTTTTCTTTCTTTTTCCCTGACAATTGTTGCTATTGTAATGCAGGTCTTTTTAATCATTAAATCAATGAAACAAAATTTGAAACAAAATTTGAAACAAAAGGAACATGTTAAAAAAAGTGAGAAAGGAAAAGCGGGTTAGTTACTTGCGCAGTATGATCTCGGAAGCCCCCTTGCTGTACATGCGAAAGCCGCCATCAGCATTCTTCAGCACAGTGCTCATGGACTTGCGTGAAGAATTGAATGTATAAACTTTGTAGAGTTTCTCCTCTGGTACTTCATTTCGTACGGCCTGGTAATCTTGCTTCAAATCCAACACAAATCCCAACAAGGAGCACTCGGTCTTGTTCCCCACCTGCCGTGGTAGTCCGCCTTCCTTCTCTGGAGGCTAATGATTCAATAGACAAGAAAAGTAGAAAGGCAAAAAGCAAAGTATCAGTTTCACAGTCAATTATTCTATGAGTATTAAAACATTGACCATCAAGCATGGTGAATGGTGAAAGGCAAACACTCACCAGGATTTTGGATGTGTAGGCGGAGTTAATAGATATTCCATTCACAATGAGTTCCAGCACTTTGGGTTGCAGGGTTTCAGGGTCCGGGATCTGTCGGTAGTGAGTGCCGCCAACATAGGCTTGGACTACAGTCATGCGATTCATGGTTAATGTTCCAGTCTTATCAGAGCAGATGGCTGTTGCATTGCCCATGGTCTCGCAAGCATCAAGATGTCTCACCAGGTTATTGTCCTTCATCATTTTCTGTAGGGAGAAATCAGTGACACAGTTACCAAAGGGGACTTCTTAACTTGGGATGTGGTAACATGTTATGTTATCGGGAATGAACAATAGTTACTTACCTGTAATCTGTGGTTCTCCAGTATTGGTGTCTTTCATAGATTCACATGCCTGAATCATTCCCCGTCGTCGGAGTGGGAGTCCCACGGTATATAAAAAAGCAATAATATGCTATAATAACATTGGAAAAAACCAATAAATACCAACCAGGAAGTAAAGTAGCCCAAGCTACAGTAGAAAAAACGTCCACACTCATGACTATCCTAGTCATTTTGTATAGTCCAAACTACAGCCAATCAGGCGACAGCACCCACCAGAATGTTCTCCCCAGAGGCTCAGGCTCTCAGATTTTCTCGCACAGGAGTGAAACTAAAAACATCCTAGCCTAAAGAGCCTCAGAGGGGAGGTGGGCCGGTTGCATGTGAATCTATGAAAGACACCAATACTGGAGAACCACAGATTACAGGTAAGTAACTATTGTTCTTCTCCAGTATTAGGGTGTCTTTCATAGATTCACATGCCTGAATCAGAGTAGATAGCAGTACCGAAATAATGCTTGGAAGACGCTTTTTGTAACAAATTTGTACATAGCAAGTATATACATGCACATAATAAAATGCCAACATTCATATATGCATGAAAAAACTTGCAAGCACATGAGAATGCATCCATAGTAGGCAATGAATAAGCGTCTGGAAAGCAGTACAGAGGAGGTGGGAAAAACAGAGGCTCATCTTATCTGAAAAGATTGCGTAGAACCGCTTGACCCACTGACGTATCAGCCTCGCTGGCAGCATCCGAACAATAATGCCTGGTGACAGTATGTCTGTTGGATAAAGTCGCTGCTCTGCAGATTTGCTGACGAGGAACTCCAGCGAAAAGAGCAGTCGAGGAAGAAACAGCTCTTGCAGAGAGAGCTCTTGGAATTGTCTGTAAAGGTCTTCCAGCTTGAAGATGGCAAAAGTCAATAGCTGCAGAAATCCATCTAGCTATGGTTTGCTTAGACACTGCTTGTCCTTGCCTTATCTTTCCATAGGCAATAAACAGTTGATCAGATTTGCGAATGGCAGAGGTCCTTTGTAAATAGAATTTTAGACATCTTCTGATGTCAAGGGTATGTAATGCCCTCTCCGTAGGGGATTGCGGATTAGGAAAAAACGTCTTTAAGATGACTGGTTAGTTCAGGTGAAAAAACGAAGGCACCTTAGGCATAAACCTTGGGTTTGTAGTACCACCACAGAATTGGACGTGAATTGCCAGAAAGGTGAATTGACGGTGTCAGCTTGAACATCACTGACTCTTCTAGATGAAGTTAATGCTACCAAAAAAGAAACATTCCATGTTAGGAATTTGAAATACACCCTGTGAATTGGCTCAAATGGGTGGCGCATGAGCTGCGCTAAAACTACATTAAAATGCCACGATGGAGGCGGACGACGTACAGGAGGAAACATTCTGAATAGTCCCTTAAAGAACTGTTGTATTCTTGAAGAATAAAGAGAGGTGGACCCATCCTGACGTCACCTTGAAATGGTTGCCAAAAAGACCTTCAACGTTGCATGAGATAAGCCTGATCTTGCCAAGTGCAAGAAAAAAAAAAAAAGGTAATATCTGGTCCAGCAGATTAACACCAAATGCAGATTCTTTACCATTAAAGTCTGTATGTCTTTAATTTAGCAGGTGCTTTCGCGTAAGCCAGTACCTCCTTACAATCCGTCAAGATTTTCAGATGAGCTAATTCAAGGTGCTCAGAACGCCAAGCTGCTAATTTTAGAGAAGCCGGATCCGGATGGCACATCTGACCATTCTGTATGGAGAGGAGATTCGGTATTGGTCGAAACTGTATTGGATCGCACTCAGAGAGGAGAAGAAGTTCGGTGGACCAGAATTGGCGAAGCCACCTGGGGGCGAAGAGAATAAAGCGACATGGCTCTTTCTTCATCTTCCAGAGAAACTCCCGGAACCAACAGTATCGGAGGAAAGGCGTAAGCATATATTTGAGACCAAGTTATCGAAAAATGCCTTCCCTTGCAAGTCCCTGTGGGTAAGCCAGCTTGCAAAGAAACAGGCATTAGCTGTTCTTTTTCATCGCAAAGCGGTCCAGAACGGGATGACCCCACTGCTGGAAGATTCAATCCGCTGTTGGCTGATGTAATTCCTATTCGTTGTTGGACACCGTTGACCTGCTGATGGTGTCCGCCAGCACATTTGCAACTCACGGCACATGAACAGCCAAGAGATTGATCCTGTGTCGTATCGCCCAAGCCCATACCTCTTGGGCTTCATAAGATAGAAGAACCAACCTCGTTCTTCCCTGTATGTTTAAGTAATGCATACTTGAAGTATTGTCTGAGCGAACCAATACTGTGGCCCCTTGAATGATTGCACGAAAGGATTTGAGGGCTAAGAAGATGGCACCTAGCTCTAGCAGATTGATGTGCCAAGCCTTTTGTTGAGGGTTCCATTTCCCGCTGACTTTCAGCCCTCGAAGACATGCTTCCCAACCCTCGAGGGATGCGTCTGTAGTGATTGTGTAATTTTGGCGCTTCTTGAAGGAAACGCACACACCTTATACAAATTTCTTTCTTGGACCCGCCAAACAAGAAAGGCCTCTTGCATCCGAGGAGTGAGTAGAATGATATCTTCGGTTGAACTGGAGACCTGTAACCACTTCTTGTCTAGCTCCTCTAACAATTTTATCATGTGTAATCTGTAGAAGCACCACCAAGTGGGAGCTGCAGGCCCGTCGTTCGTGTGAGACAAACACCTTTGCTAGGTTTGTACGGATTGATGCTCCGAGAAACGTTCATATTGGAGTTAGTACTAGTTGGGGCTTGTCATGATTTATTGAAAACCAGGTTTTGAAACAGTGACTGACAAGTCTGGGTGTGCTGGACTGCTTGTAAATAAGAGCGAGCACCTATTATACAGTTGTCTCAGTAGTGATGAATTTGTATGCCTTGCAGGCATAGATAGGGTGCCACTGGTGCCCGGATCTACGTGAAGACACGTGAAGCCGACCTAAGTCCAAAAGGTAGGACTTTAATTGAAAATGTTTTGTACCTATTGTAAAGTGTAGCCACTTCCTGTGCTTAGGAAGAATTGGCACATCAAAATAGACATCTTGGAGGTTGAATGTAGTTATAAAGTCGTTCTGGCATAAGAACCTTAGGACTTTCTTGAGGTACAACATTGGTAAAGTTTGCGCAAAGATCTAAAATCATGCGCTACTTTCCTGATTTGCTTGTTGAGGAGGAACTGAGAGTAAACCCTAACGCTGTTGGAGATTCGGAACCACTCCGACGGTCCCTGTTTGTATCCATATAGACACTTGTGCAAACGACTCCCGTAGATGAGAAAGGTGGAGGTCCCTTTGGAGGTGTAGAAAAAGGCAAATTTGATAAATTCTAGAGTGTGCCCTTGGGCATGACGTTTAAAAACCCAACGGTCCTCTGTCACCTTTGACCAATTGGAATAAAAGTGAGACATTAGACCTCCGACGTTTTTTGGAGGGAATAAAGGTGGGTTCAAGGTAATCCATTGTTTCTTAGAAGAGTTGCCTCGGCTGTACGATGATTTTCTATGTCGGAACTGTTGGTACTTTGCCCATATGACTGTTTGATTTGAGTGACGCAGTTGGTTTTGATTGTAGGAGCCAATACTGGATGGAACTCCCTTGAAAAAAGGACGTGGATCTACGTCCTCGGCACCCCGAAAAGGCTGCGATTCTATATCCAGAGGGTGTGGGCAGTATCTGTGTGCTGGCCAGAAGGGATCCTCAATCAAAAGGCAAGTGAAGTATTGAAGTTGGAACCTCCTTGCGAAAGACGTAGCATTGAAGCAAAAATGTCTTCGCCATGCTGCCTCTCTTGCGAGCTGTCGAAAAACTTGTACACGCAATGTCCGCTGCACAGTGTATTATTAATGATGCACTACTCTCTCTCTCTCCCTCCTGCAGGATCTTCAAAGTGTGAGGCTTGGAGGATTCTGGAATACGTTCTACTAGCGCCAACATGTCAGAGCACATCTGGCGGCATACCTGCCCACTGGCTTGCAAGATAATCGCTGAACCGCCTGAGTAATGACTGAGTCAGGGTAGGCTGAGAGACTAGAAAAACAGGTGAATAGTGGCGAGCTTCACACGTCTTGTCAAGGCGTGGAAAAAACGCTGGCACAGAGTTTGGCCCCTGCATGAGTTTAACACCTTCTTCCTAATAAATTCTATGATAGGAAGTGAACGAACTTGCATCTGTGGCTTCCCCAGGACGAGGGGAAAGGGGGAAACCGATTCGCCGCTCTCTTAATAAGGAGGGGAAAACCTCCAATATTCTCCAAGAAGAATAATGGCGGAAGTAAAAAGCCATCACGCCATCACGTGGATGTAGCGGACAGCTGCTGTCGACGAAATAAATCGTCTACAAAAGCACTGTGCATAAAAGTCAATAGTGTGTGAAACCAACTGTCAACGGGCTCAAACGTCGACGAATCCAACAGTTGACAGGGTCATCTGTTACCGAAGTCAACTGGCGTCGAAGCTGAATGTTGACGGAGCTCACCGTCTACGGAGCTCACCGTCTACGGAGCTCACCGTCTACGGAGCTCACCGTCTACGGAGCCCACCGTCTACGGAGCCCACCGTCTACGGAGCCCACCGTCTACGGAGCCCGCCGTCTACGGAGCCCGCCGTCTACGGAGCCCGCCGTCTACGGAGCTCGCCGTCTACGGAGCTCGCCGTCTACGGTGCTCGCCGTCTACGGAGCTCACCGCCTACGGAGCTCAACATCCACGGAGCTCACCGTCTACGGAGCTCACCGTCTACGGAGCTCACTGTCTACGGAGCTCACTGTCTACGGAGCTCACTGTCTACGGAGCTCACTGTCTACGGAGCTCACTGTCTACGGAGCTCACCGTCTACGGAGCTCACCGTCTACGGAGCTCACCGTCTACGGAGCCCACCGTCTACGGAGCTCACCGTCTACGGAGCCCACCGTCTACGGAGCCCACCGTCTACGGAGCCCACCGTCTACGGAGCCCGCCGTCTACGGAGCCCGCCGTCTACGGAGCCCGCCGTCTACGGAGCTCGCCGTCTACGGAGCTCGCCGTCTACGGTGCTCGCCGTCTACGGAGCTCACCGCCTACGGAGCTCAACATCCACGGAGCTCACCGTCTACGGAGCTCACTGTCTACGGAGCTCACTGTCTACGGAGCTCACTGTCTACGGAGCTCACTGTCTACGGAGCTCACTGTCTACGGAGCTCACTGTCTACGGAGCTCACTGTCTACGGAGCTCACTGTCTACGGAGCTCACTGTCTACGGAGCTCACTGTCTACGGAGCTCACTGTCTACGGAGCTCACCGCCTACGGAGCTCAACATCCACGGAGGTCACCGTCTATGGACGAGACTACCGTCTACAGAGATCACCGTCGACGAGCCTACCGTCGACGAGCCTACCGTCGACGAGCCTACCGTCGACGAGCCTACCGTCGACGAGCCTACCGTCGACGAGCCTACCGTCGACGAGCCTACCGTCGACGAGCCTACCGTCGACGAGCCTACCGTCGACGAGCCTACCGTCGACGAGCCTGCCGTCGACGAGCCTGCCGTCGACGAGCCTGCCGTCGACGAGCCTGCCGTCGACGAGCCTGCCGTCGACGAGCCTGCCGTCGACGAGCCTACCGTCGACGAGCCTACCGTCGACGAGGCCAACTGTCAAAGACATTTACATCGACAAAACTCCCAGTGGTCGACGAGCCTGCAGTCGACAAGAGGGCACTGTCCTCACTGTCGTCGACGAAAGCCTGGAGGCAGTGTCGTTGCAGAGCACCAGTGACGGCAGAGATTGTCCTCTGAGAGTAAATCGACCGTATCATCGACAAGCTGGCACATTTTTACGTAGAAAAGTGCGCAGAGTGAGTCTAGACGCCTGAGAGTAAATCTCGTGGGCGTAGATGTGGGAGGGACAGACTCAAAGAAGGCCAGAGACCCCTTAATTGTGATGTTACTTCAGCTGGTGAAGTAGAGGAGAAGCATCTCTTAACATCTTAACGTGCAGGACAAACAAAAAAATCCTCCCACATCAGAAGGGGGGTATAGTCTAAGCACAAGAACAACCCCTTCTCTTCCTACCATGTCAGAGACAGGCAGAGTGCTGGTCCATATACTCTTCATGAGGGTTCACAGAAAAAGTCTCAGCTTTCCACAAGTCACGCAGGGCCTGAAGGTAGACTTCATGTAAGAAGACATTACAAAACTGTGATATTTTGAAGAAAAAATTGAGAAAAAACTATGAAAATTGAAGAAAACTGAGCAGAGCAGGGGTGGGGAATTCCTATCTCCCGACGCCCGAGACATCTAGATTTCTTAGGAGGGCAAGAGGTTTTAATTTGCATTTTGTCCAAAGGACAAGTAGACAGATTTATGGTAAAACGATACACAGCTGTTCAACCCTGTAGGTCACAGCCAGTAAATAAGTTGCTCTGAGCAGTTTATTGGCAGCGAAAGGGTCAATGTAAAAGCTGGGGCCTGCACTTTAATTTCCCTAGAGCAGAACAACAAAAGCTTGTTTAACTTCCAGGCCCTCCCCTGGTCCTTTTATTTTCATCAAGCACGAGACACACATCAAGCTTTTGCAGCTCCAGTACACTCCAGCAATGGCATGTAAGAGGCTGCTTTTTTTCTGCCTCTTGGCCCCTTGCTCTGACTTGAACTGTATGACCCCTCCCTGTCTTGTATTCTCTGCTCCACTCCTGGGCCTCATAGGGCTCCAATATCCCTGCTCATCTTCAAATCACTTTGCTTTCCCTTCTCATGCACCCCCTCCTTGGCACTTTGCATTTCCTGTACACCTTATGTTACACCTGGTGCCAAAACCTGCTAACCCCACCACCCTCCGCCGCCCTCTCTGACATCCCTGACCCACTCGCCTTGGCCTCTCATTTCTTACGTCATCGAGGGCTTACATTAAAGCTCATTAGTTTCCACATGGGCTTTCATGCAGGCCTAAGGCCACCCCTAATTCTGTCCTTGCACTAGGCCTCTCATCTCACTTTGTGCCTGCACCAGGGGCATTGTGAACACACCGCTGTAGCAACTGCAGCAGCTGTAGAGTTTTTGATGGGCCTCTTCAATCTGCAGGTCCGCAGACAAATGCCCATAATGGACTTGAAAGGGTGGGTGGGAGAGTGAGTGAAAGGGTGGATGAATAGATGCATGGATGAATAGTGAAAGAGTGGATGGATAGATGCATGTATGAATAAGTGAAAGGGTGGAAGTACAGATGCATGGAGGAATACGTGCAAGAGTGGATGGTAGATGCATGCATACATTAATGAGTGAAAGGGTGAATGGATAGATGCATGTATGAATAAGTGAATGGGTGGATGTATAAATGCATGGGTGAATACGTGCAAGAGTGGATGGTAGATGCATAAATTAATGAGTGAAAGGGTGAATGGATAGATGCATGGATGAATGAGTGAAAGGCTGGATGTATAGTTAGATGAATGAGGAGTGAAAGGGTGGATGTTTAGATGCATAAATGAATGAGTGAAAGGGTGGATGGATAGGTGCATGTATGAATGAGTAGATGGATAGATGCATGTATGAATAAGTGAATGGGTGGATGTATAAATGCATGGATGAATACGTGCAAGAATGGATGATAGATGCATAAATTAATGAGTGAAAGGCTGGATGTATAGTTGGATGAATGAGAGGAGTGAAAGGGTTGATGTTTAGATGCATGCATGAATGAATAAGTGAAAGGGTGGTTCGATAGGTGTATGGATAAATGAGTGGATGGATAGATGCATGTATGAATAAGTGAAAGGGTGGATGTATAGAATGCATGGATGAATACGTGCAAGAGTGGATGATAGATGCATACATTAATGAGTGAAAGGGTGAATGGATAGATGCATGGATGAATGAGTGAAAGGCTGGATGGATAGATGGATGAATGAGTGGAGTGAAAGGGTAGATGCATGGATGAATGAGTGGATGGATGTAAGGATGGATGTGTGAAAGAATGGTAGGATACGGGTGAATGAAGGGATGGGTGAGTGGATGGATAGGTTGAAAGTGGATTGATGAGTGAAAGGATGGATGGCGTATTGAACGGGTGGATTCATGGGCGAGAGAGTAGATGAATAGATGGCTGAGTGGGTGGGGATGTATGGATGGGTTGGTGGCTGGGTGGAAGGGTTGATGGATGGATGGGTGGACAGTTGAGTGTAAAGGTGGATGGAGGGATTATTGAAAGGGTGGATGGATATATGATGGAAACGGAAGCTGGACGGGTGAGGGTGGATGGACGAGCGAAAGCATAAATAGAGGACGTGAAAGGGTAGGTGGATAGGTGAGTGAAAAGGAGGATGGATGGGGTGGGTGGATGGATGGATGAGTGGAAGGATGAATGGAAGGATGAGTGAAAGGGTGGATGAATAGGAGTGAAAAGGAGGATGTGTGGAGTGAAAGGATGGATGAGTAAAAGGAAGGCGGGATGGATCAGTTAGATCGATAGGTTTGGAGATGGCAGGATAGGTTTGAACAGGGGCTTCCTGAACGCCCCCTTTAGTAGCTACAGTAGAGGTGGAGCTCTTGATGGGCCTCTTCTGTCTGCAGCTCGGCAGACAAAGATTTGTAATTAATGTGAAAAGATGAATGGATGTTTGGGTGAAAGGATGAGTGAGTGGAAGTGTGGCTGGCTAGACGGATGGATGGATGATTGAGTGACCGGGATGGTTGAGTGACCGGGATGGTGGATGGACAAAGGATGTTATAATGAAGGAAAGGGTGAATGCGTGGATGGGTTACAGGGTGTAAGGATTAGAGAGCAAAAGGATGGATGAGTGTAAAGGATAAATGGATGGATGAGTGGAAGGATGGACCGATGGATGGGTCGAAGGGAGGGTGGAAGGATGAGTGAAAGGGAGGGTGGATAGATGAGTGAAAGGGAGGGTTTATGGATGAGCAAAAGGATGGCAGGATGGTTGAAATGGATAGGTTTGGAGATGGATGGGTAGGTTTGGATATGGATAAGCAGATGGACTGACAGATTAACAGATGGACGAACAGATTGGTGAAAGGATAATGGATAAAAGAATGAATGGGTGCCAATGTAAAGGTGAAATGCTAGATATCAGTGGGTGAAAGGATGAATGGGATAGATGCTTAGATGGAAGAGACAAGAGAGCTATGTTGGCGAGGATTCCAATTACTTTTTTCTCTTGCTTGGTGTCATAAGAACTTTGGATCAACGTGGGGGGTATTTTAATTTTCTGGTTACTCACTTGGCCTACACTATTCTCCTTTCTCTACTGTGGGATTATCAGGTAGGCGTGGTGCTGTATGCCAGCGCGTTCATACTAGACTGCTAGTATTTGGTCTCATAAAGGCCACATTGCCATAGAAATTCCTGGCACTGAACAAACCTACTTTGTAAAAGAGCAGAATGCTGTTACACACAAGGAAGCCAGCTCACAGATAGGCAGAGATAGCATTTTAATAAAAACAAAAGGTCTTGGTTAACTCAGATTTAATTAGGGGCTCAATGTGAAAGTCACAAAAGTGCACCCATGATATATGTCCTTGTATTAATGCAGATTTACGTTTTTCATGTATTCACATGAATTTCCTCAAGTAGGCCAGGAACCCCTAGTCCTAGAAAATATTTGTGAATTGCATCTTAGCATGAGCAAATATGAATATGCCCCAGCGGAAATCTGTTGAGTGTTTATAAGTTCACTTTTTCTCCAACCACATTTTTCCCAGCCCTGGAAGAAACTTTACTTCTGCCATTGCAAGGGGTAAATTGCCAACCTTTCTCAGTATGGGAAAAGATTAGAGAAGAGCTGGTGAAAAACTCAAAAATTCAAATCCTTCTATAGTATTTGCCTGACATAACCAGAGAGGCTTTTATCAGAGCTCTTCTATAAATAGATTGCAGCCATTATTTGACGGCGCACTACATGGCACCAAAGGGACAAGTGGATTTTGTTACAGGACATGTAGATTTATGAAGCTACTTGTCCCATGGACAAGTACATATTTTAATAAATTCCACACCCCTGGCAGAGCTCAGGGAGACTCCCTTCACACGACGTGCGGTAGAAAATCTGAGAGCCTGAGCCTCTGGGGAGAACATTCTGGTGGGTGCTGTCGCCTGATTGGCTGTAGTTTGGACTATACAAAATGACTAGGATAGTCATGAGTGTGGAAGTTTTTTCTACTGTAGCTTGGGCTACTTTACTTCCTGGTTGGTATTTATTGGTTTTTTCCAATGTTATTATAGCATATTATTGCTTTTTTATATACCGTGGGACTCCCACTCCGACGACGGGGAATGATTCAGGCATGTGAATCTATGAAAGACACCCTAATACTGGAGAATTATAGAGCACACGTTCACCATAAGGTCTCTTGGCACTAAAGTAGAGGAAGCAATGACAGTAGCAAGATTAGCCATAAGATTGTCTGAACCGCTCCGTTTTTAAGAGTTTCCTAAAGCACACATACTTGGCTGATGATCTAATGTCAGGGGGAAGGGTTTTCCAGATGTGGGGTGCCATTGCAGAGAATCTGGCCCCTCCGAGCTTCCTTTTACATTTTTGGGAACAATTAGTAAATTCAGCTGAGCAGATTTGAGCTGGTGGGCAGGAATATAATGCTGAATTCTCGCGTACACTAAAGCTTATTCATCCCTGATGCTGTTGAGGTCCCCACATTAATGGGGGCTCATCAGTGATCATTCAATGTGGCATGCTCTGGTTGACTCTCACAGTAAAGTAATTATGCTTCAGGAATTTGTGGGCACACTGACTTATAGAGGTTCATCAAGATAGCATCTGCTGCTGGTATCTCTCTGTGACCTGATTATTCCTCAGGCTATCGTGACTGGCGAGGCTGATGCTATATTCTGTTCTTGCTAACTTGCTGAAGGAGGAAGATGACTGGTAAATCAGGCTTCCCCAGTTGATCAGTCATCCACGCATCATGTAGTTTGTTGTATAATTATGTTTTCATTGTCTAGCTCGAGAACATATACATCACTGAATAAATGCAAGCAATATGTAGAAATACTTCTTACATCTTGATCTCACATTACGAAGACTACCGCTAGGATTGAATGTCAGACTTACCTTCACAGAGTATGCCAGGGAGATGGTGACTGCCAGGGGAAGTCCCTCGGGCACAGCTACCACAAGGACAGTCACGCCAATGATGAAGAACTTGACAAAATACTGGATGTAAATCGGAGTGCACTCTGCCAGCCAAGGCTTCCCTTGAACCCCAAAAGTGTCAATTACAAAGTATAACACCAAGATGATGACAGTGATTGCAGACATGATGAGACCTAGGAAGAGATGAGTGAAAACAGATTAAGTTTTGCCACAAGTTACCTTTGATTAGAATTCTGCTGCCCTATTATTCAAAGCCTCCAGCCACAAAAAGCTCATACGACCCCCCATCCCACATGGAAAACTTCAACCTAAAATCTAGTTTGAGTTCAGTTTTCTATATGCAAATTCCTTCACATCTCGCATTGGTAACATCAGCGACAGACGAATTTTCGAAGTGGGCAGGAGATTGTAACGCTTCAACAAGTTACACAAGAGAGACATCTAACGGCAGAGCACATTCACAAATGTCTAGTCGCATACTAATGTAGCACTCAATGAGGGTGCAAGTTTGAACTGAAAATCTAATAAAGCACTGGAGAGGTGGACAATAAGTGCACCGTTTTAGTCAAGTGTTGGAAATACCAAAGACCCTGTGAATCCGTTGAATCATGTACTATCTTTATTGACCATATTATAACTTTATTACATCAGCAAGATCATGGTGATTGGTGAATATTTTTGCACAAGATTATTACTGTATGGGCGTACATTTTAAGTGCCCAAATGCCACAGTGAGCGCAACAGCATAATAAAACCTATCAGCACCTTAAGCGAATTATTTACTTCTCTAGAGTAGTGAGTGGCATACTGGATATAACTGAGCCTTGTCTAGAGTCTTAAGTAATTTCGTAAAACTGAAGTCTCTCAAGGAGGCCCAGTAATAGTCTGTATGCCACTCAGTACCCTAACGGAGATAGGCAACATTTAACACAGCACAATAAGATGATGGCACAAATGCACATTCCACAAGATGAAATGAGCCGACGAGGCCCCACACGTGTGCCAACATAGTGACCAGGGGCTAACTAAAATGTGTGAATCTTACATATTAGCTCTGGTAAATAAACAGCATATTGCCATTCAATGCCCACTCCCAATGTATACAATCTACCATCAGTCTCAATCTGCAGTGGAGCAAAAAGCCTGTGTTGGGAGGTTTGTGTGCTTTACTGACGTACATCCTGCAGCAGCATTAGGATACGTGCTATCCCCAACAACTTACAAACGGAAAAAGAGTTCCACATGTCACCACGTAAAGAAACATGACAGAAGGAACGACAGTTTAGGAGGCTATTTACATTGTTATATCATTAAGCGCATTAAGACCGTAGTGTTACATCATTGAGAGCTGAAATGATTACACCAAGTGTGTGAACGTTCCATAAATCGTTTCATTCAGATTATAAAAAGCATACCGGTTAGGGGCATGTACCGGCAAAGTATACCATTTGAACATTTTTAGAAAATATAAGCTTTAAGAAACCCGAAGCCGTCACTCTGGGAACCAAACCAAGAAGCAGCAGCAGCTCTTTCCACACAACAAAATATGGGATCAAACAGCAGGCAGTGTGGACCATGTGTCACGACACGTGCTGAAGGCGAGCAATGCTGTATTTGCACAGGCCATTCTTTGAACAGTAAGCAAGTTGTTATTTGCCTGACACCAACCTCTTCCCAGTCACAACTGAAACACAAAAGCTTAAACCCCAATAGACTGTCCTTTTAGGCACTCAGGGAGAGCAACACCGCCAGATGATCTCATCTCCAAGATCACAATTTCACAGTCCTAGGTGTCTTTGTCTACAAATCACCCATTGTTTTCTGGCATGCTCGTCAAATTGGTGGAGTTACATGATCCAAGATGACAACATCCAGAATGTACAGCGATGTTAATGGAAAGTCCAGTACTTGAGAACGGTGTTCACAATGAAATAGAGTAATTTTGTAACTATAATGGCAAGCTATTTCTACCTGAATCAGGTAGCCAGTGGACACTGAAGAGATGTTTCTGGCCTGACTCCTGCAACAATAGTAGCTCAACCATGAATTCTAATCTAAGGTATATTCTACTTGAGAGTGGCCAAAAGAGCTTGTTCCTTCCAGGCAGCAACCATAAAGTGAATACAGGGCCTATACAGCCTGTTCTTCCCTGGCTTAACCATAAACCTCAACATTACAAAATAAATTGATGGAAGGAGTGTTGAAACTTTTCAAACACTCACCCCTAGTCACAGATCTGAGTTTAATCCATCTTTATTTGCTTTGCCACGTCACCCCAGTTTGGACCCAGCCATATGCAAATCAGTTTTAAGCCTTCTCTCCATTGGAACAGTCCAGCCCGAATTGTGAAGCCAGGTCCTCCCTGGACTGGAAACAAGCATATTGGGACCAGTTTCGGGGCATCACTCCTCATCAGCCCAGACTAGCTTGAATCCAGTGGCCCAGCAAACAAGGGTCCCACGTCCAGGCATACTTTTAGCCACTTAGGGGGCACATAGCAACATCACAAAATAAACCGTAATCGCCTGCTCCCTCTGTGCAGTTACAGTTCAAGAAATATGGGAATCAACTAACCTGCTGGTCTAAAAATACTAACAACAGAATCAATCCATTGCTACACCTGATGTTCCACCACCTTTGGGTATCTTACCTGCTTTCCCGATTTGTACTGCCAGCCTGGTGAGCTTCCCCTGGAGCACAGACTTCTCCCTCTTGGGCACCTTAACCACCTTTTTCTCCTTCTCCTCATTCTCGACTCCTTCTTCACTTTTTAGTGGCTGGATCTCCAGGGGAACGCCATCTTGAGCTTTAGCTGAGATTCCACCCAGGATAAAACATGTACAAAGTCAATTGGTAGGGAAAAGTAGGAAGTGCAGACAAAATGGAAAAGTGGAAAAAAAGTCACAACTCAACCCAAATCAAAGACACAACAAGTAATAGCAATATAATGAGGCAAAGAGGTTTCCCTAGGAAATTGCTTTGCACAGTGCAATCTGTTCAGCAAGGACTAGTAGTTATGATAAATCACAGGAGCACAAACAGGTGAAAAGACATAGGTACGTCTTTGCATGTGGCTGCATGGGCTGTTAACTAATAATTTGAAGATCAGTTAACGGTATAGTAAGTACTGCTCTGGAAATCACTGCAAGGAATGACAGGTGCTCACATAAAGGGGAATTAATGTAGAAAACGTGTTAGGTTAATGTTAGCCTACTCTAATACTTCCTAGCACGGGACAAACATCACGAAGTTCGAAAGTGGAGACGTAAGGTATGGGATGTTGGAGGAGCCTGGGTCTGTCAGGCCCAGAAGATAGCTGCTGGTTACAGAAGATCACTATGGCCACCGAGCTACAATGTAGGATACTATTTGCCAATAACACCGTACATAGTCCTCAAACTAGCCGCCTCGCTAAAATCTGTCAATCTCACTATAGGAATGACTAGCTTATCTGGGCTCCAACTAACCAACAGGGACATCTGAGTTTGTGGATTGCATGCAATCTCTTTGACAACCTAGGATCATTTTGATAGACCAATCAAAATCATCCACGCACCTTTCATAGGCAAGCCTTGGAACTCAAGACTATGGTGTTTTCCTATCAAGGAAAGGTACAGATCACAGACTAGCCCAACCAATAAAAAATGTAATTTCTATGATCTGGGATTTCCAATCTTTATAGGCCAATTAGTTCTCAAACCAAGATGATGCAAATTCAATCTAATTGAGAAAGAGGAGTCGTGCTAGTGGGTGCTTGATTCAAGCCACCTCAATGGCTTTGTAGGCCCTTGGATCTAAATAAAATTACTATCTGTGAATTCCCCTTGCACTAGACTCTCATTCCATCATAAGTGTTGGTCACTAGCAAACATTCTAAATTTCAAACAGATGGGAAAATGAAGCCACTATTTTAGCCTTGCGTAATGTTCAGGCTGATTTTAAAATAAGTACAGAAAGTATATAACTATGGCAATGACTTTTGGGTTAGAGCATTTCTTTTAACAGAGTCCATCCTGCAGGCTTGAAGTATGTGGAGACATGGGAAGTAAATCATGACATGCAAGTGGAAAATACACCACTCACTATTGACAGTAAATATCCATAACCAGGGTTCTGTAGAGTTTTTGGATTAAATTATGAACACTCAATTTAGTAAGAGATGAGCAAGGTGATCTGAATATTCTTTTAACCACAGTGGCTAGGTTTCTCGGAGTTCACTGATATGCAATTTAAATTTTCCTCATTGAAAACTACCAACTAGTAGACCGGCATGATGCCTGTCAGAAGTAGCAAATTCGCTGTGCTTCTGAAACTTTGTTCTTTTTCACAAATAGGACATCCTCCATATTTCGCACTCTAAAAGTGTAAAATAAAATCTTCATAATCTAGAAATAAAAGTGCTCTGAAACTGCATGGGGGTCAATAAGGTACTGATGCTTCTAGCAGAAAACCTTTACTTGCTTTGATGGCTCACAGGGTCACTTGTTCAGCATCCACGGCTACAATATGCATGGAGTAACCCCTCTCAACGTCCATGCTCATTCTACCAACACGAAGGGCATGCTGTGGCTTTGGTGAGGAAGTCGGCAGGTCTGCCATGTGATCGACAACTACAAGGAGTATGTAAGAATTAATTTTGGATATAGACAATCAGATTAGAGCAAAGATTGCTTTATGATCTTTGTAGCCCTAAACTGCATGTTTACAATATTTTGCACAGGTTTTTCACTCCAGCAAAAGACTGACTTGCAAAACTGTGCTTTGCAACCTGTTCTATATGCTGAGAAAACTGGACAATGGAATAAGGAAAATGTAGTCACTTGTAATATGAGTTTTTCAAATGAGTCTTTATTTTCCATCAGTTAGTTCTCACAGAATTGGTGAGAACTAACTGATTGAAAATAAAGACTCATTTGAAAAACTAATTATTGACTTATTGGACTTCATCACCTGATGCACGCCCAACCCCTCTATTGCCTAGGATCTGATTTACAGAGGCATCACCGGACGGCTGGTCCAAGGGCTTGTTGTGTAAGGAACTTGATAGAATTGAAACTGATGTGAGGTGCAGAAACAGCAGTCGCAGTCAAAGTATCTCCGTTACACTTGTTATCGGAGTCCTCTATTACAGGCATTTTCATTTCAGTCGTAAACACTGAAATGGGCAGCCTGAAAAAACTTTCAGAGATATATCTTCGCTAATTTCAATTGAACACAGACCTGAAAACTGAATGCACTACTGTGGTGCTTCAGCCCTTTTTGAAACTTCCATTTTATAAAGAGATTAAAACAAATGAAAACGCTAACCTTAACCAGAAATATAAGTCTGCTAATTTAACGCAATAGGATGGCACAGAGCCCTTCAATGCAGCACAGTAGGAGTTTACGTCAGTTCCTCTCAGCTTCTTGTGAGAGGAGGGATATTACTTAATTTCTTCCCATACAACATCCTGATTCCCTAAAAAGGTTGGGGTGGCTGCATACAAATTTAACAAAGACGCTATGATGGAGAAGGATTCTGTTCATAGAATGTAGCGTTGCAGGTTTACATGCTTTGCATACTTCTGCCATCTAGTGTTGGGTCTGGACATTACAAATTGTTCTTCTTTGAAGATGTTTCAGGTTACGAAGTGTATAACAACTTCCTTAGCTGACAATGTACATGGACCTTGGCTCTAACCTTAGGCTGCTTTCCACACAGTGGGGCGAAAGGGGGAGTGAACATGAATATAGTCATCCAAATGTATGCCCTTTTCATTGAAGTTGGTAAATGATAAAGAACACACATGCTGTCATTGCCCACCTATGGGGAGGGTGCATGAGAATCTACGGCACTACACACTACAAACAAATGCTTACAGAGTAAGAAAATCTGTTCATAGCACATGTTGCTGTTGATACACATCGACTATAATGCAGTATCATCCCAGCAGTTGTTAGTAGGCAGCTGAGGCAGATGTTTGAAAAGGTGTTCTTAGTACTATTTGGCCAACCAAAGCCTGTTGTTGGCGAACATAGCCACACGGTTTAGTTAAGGTGTGTAGTGCTGACCAAGTTGCTGCCTTACATATGTCAGACATCGGGATGTTACCTAAAATTCCATGGTAGGCCCTTTTTTGTGTAGTGTGTGCTTTATGAGGTACCGCAAGCACCTTGTTTGCGTTTGCATAACAGGTTTGAATACAGTTTACAATCCATCTTACAATCACTGCTTTGATTTAATTTTGATTTGATTTCATATTAAAGAGCACGAGCTAATGCCCCAAGGCTACAACCTGGCAGTACTGTAGAAGAAAATGGAGAAATGCAGAGGACCCTGAGACATTGCAGATCATGACTAAAGGGTGAAAAGCCAGGTCAAAGGAAACTTTTCTGTGTTTGGTGTTGTCCTCTAGTCTGGCGAGCACTCATGGTGCAGTAGCCAAGCGCAGTCGCAGCCCAGGCCTCTGCCCGACAGTGAGCCTTGAGTTGAGTCCCTAAACCAAACAACAGATGGAACAGACAATGCTAGATTTGTCTGTCATTTCCCAGGACCATCGGTTGTACTTTCACTATTTTTGCTTTCTTTTTACACTAAATTGATCATGGTAGCAGAGTGACATTTTCACAGTCCGGAGAAATACCCCCACACCTGACATTGGCTTTCAATAGAGCAGAAACATGTTGACCACTCTCTCTTTGGGGATGATGTTCTTTCCCTCTTTTTTGAGTTTGTAAGCCTATCCCTTTGACATAATAAAACAGTGGAGTTCCACCAAGTGGTATTTTACCTTCCCTCTACACTGTACACCACCACTCACACCTGCTACTTATCTAGGGATCATCCATTTGAAATAGCTCCTTCTAATTCTAGGATTTGTAGTCCACACCACACCATATAGTGTGTTTAGCGGAGGAACCTTACAATGAAGCATGCCACGTAAGGGTGGGTGAGAGTTTTCGTCCTAAAAGGAATTGACCCCTGGATACAAAGAGACCGGAAGGAGTAGAGACTTTTTATGTTCAATGGGTGTAAAGCCCTTTCTGCAAGAGTCTGGTTTTGGAAAGAACAGTGCCACCTCTATGGACTGATTTAGATGAAATGGAGATATTACCTTGGTATTTATTATGCATTAGTCTGCAGGACCCCTGTATCTTCATGTATCTGAATAAAGGGCTCTTCAATAGTGAGTGCATGTAATTCACCAAATCACCGTAAAAATGTAAAGGCTACAAAGGAGGCTACTTTCCATAAAAGAAACTGGAAGTCGAATTAATATAGAGGTAGGTTTAAATGGTGGTCCCAGAAGCCATGTGAGTACTATATTTAAGTTACACATAAGTGGTAGGCGTCCTAGGTGGTATAACCCTTTTAACAGTCTCCATAAAGGCTTTAAATATTGGAATTGTGAATAGAGAAGACCGTTCTTGGCTTTGCATGTATGCTGCTATGCGTCCAGATGGAGTCATATAAATGTATACTTCGATCCTTCTTTCTGTAAATGTGGAAGATAGGAAATTATATCTTGCACCAATGCCTGAAAAGGGTGTAGGCGATGCGCAACACAATTCATAGCTGAAGAATTTCTGTTGAGCAGCGCCACATGCACGTGCATTAGGCCGCCGTGGTTTGCGAAGGATAACCATGCATTCATCTTGAAGATTTAAATGCCCAAATTCTAAGGGCTTAGGTGCCAAACTGCAAGATTTAGCTACTTGGAGTGGGATGTCATATTTGTCCCTTGCGTTGAGTAAGAACATCTAATCTGAGAAAAAGCATCTCATGAGATGAGCATTTTCTTATGGCTGAATCCATGTTTGCATGGCCCATGTTCCTTGCCCAGCTCATTGCCTATGGACTGTGGATGTGGGTAGCTTGAGGCAAAGCTCGGGGATTTTACATTTTCATGAGTGGCAAAAAGGTCAAATGCTGGACTTTCTCACTTGCGAAAGTACTTTTGTAGGACCGGAGGATGGAGTTCCCACTTGTGAACTTGTTGATATTGTCCTATTTAAAAGGCCAGCAAAGTCACTGTCCACACCAAGAGGTTTTCCGCCAGGAGGTGTATTTATGTTGTGATTAATAGCTCATCTCCATATTTGTTGTGCTATGTTGGGCACAAGAAGAGAATGTGTGTGCCCCTGCTTCTTGATGGAGTACTATGCTTTCATGTTGCTGGTTTTTATTAGGACAATCTTGTTCCTTACCGATGGAAGGCTTTGACCTCTACCAAAATGGGTAGGAGCTCGAGGTAGTTGATGTGCTTGGTTTGTATAGAGTTCTATGTACTTTGTATTGTTAGGTTGCCAAAATATGTTCCCCGTCCTATGAGCATCGTTGGTAGTTGTCAGCTGCAGAAAATGGTCTAAAAGGCATGGCTAATAATACATTGTTGCTGTTCTACTAATGCAGAATGTGCTGAGTACTGGCCTTTAGCAACACCAGATCTTTGAGTTGACCCTTCCCTTGTGACCACTGACTGCCAAGGTATTCTTGGAGAGGGCACACAATGTAATCTGGCAGGCGTCACAATTGCTAAGCATGATGCTATCATCCCAAGCAGTCTCATTACAGTTCTTACTGGCACAGGATGAGCAAATTGAAAATGAGGCATCAGCTGTTAAAATGACAGCCTCTGTTCACTGGGGTAAACTTTCCCCATTACAGCATTTAGGACTGACCCTAAAAATGGTTGCATCTATTGTGATTGCAGGTGAGAATTTAGTTTTTCATTGACTGGAACCATAGTCCGTGTAGCAGACTGAGCGCTGTCTGAGTGTGTGATAGGGATTTTCTCTTGCTGCCACTCTTGATCAGCCAGTCGTCTAGGTAAGAAAACATGTATACGCCCTCTCCCCAGAGGTGAGAGGCGACAACAGCAAGGAATTTTATAAAGACTCTTGGAGCTGTTGGGTGAATCAGTTATTTGCGGCTGGGTTTCAACCTCTGCCCCTGCCTCTACTGTTACTTCCCTGCAGCCTCCTCCTGAGTAATTTCTGGTGTTCTGGGGATCGTGAAAGGAATGATGTTGATGATGATACTTTTGATTGGTTTTTGTATGTGAAGTTTGGCCGGATTCTGGTGAGCCTCCTGATTATGGCCTGCAAAAAAGTACTCTTGGAGGTTGAAGTTTGTAGGACGCTCATGGACCTTGCAATTTCTGTGTCCTTCATTTTTCCTAACATTGACATAATGTTGAGGAGGTGCTATTACACCTCAGGTTTAAAGCCTAACACCCACAGCCAAGCGTGTCTACGGAGTAATGCGCTTGTTTTTATACTCCATAAGGCCATGTTTACGGCATCTAGTATGCAGCAGATGTTGATATTTGAGATTACTTTGTGTTGAGCCACATATTCTTCTCCCCTGCTTCATAATGGAATCTGTAGTATTGTGACAGCAACATCATGGAATTGGCTATGCACCAGTGCATTAATCCAACTATAACTGGTTTGCCTGTAGAGTCTATGCGCTTACTTTCTTTATCTGGGGGTGGGCATTCCCAGTCGTTTGTGCAAGCACCCTCATTCCTGGCCTCGTGGGACATGTGCTCTGATCTAAATTGAGTCTACAGGAAAAGCTTTGTATTTTTTCAATGTGTGGCATGACTACCCTGACGTTCAATGGGTTTTTTAAGTTGTCAGGGACTGATTTCATTATGTTCTTCAACATAGGCAAAAACTGAACACTGCTTTCAGCTTTTGACAGTCTCTGGAAGGAAACTGCCTTCCTCTTTCACAATATGTATTGTGACATTGTAGTGTGGAGCAACTTTCTGAATTACAGCTTTGTATACTACTGTATTGCCTGAGAAGATTGTTTTACTGAGTAAGACTAAATATCCTGATCCTCAGGGGGGATCAACAATGTAGTCCTCCGATAGATTATCTTCTGTCCCTGTGGGTTGGTCAGATGGGTCCCCCTCTCCGTATGGGTCCTAGGTTGATGGAGTGAATAGAGTCTTCTGGAATCTGTGGTAGAGGCAAAGGAGGTAATGGTGAGGTTGGTGTCAGAGGTGTCAAAAGTGGTGGTGTATGAGGTTGTATTAAAGGAGGTTAAAGAGATGCAACTTGCAGTGCCTGCTTTGGCGTGGTAAAGGAGCAAGCTGAGGTGCTATTAGTCTTTGTGCTTCTTGAATCCTGGGTGTTAAGGAGTGTTGTATTGGAGTTCTTCCTCGAAAGTAAGCTTATTTTTCTTCGGGATGGGAGGAAGCCTAGAGACCAGTGTTTTCTCTGAAGACTTTGTTGAAATTCAGCCAGTACCCGGGTGAATAAAGAGACATTTTTGTTGAGCATCAAGCTCATCCACAAGTCTTTCAAACAGAGGAGTCTCTGAGGTCTCTGAGCTCAGCGTTGAAAGTCCTCTCAACTTCGATATCAGTTCAGAGCATACCTGTGTCATTTTCAGCACTGAAGCAAGTTTGATGGCCCTTTGAACATGATGGCACTGGACTCGGTCAAAGCTGGTCTCTGCTCCAAACCTGAGCATCAGCTCTGAAGAGGGCCAGAGGGTGGTGGGCCTACATTTTTTTTGACTGGTTCAGGGCTGGATGCCTGACTATCTCAGAAGTGGAGTTTCTCTCCACCATAATGTCATTTGCATTGTTTACACATGGCCAAGATCAGTACTCACGGACCTCAGTGTCTTTGTCTTAGGCGGTTCTGCCTGTCTCAACTTCCAAGAATGTTGCTCTTTGGAAGAGGCCTCCGATGACAAAGTTGTGGTGCTTGGTATTCTCTTGGTGACCTGTGGGGCTCTGAAGGTCCTGGAAATACTTCCTGGACATCGAGGGGATCTTGTGCCCTGAAATCATCTGGGTGTCCGACGTTACCTGAGACTGCACTCTCATGTGTACTCAGTGTCTTACTATCCTATACATAAGAGACTTTGTGCACCTGAAAGCTTGGCAAAAGCTTCAATTGAACTCCTGGTGTTCTGGATAGAGGCCGAGTTACAGACCGCGTGCTGTTTGGATCAGGGATACTTGGAGTTATTTTCTGGGCAGATTCGAAAGGGAGTCCACTCCATCTGCCTACATTCTCTGAGGCGGAGTCCTCGATAAGTTGTTGGATAGTTTACGGATTATGGAGCCAAAAGCACGGATTCAATGCCAACTGCTTGAAGATTTCCTCTGGAATCAACAACCCGAAGCAGGGCCAGAATTCTCTGCACCCAAAGTTATTGGAGCCATAGCTTTTCATGTCAGAACCTGATCGAGAAAGAAAACAATCTAAAGTGGAGCCCGGGCCCAAGTGCATTGTGGATTGAGGAAGGAGTAACTCTACACCTTGTAACTCAAAACTTCTTCGAAGAAAAACAACTTCTAGTGTCCAGACTCAGCACTAGATGGCAGGAGTATGCAAAGCACGTGTATCTATAGCAGAACATGCTACAAACCTAAGATTACAATAAATAGTTTTCTCCATCACAGACCTATCAGTCATGTTCATAAGCACTGAACAGAATAGCAAACTTCATGCCCAGTGGAGGCTAGTGAAAAACACGAGATAAATTAAACAATATTCCACCAAATATTTTGCAGAAAATCATGAGTGACCACAGTCTACTTTGCAAGTCTCAATAGTAGTGTGCAGTAAAGTTGTGAAATTGCCTCCATGTTACAACTTTTTCATTCTCTATATGGTGAACATCTATAAAAAGCATTCCAGAGGATGACATTTGACTATCAGTGTGCCATTATCCACCTAGTTGTGAACTGCTAGGTGGTAGGAATGCCTTTACAGATAGCAGCACAGAGCTATTTAGTGTTTTTTCTAAATGTAGTGCATAAAAATGCCTGTCACATCTAGTTGGAGAAGTAATATCTCAAATAGAGAGAAGAAAATAAAGAAAATTATGGAAAGTAAATTGTTTATTTTAAAATCTCAAAACAGGGAGACCTTATTTTGGAACACAATATAGGACTCGTCGTTCACCCTGCTGTCCGATTTAATGGCCACTAATGAGGTAATTTTCAAAGCTTGGTACGGAATGCCTCATTTATTCATACGTTTAGAGAGAGGACCCATCAATTTAGAAAGGAATATATTAATTCCTATCAGGATGCCTTCTTGTTGAAATAAGACTTTCTTTGATTTGGCCATATAAAAATCCATAATTATTTGAAAGGCGAACAAGGATGTCTCAGAAGGATTTTATTCACATGCCGGAATAGCTCCCATATTTGAAATACAGTTTGCAACACAATCTCCAAAAAGGCTCCATTTACAGGACAGGATAATAAGGACGCACCACTGGCAGGGCTAAATGCCAACGATGGATTTATTTTCATTTTAAGTGGGTGTTTGTACAAGAATAAAGGGAGGGAGCAAAGACAAATGTATGAACAGTTTATAATTAGGGGTATTATTGTTCGACCTGGGTTCCATGTACATAGAAGTGTTTGTGTTTTTTACTGCAGGTAAAATATCCAAGTATGGAGGTTCTTCTAAGAGAACATTTCTCATAGAACTTTGTTGTTAATCTGCTTTCACACCTCATGGATAGCTCTGAATTAAGGTCAAGGACTCAGTTCAAAATTGTTTCCACATCACATCCTTTGGGAAGGTCCATGATCTTGTAAGAACTTGTCTCTTTAGTTAATAGTGGCAGACTTGTCAGGCAGAGTGGATACAGAGTTTGTTAAGGAGGGAGGGAAATATTTGAAGATTAGCTAGAAGTCCTTAGCATGAACATGCCAATTAGGCAAATCCTTTCTCTGTTTAAGCAACTTGAATCCTCAGGCAAATAGGCCATGTGAGGTTCCTGTCGGCCTAAGGAAATGTGTGTTGTTACTGACAGAGAATGTACTTCCATAAGGCCCACCTCCTTAAGTATTTTGTTCTGGCACCAGCAAATGAGAGTCTGACAAACTGCTGGCATCTTGTCCTAAGTGTCTCCTGAACTCTTACGCCATTAATCTTCCAAGCATTTTCAGAGTTTGCAAGTGCAGCTGCATCCGAGCACTGTTAGAGTTCTAATGGATCTATATGGCTGTAGGTTGAGGCTTAGTTGTAATTCAGGAGGTGTTTCAAGTGAATAGATATTTTACATTTTATATCAAACACAGCTCTCCGGTATTTTTGTACTTTAAGAGAGACTTTAACTAGCTACAGTATTCCTGGAACAAGATTTGTGAGGTGATCTTGAAATGTTGATAAGAATATATGATACAAATTTGCTGTTTGGTCAGAAAGAAACTATTTCTTCCAAAACCTCTCAAGAGCTTTAGCTATGCGTTTTCTGAGAAAGGGGATACTGAAAATTGTTTACTAAATGCCTTAGCACATTTCGTTTTTCTTTGGGTCAGCGTAGGCACTGTGTTCAGGCAGTAACATGGTATAGGGGATCCAATGTGTCTGAAGGGACGCTTTAACAAATGAGGTCCTAGCCAGATAGGCATGTAGAAGGTGGTTAGCTTGAATATTGTAAAGAGCTCCAAACCTTAAGACTGCGACATCCTCCACTGTGTGGGACATCTTCAAAAATACTGAAATTTCTTAATAATAAGAGACAATTTGATGTATACATCTTAAATTGTGCCCAGCCCTAGGATTCAGCAGGAAATTATTCAATTGTGCATTTTTGAGGGTGGTTATAAAATTCTGAACTGAAAAGAAAAGTATGGACCAATGGTGTGGTAGCAAGGGCCTTTGAGTTCTCTGCAGCTGGTGTGAAACAAGTGGTCAGTGACACATGCACACTCAGTCTGACATTGTTGAAGAGGATGTTGTAGCATTTTGGAAGGAAGTTGGAGACAGTGTTTCAACATCTAATGGAAGTGTGAATGGGTGAGAGGGATACTTTAATGACTATGATATCATGGACGTCAATAAAGTTGATGACGACCTGGAAAGTAGGTGGCTACACAAATGTCTGTTATGGGTATCTGCTCACAGCAGGAGATGTATTTTTCATGAAATGGTGATATGGTGGCTCAGTAAACATCCCTTGGAAAAGCAAATAGATCTGGGTTTAATGTGCTAACACATGTAACGACAGGCATGCATCAGCATACATTCGTTCATATGTTAACAACAGGGAGCTGGCAGAGAGATGTAAAAAAGACCCTCATGCATTTCAATGCATGTACTCCAGTGAAGGTGGAAATACATACACAAACAACCAACAGCATCAACAGAGAGAAATACTCCTCTGGGCTGGGCAAGATGTGACTGACAAAGTCTCAAGTCATTGGCTGAAATAAGCTCCTCTGGGCTGGGCAAGATGTGACTGACAAAGTCTCAAGTCATTGGCTGAAATAAGCAGATCCAAAGCTCAGAATATGCATACTGGAAACAAAACATTTGAGACTCCTCTGCAGTGAAATCCAGACCAACAAATAGCACATATAATTATTTAATGCAAAGGGCGGTCACAGTAGATTCAGTGAAATAAAAAAGGCATATAAATAAATGTAATGGCTACAAAATCTTTTTAAATAGTAACAGTGTTCAGAGATTTTTGCACCATAAAGCAGAAAAAAACAGGGGCTCTCACTATACTGCATTGTGAGAATCTAGGCAGCCTGCTGTGTTCAGGTGGCAGTTGTAATCCCTGATTATGGATAGTTGCTTATATGTTTTCTGTTATTCTTATCTTTTAAAAGAAAATGAACAATATGGTGGTATCGTTTTAGTTTTCTACTAAATCATAAAACTGGCTTTCTAATTTTACAGTAAAGCCAGTTTGGCATGTTACATACCTTTTATAAAAAAAAGGGCTATCTCTCGGTTAGGTGTTTAGAGATCTCACTCATTGGGGTAGAAATGCAGCGGTTACAGATTAAGTAGACAATGGAGAAGCAAATGTTTGGATAAATATTAACCCACATACTCCTAGTCCATAATGTCTTACATAGTATTTGGATATGTCCTATGCTGTCAGCGAGCCACTGACCCTCTGTCAGAGGCTCAGATTGGGCCTCAAGTTTCTACTCACTATGAAGTGACTTAGGGGGGAGAACTGGTGTGCCAACATAAAGCCCTTGCATTGTTTCAGGCTTCATCCTTAAATCAGTTTGAAAATTCCTGAACTAGCATGACAAGCTATCTTTTTAATTTTGCCTGGGTGTCTACATCCATGTTCAGGCTTTGACTTCTCTACCCCGAGAAGCCAATGATATTAGCATTTGCTTTACTACTCAAACTAGCTAAAACTAAGAGTGTACCAATATCCACCCTGAACAACAGTGTTCCAATAGACAATCATACAACTCAATACTTAAAGCTTGCACAATTAACAAGTCTCTGTTATGAGTAGTTACAGACCTACTGTTGGTTTACTGGTGGAAAGTAAAACCATAGGAAAGGTTATCAGTCAGCTACCGACTCAACTGGATAGATGCCAGATATTGATATTTACCAGTTGGCCCTTGCACCATGTAACAGACACATCCCATGCGGATGTATGCATAGTTTATATAGTAGAGAAGGGTATTTTCTATGATGATTGTGAGTTATTGATTGACCACCTGAAAGCGAATGTATGGGTAAACAGATATCCTTTAATGTTCCTCCTTTTTTCTGGGGTCCAGTTCAGTCAGCTTTTCCTTAAGTCCTAAATTCCATAGTTGTGGTGCTAAAAGAATAATCTTTATCAATCTGCATGCTCATTATGTAATGGATGGCCTTGACTTGATCCATTACCATGCTCTGGAAAGTCAGCTATATACACAGAGGACACTTGGACCACATTGAAAATAGGAAGAGCGCTTCCTCGAAATGATAGGAATCTAATAGAATACCTGTCTCAGGTCATAACATGGGCTCTGCTAACTGTCCCTAGTTGAATGAGTCTAGGACTATAGTAATCTTGGGATAACAACGCAACTGAACAAACAGCTAAATCTGTCATCACTTAAAAGCTGAAACGTATTCTACCAACATCCGAGTATTTCGCATAAATCCACCATGCAGGAGATTGCTATCAAACGGAATTTACTCCTCTATGACTTATAGTTTGAGCATTCTTTTCCCATCTTTAACGATAACTCAGCACATCTGTTTTGGACCCTTCCTTCACAGCAACCAAGACAGTCAGTGCATACAGACAACTTATTTGTAAAGCTGAATTATATAAACATTCATACATTTACATTATTGTTCTGACATAACATTTTTCAAAGAGTCATATGGTCAGCAGAAAGATGGCAAACAAAGTCCTTGGGATCCCACCAAGTACAAACTGAATTTAACACAGATTACACATTAAACCGTACCACCCTCACCAGTCTAACTACAAATTAATCCCCAAAATGCATGAATTATCTTTCATAATACTAAACAATGAGGATAGTTCTTACCACCTTCAGGTTGTACTTTAAAATGCCACTGGTACTCTAAAGCTGTAGAACAGTATGATCTCACCTACAGAAAACATTACTGGCCCAACAAAATATACTTAAAGAAATAAATGTTTAAAATCATAATAAAGAGAAAGCTTATGGACACTTTGCACCCATTTTTCATATATAGTTAATCAACAGTGTCAGACTTAGACAGGACATAAAATTAAAAGTAAATGAAATAAAATGCCAGATTAGATATAGAAAGGAATGCTGTGGAAGGAAACGAAATGAGTGAGAGAGACAGAGAGGCACAGTGAGGGCACGGAGGATGGACCCCTGGGCAGAGCCTAGGAAGAACAACGCACAGTGAGGAGCACACATCAGAGCAGGAGGAAGGCTCACGCTGACACAAGGCCATGAGAGGAAAAGGGTGTAACAATTCTACAGCCCCTCTACAGTTGAGGATGGTTTGCAAGGCAATTCATAGATGAAGCATGTGCTCTGCGCAGCATGCACCAATGAAATTCACCACTCCTCTGTGACAACAGATGGTGGTGATGGAACCCTTGTCATCTGTCGGTGCAGGAAAACAATGATGAAACAGAGTGCCTTACTTCAGGTTCTGCAAAAATCTCAAAATATACTGTGAAAGAGAACTAGAAAGGTAACTTTTTTGTGCTATTTGGGAACTTCAGCATTTTCTTGTAGGGAGGCAACCCTATTCACTGTAATAGAAAGAAGTTACAAATGATTACTGAAAGGCTCAGAATTCGGTTTTTAATTGTTGAAGGAGTGTGATCTATGTTTACCATTAAATAGGGTGTGCATTGAATCAAATATGCTAACTAAATGCTGCCTTCATTAAATGGTAATTACCTTGCTTCATGGCTCCTCACTAGACTGAAACCGCTACCATTAAATGTTACACCCACACAACGCCAGTAGGATAAATATTCAAATCCCAGATTACATATCCTGCCGTTCTGAGTTTCTCCAGGATCATAACAGAGACAGTGCTACATTTTAGGACGTACAACATTTCAGAAGACTGTGGATAAAATCTGGACTTGGGTGCACCCTTAACATTTTGGATATGTGGGATTTTACTGCACTGGAAGACAACGATATTGCAAACCTGAACATGTCCGAACTGATTACATATTAGCTTAACGCTGATGCAATGGCTGCTTTCTTCACAGAACTTTAGAAGAAACACTCTTGATTTGAATCATATAACCAATAAATCTCAGTGCGTCTGCATTTACTGCACATTCAGTGAAGTAATTTTAATAGCAGTAACAGCCGGGCAAAGAAGTGCTTAAAGATTAATCTACTCTCTGGTGAATTATTGTTCAGGTACTCTAACCAGAAGGAAACAATGAGTAATTTAATAAATAAGTTACTGGAGAATTTATTCTAAAAAATAATGGCCTTGCAGGATCCACACGAGATCTGACACATTTTGTAGGAGAACTTGTTGGAAAAATAATTAGTCCAATGACGAATTAAATAGGCGATGGGCAGTCAACTGGACAATAAATTGGGATAGGTCTTTATAGTGGCATTCCAAACTGAAATGTCTCATGTAGTTAAAAAAAAAATATTATTTAGATTAAGGACCCCTGTGAAATTCTCTTCGAAAGATGAAAAGCTTGCCTAACCCTAACACAATTCAATTCTTATCAGCAGACCCTCAATTGACGGAGCAATCTAACCTACCTGAGCTCTCCTCGTCTACTACAATATGAACTGTCTACTGGAGGATCTACTAGGTGAAGAATAGTCAGCTGAACACTATTGAAAGATAAGCCATCTATCTGAAAATCTAAAGGGGTGCTGGGAGTAGAGGCAGAAATTGAATACTGATGGTCCTAGGGGACACAGTCAATTGTAGTATCTTTTGGCAGATTGTTTTTGGAAAATATAAATACAATAAATTGCCTATTGCTGAGTTTATGAGGGGAAAGATTTTAGGAGAGTTTCCCTATCAAAAACTTTAATGGGAAAGTAAATACACTTATTAACATATTGGGAGGTGAAATACCAGCGAAAATCCATTGAGGAATAGACCTTTCATTGGAGAGTCCATAGATGAATTAATAATTCCAACATATAACCTTTAAAGAGATGAATCATCTATTAGAATGTCCACTGAAAGAGTCACCATGTAAGTCCATAGATGAATTAATAATTCCAACATATAACCTTTAAAGAGATGAATCATCTATTAGAATGTCCACTGAAAGAGTCACCATGTATTGATAAGTTCCCTGGAAAAATAATCTTTTATTTGATCATTTTAACTTGGGAGTGAACATCAAAAAGAACACCAAGTTGCTCTCAGCACCTCAGGTCTCCAAATTCAATTATAAATGGTTCAGGCAGCTATGTTTATTAAAAATGTAATCTCCAACCGAGTACTGAAGGACAAAGGTATAGTGATAGGTTGTTTGTGTGCAAATGCGTAGGATACTGTAATGCAAAGCATGCAGGGGTCCCTGATGATGCTGTTCTCCCTGCAAAAGCTTAAAGGATTGTATACTGTCTACCAGTAAATATCCAAGTTTGCTTTCAAATTGATTTGCCTATAAATGCAGTCAATATATAGCCTCTTGCTAATTAACAAGGCACAACAAAACAAGTCTGAGGTAGGGAGAGTAATCTTGTTAGCAACTCCATCCTTCAGAATTTTCCATAGAGTGACAAAGCTTCTCAGTCTAGGCTTCGTTTTGCCCCCTCGCATCAAGTGATGCTGCCCCTGCCAACTCCCCATTTAGTCCATTTGTAAACATGTACATCCCGGGGAGTTTTAGCCCATGTAAGATCTTTCGACTGATTTGCAGTCCTGAGAAACAGATAAATATGCTTAATATACATACACTGAAGAACCTATTGGGAATTGCGGTTTCTACTGAATGAGATTGTTGAAAGTTAATCGTTCGTGAATTATTAAGTAGCACATTAAATGTTACACTGCAAAATGAATTATGTGGAATCCACTGGGGATGAACTTTTATCTACTGGGACATTTATTTCCATACTGGAAAATCACAGAGATGATCTTATTGAGAAAGCTTCTGAACGGTGAAGCATCAGCAATAAATGTTATTTTAAACCAATTAGCAATGTGGTTGAAGTGTAATTGCTTTCAAGACTCACTAAGGGGATTATTAGACAAAGAAAAATCATAATGGGATGCTAATCAATCTATTTTTATATTTTTAAGAATGCAGGGTTGGATAATTTACTGAGAGGTCAATCCACTGATGAATAGAACTGTGGAAGATTAGTAAATGTTAAACACTGTGATTGGAAAACTGATCCATAGGCAAAGATACAGCAAAAGGAAAACTCATTTTCCACCAGAATTGTAAACCTAAATACAAAGCTACCTTTAAATTAGCCACTAATAGATTAGTCTTGCAATAGATCCTGCAGAATGATAATTTTTCGCCTGATACTCAGCAATAGGTCACTCAGATTGCAGGAGAGCCTCTGATTTTGATTATATTTGTATTCTGTACAAAAAAAATGAAATGGGTTCTTGTTATGTTGGATGATGTTTGCTATATCCAACATAACAGTACTAATGCTACTAAAGGAGTTAAGACTAAATGGACCCTGTCCCAATTCTAATATGTGGCTTAACTAGTAGAGCTTTGCAGAATGCCATCAATCAACTAAGCTACACTATCTACTGAAAACCAACTCATCCACTAATCCAAGTTGAAATGTCTTCAAATATATTAGCTAAGAGGATTTTAGCATATAACACAAATTCTCAATTAGATTATCAAATAGATGATAGATCTTCAGTAAAACAAACTTCTAAGAATAACCTGTTACTATAATCTCCAGTAGGTTTACACTTATGCTTATGCAAGGAATGTGTTTCAATATAACCTGCTTTTAAAGTAATGTTGTAATAATGTATACCTGAGTATATTGAATCAAATCAACAGTTCTCCAACACAGATGTTTGCCCCAACAGACTTGCCAATAAATAACTTGTATAACATTTTACACATACGATTCATTGCCTACCAACTTACAGGTGGTTAATCTCTCAATAAATAGTCTATTTAGAGGATCAATCTCATGAGACACTTTCTCTAAACCATTCATTCTGCTATTGCTCCGGTAATCGAAAGTGCATCTGCCAACAGATTATAAAGGCAAACAGATGAGTAAAAAAGGATTCAATTAATATTATTTAAAAAAAGAAATTCTAAAAACTGATGGAAGACTCATCCTTCAAAAGCATAAATGGACTTGCAGTTGTCCACAACTTTTAGCTCAGGATTTCTATGGGTTACTAATATCTGTAACATCCGTTTTTTACACCAAAAAGTTATTTTCACAGGAAAAGCTACTTGTTGTATGTTGCAATTATTCCCAGGACCAAATAAGAAATACTGTGGGCCAGCAGACCTTTCCACCCAAAAGTCATTAAAATGAGGTAGCCTCTAGTATTGCCAACAGAAGGAAAGCCCCCATCTAGCTGAAGGATCCTACTGCAGAGTATACTTGTTACACCCTTTTCCAGACAAGAATGCGAGAGGGTCCTGGCGTATTGACAGAGAGCACAGACTCATGGGAAGGAGAGAGAAGGAATGTGTGTTATCTGGTAGCTTTTTTTTCCACAGATAGGTGCCAGCATGGCTGGTGTAGGTATGAGCAAGTTACCTTTGTTGCGATTTTCAGGGGGTCCGGGTTTTTTACCTGTTTAAACAAAAAGAAAAGGATGGGATCTCTGATCAAATGGTCTGACATTCCAGGCGGGCGTGAAATAATGTTTTTCTCTATCCCCATCCACCCTTTATAGATGTTGCATGACTGTTTCTGCATGGCCCATTGTTCCAAGTAATTATAGACCATTGGAGAGGTATGCTGTTTCTTCAAGCTGATTTATTTTCACAGGAAAAGCAGGGCTAAACGTAAAGCATTTTTGTGGGAAGTAAAAAACTGGCCTATCATTTCCCTCGTGGCCTAAAAGCAATTTGGAAGACTTACTTGGGCAGTCAGCAACCCTCCCCAGTGGATTCCTCAACAGAATGACCATAGAAAACAGGATTCTAAGACGCTGAAATAAGAACAATCATTCATCATACTCAAAGAACAGACTCAAAAATGACTATATGGAGACCTAGATTTAAATTCGCTGCACATACTGAAAGGATGGCTTGCTGGCCGATGGCAACCTCTCCTGTCCCTCCGAAATCCATAAACAAGGTTTGTGATTAAGAAATATTACAACAGAAAACGGTATCTCATGCGACACCTGAACGAGGTCTAAATGAGAGATTAATATGAAGGGAGAAATACGGGTCAGAGCGATTAGAGCAGAAGGTAGCATTCGGAGAGGATTGGGAAGCACTTAGGATGGATACTTGTGAAGCATGGTGAAGGCTAATTGGCATAAAGAGCAAAGGTCATTTGCAGGGATGACCGGCACGTTAGGCAGGAGTGGTAATGAAGCAGCTCGCACACCATATGTGACCCTTAAAATACTGTTTTTAGTCTCCTACTACGTGCTCTGTGACACCAAGCAGGAAATGGTGAGTGTTTGTACACGTGTGTGTGTGTATGTATGTTTGTGTATGTATGTTTGTATGTATAAGGAAGACAGGATACCACTTAATGTGTAACTCTGTCTGTCTGTTAAAAATGATCTCATGGTATTCGATTCGCACCCACCGCTGGTTAGAATAGCTGCAATTAATCTATAAAAGTTGGAAAACTTCCTCCCTGTTATTAACGAGATCCTAAAATGCCTACCTGCTATGGGGTGGACTCTTACAATGTTCTTCCCTATTTCTTCAGGCAGGCCTTTATTTTTCTCATTGCGCCTGAGTGATCTTTCTAGGACAGTGCTTCCCAAAGGTTTTAGAACCACAACTCACTTTTTAGAACAAACTTTTGTGACCCACCTAGCTTTAAAGGACATAAGGTAGGCTATTTTTTAAAGCAACTAAAGCATCATGTGGTAGCACACTGTCATTTACAGAAAGCACAATTTCCATTGAAATGGACACTTAATTTGCAAAGACATACAGTTTTGGTGATAGAGCAATATCGCACACAAATAATAATGTGTGAAATTGGGTTTCAGTGAATATTTATTATTTGTGCATCACCAAGTAAGATGAACTCATTGGTTCTGAACCTATGAAAATGTCCGGTTCCATCACAATTTAGAATTACAAAAAAGTTCTTCATTTTTGCTTTCTGAAGTGCTGAGTGTGTATAGTTCATTTACAGGCATTAACAATTTGTTGTTACGAAATATTTACGCCCTACAGCCTTTCCTTTCACTCTCGTGTACCCCAGCAAGATTGTCACATAATTGATTTTACTTATCTTTCTCTAAACACAAAGAGAGGAGTTTGTAAACACCAATCCCCATGTTAAACAAATAAGCTGCAATTTGTCATAACACATAGCCTGACACTAGACCTCTGTCTTTGAAGCGCAGAAAATGTGACAAGATAAACGCAGATATTAAAGGCATCGTTATTTACTGCTTGGACTTTCCTGGCCCACCAAAAATCGGCTCACGGCCCCCAGTTTGGGAAATATTGTTCTAGGAAGCAGGTGTAAGTCACCTGACCTGCTTCTACAGCGCACTTTTATTATTGGGCAACAGAATTATATTGCAGTGAGTGCCGAATATTCAGACCTCCTGAAATGACAGCTAAAGCATACTCAAAGAGGGAAGGTTTTAAAATAAGCTCGTGGCGGGGCTGACACAGGAACCAATGATCTTTTTTTGATTGGGAATTAGCTCCCTTTTATAAAGAAACCATGAAAATATATGCGGTTTACTTTATTTTGCAGCCTTACTGGCCACAACACAAATGATTTGTAATAACAATATTCCTCTTCCTGAATAAACTTATTGTTCTTCTGTGTTTTTTCAAAATCTTGCAAATACTTAGAAAAAACAAATTCCTTGAGTTTCTGCTTGTAAGTTCCATCTCTGCCCATGCTTAACTTTAAGGGAAACCTAATATGAGCATGGTGACCGTACCATTCCAAGAAGACCTACATAAGATACCCAATGAATCTTTTTGACGCATGTTCAGTGCCTCCTATGTGTACTCAACTTCAAAGGTGAAAAACAGGACAGCTAGGGAAGATGGCTGGGCACAATTACTACCAACTGCATTTGGCGAGCTCTGAGCAGAGCTTAGATAGCACAGTGCGTGCTTGGCATGGATGATTTGGCTGCTAGAATGGGAAATTAGAGGCTCTCGCTATGAATAAGAGCTGATCGATAGGGAGGGTATGATGGTCCTTCAGAGTTCCGATGGGGCTCGGCAGAGAACGGGCACACACCGCACAGAGATCAGAGTGGCAAAGAAGATGGCAGTGAAGTGGCTGGCTCGGGATGTGAGAGCAGCATGGTAGGTATGAGAGGGTAATTACGTAGTGATGAGAGAGGTACTGGGCAGAGGTGCTCAATGAACTAAAATTAAAAAAGAATGGCGCTGGGCATAGCATAGATGGGTGGGTGGAGAGCTAGTCACAGATGAAGTGAGGGCTGATCAGCCATGAGAAGGGGCATAAGAGTCATGGCAGTTAGGAGAGGGGTTAACGAGCAGGAATGGGAGGGAAGCTGTGTAACGGGATGGGGCATTGGAGGGAAGAATCTTCGAGGGAAGGGGCACTTAGGTGGGGTCTGCGAGTGGAAAGAATACAACAGACTGGTAGCTGCCTGGTTAACTAAAATTATTTCAACAGGAAAAAAGGGTAAGCAGAGCGTAACTTGATCTTCTCCCCGCCTGCCTGTATCACATCCTTCTCAACAAGCATCCTATGTTTCCCGTTTGCACGCATACTAACCAGTGTGCATACCTCTCTTGCCCTATTATTCTCCTTTCCTGATTTGCATTTTATCCTCTCTTTTTTAAGTTGTATACAATCCATTTAACACTAAAACAAACCCCTATTGCCTGAATGTTAATCGTTCTTTCCTTATTACAGGTTTAGCTCCCCTTCATGCCTGTACAAGATTATCTTTTTCCTAAATAGTAGTAAACAGGAAAATTGCAAGTAGGTATCCAAGGATTCAAATGCCCATGGAAGGAAGGGGAAATGCAAATAAATCAGGATGGAGATCACTAGGTGAATATGGCGATATAACGTGATCTAAGAGTGCTATAAAATGTGATACTGGCAGAAGTGAGACGAATATAATCAGCTGCTTGAGCATTAGAGTAGTAAGCCACTAAGATGTAACAATGAAACTCTAGAAATAGTTGTTATACGATTTTTTTTAAGAAGGATGGAGTTGAAATCTTACAACGGTATGTAAAACAATCTCAGCATTGAATGGGTGTAGGTCGTCTATTCAGAGATCCATCACATTGGCACATGCAATTGGGAGGGAGGGCTGCAAGCACTACCGTAGAACATATCCACAAAGGAGAGCTGTTGTCACATGTCTGTGACACCGATTTCTCCAGCACATAGTCTACACATCCATATACTTAAATAGAGCATAAGAAATTGAAAATTATAAAGGCGAGAAGCATCACCACGAACAATAAACATTTACCTGAACAGGTGTTTAAGGCTCTTAGTCACGTTCAGTACGTGCTCTAAATCTGGCAACTGTTTAGCGGTATTTTCTGAAGGTTAATATGTGCTAGTGCTAGAGATAAGATATCCACCAGGAAATGGTTTAACTCAAATGTTCCCTTTCATGACACGTCCTTAAGATGAAAACATATGCCCCATCTCTTTGTACCTGCGTTAATAGCGAAGTTCGATCATACAGTCTTACCACAGCAGTGAAGATATGGCATGAGTCATACACACAGCTGTTGGAAAAGCAATGAGAAATGTAAAGATAATCAGCTAAGTGGCATGGGAATTACAAAGCTTTGGTAGGAAACGCTGAAAAAGTCTAGAAACCACCTAATATTATACAAATAACCATCAATCAAGGGACAAACAGAGTAATTCAGTCTTCTGGTACAGGTAAAGAAAGCCTGAAATATTTAGTTACTTCTGTGGAACTATATAGTGATGGTACAGGTATGATTACTCAAGCATGGGAGCCATGCTTGAGTAATCATACGTGTACCATCCCTATATAGAGTATGAAATTTCCCAAAAGTATATTAAACAGTAGGCTGTACAGGTAAACCGTATGTCCAAGATTTCACACTCACTTCCTGAGCGCCAGTCATTTGGACAAAACATCCCAGTAACTTATCTCCATTCTATATTTTCTGAGCATGCATCTAAAGTTAAAAAGTATATAAAACAAAGGGGACAGCAGGAACTTCAAAACCTCTGGGATGCAACTTACAAGTAAGTAAACTCCGATATCGCCTTCAATAGAAGGAATATATAGGATTCTCCTCTGAATTCACATCTTTGAGAGGTCGCACAAGGAAAGCATTGCAGAATAAAAGGTGGTGCTAATAAGAGGCACAAAAATATAATAAATAAAATAATTTAAGATTATGGAAACCGAAAGTGGAGTAGGCTTCCGCAATGTGCTGGTATTCTTCAGATCGAGCAATGTGATCCGACATCTAGTTTGAGAAGAATTTAGTGGGGAAGAGGACTAGATCAGCCACCACAGGAAGAAAACCAAATTGGTTAATCTGAAACCAAGGAACCACTTAATAAAGGAAGGAAGAGTTATGCTTAAGAACTATTAATTTATATTAAGCATTTAGGGGGTTACCAGAAGGAAATATTTTTCTGATGTGCCTTGCTAAAGTAATAGCAAATATAAAGGCTTGTTCAAAGTACATAGATGACCTCAAGAGATCCAAATATAGGTTTAGGGATAGAAGCCTCAGACATCCCTAGAACAAAGTCCAAGCTTGATGAAATAGTAGGATGGAAAGATTCTTTATGACCTTGTAAACGTTTTTGAATACAGTAGCTACACAGAGAAAAGATAACTGACCAAGCCAAATCTCTTTATGTGAGCTGAGAAGGGACATTCACAGAAATATACTGCAGACCTGACCTTACAAGGAATTGACACCATTGCAAATTATTTCACAGAAGTCTTGTGGGAGGACATGTAACACCCTAGTCCATCAAAGACATATGTATTATCCATTTGTAAACCCAACCAAAGACATAGTAGCATTTTAAAATAAGACACCCGATTCCGTGTTTAACTACTATAAAGACAACATCTACTGTAAATATAACAAACCTAGAAACAACAAAAATCTAAAACAAACAATTAAAAAAAGGGTGGAGACTGCTTTTAGCCACTTCCTAAAATGAAAATCTGTGACAGAGCAAACTGTAGGTGGATAAGAGCTTCACAAAGTTGGAGATGGAACAGTAAAATAATTAGTAAGGGTCTGGAAACAGTTTGAACCGAGGGCCTTGCAAACCGAGAGCAGCTTACCTGTAAGATGACAGTACCATATCAAGACTGTAGGCTCATGATAAATACAGAAGCTGATGATAATGAGAACAAATGTCTCTAGAAGCCACATTTTTAATTTCCTATCTTAAGGCAGCCAATAGTAAGAGGGTGGGATGTGGATCACCTCACTGGTTGCACATTCTAAAATAAGTATGCAGCTCCCTGTGTCCAGTCCTTGTAGCAGAGAAACTGGTCATATACAGAGAATGGCATTGTAATCAAAGAGTAATATTGAAAAAAAGATTTCTCTCAACTGCCCAACCTACATGGAACATGAATTATCTGCAAAGAGAGGTCACAAATCATGTCAACGAGCAGCTGCCATTCCTTCAAAATATCCAATATCACCCTGGCATGTGTATGCTATTAAGTGACATTGAAAGCAGATGTGGCAATGCAGCAGACCGCACTACTTCAGTGTTTTCCATTACTTGATCTCACTTAGGTGTGGTCCTACTGGAAAGATGATTTCAATTCTTGGGCAAGCATCACCTATATTGCGCATGTTACCTCTTTCACAGGTTCAGTGTCTTGCCAATGTCTACCATCTATGTAAAACATGTCCCTGTATATGGTAGTCATAGTTTAGAAGATACGTGTCTAGTCTAGCTGCTTATTTAAAGGTCTTTCTAAGCTGATTCTTAGACAACAGGTCTAAGATCATAATATAACTGTACCAGTTCCTAGTTGTCTGCTACTGAGTTGATTAACTGGCTAATTTCCTATCGCTGTGGTTTAGGAAACAAGTGAGTGGATAGGGGTGCCATGCAAGGGGCTGGGATGTGAATATGTGATACCATTTATTTGGAAAGCATGCTTCTAGCAGCTACAACTTAAGCAATAATAGCATTTTAGCACCACATTTTGAAATCCTTAGTCCTTATTTTAAAACTGTCAAGAATAATATTGAAATCTATTAGCACTAGGAACACTAGGCTTAGAAATTGCCAAGCTGGGGCATATAACTTAAAAAGCAATGACATTTTCCTGATCAATAACCACCCATCAAAATATTGTTCTTTAAGAATTGCATTTTGATTATTATCGGACATCATGCCAGACCCGATCCTTGCAAGAGATCCAAGACCTTTTGTTTAAGACCCAGAGCTTCCGATTTAGAAATGGCTGGGACAGAGCATTATCATTAGCTACCCAGGGGGTATTTCAAATAGCTAAATCTAAGACTCCGCCAGATCCGATTGAAGAGAAACTCTGGGTTTAGGAAGCAGCAGGCCTCCAGACGTCAGCTCAATATTATCCTATTAAGGAGCTGGACTTAAAAGTACCCTGGACCTCAGAAATACAGTTTTTAGGTCTGGTTTGAGAGTGTGCAGCTGTCACTGACCTAAACGTGATCAACAGAAAAAGAGTTATAACCAGCTCTACTGAGAGAGGGGCTTTGCCGTTCCCTAAATGTTGATTCCTTAGAATATAGGTTTTGACTGGGCAGAAGCTGTGTGCTTCTACTGAAAAATAATTATTGTATTGCATGAATTCTGTGCTCGGTGAGAAAGCTCATGCTGAATAAAGAAGGACTGAGTTTGTTATGGTGGCATGCCTATGATCAAGGCTATCGGTCTAATCTGGTTATTCTGAAAAGGCATGACAGACAGTAGGCCGGACTCATTTACGGTGAACGGTTTTGTCAAAGTCAACAGGTCCTGTCTGATAGATACTTCTAGCCGAAGATTCCTTACCGTAGATGTATCCCCAGGCATCAGACTGGATCCAGAAAAGTTTTGAGCAGCTCCCCTGAATGGCAATAGGTGGTGTAGTTCAGCTCCTGGAAGTGATGTGCAGGGTACAGATGTATGTGCTACCTCGGCATGCTGAGGTTCGTTCTTTTCTTTTCGCGCCACATAGCTCTGACCTGGTCCTAGCTACCCCTCAGTCACTTTAATGTTTGGCTTTTTGAGACCTTTGACGACCTTTTATGAGATCTACTCCTGGTGTTTAGATATGTCACCTAACAAACTAGCTGGTTTCAAGTGCCATGTAGATCATGTCACAGTCATATGTCGGTGACAGACCCTCGCTTGGTGTATTTGTAGTGCATGGAGCGGAACCACAACTCCAAGGTCTGCAAGGACTGATGCGGCATGCACCCGACAGGGCTGAGAGAATACTCCCTCAAGCTCCTCGACCCTGACGTCAGTCAACTTCCCAATGTTCGAGGTCCTGTTCATTCTAAGTTCCCGTGACCATTGGCAGAGCCTGTCCAAACAATCAGAAAGTCTAGTAAGTTCCACAAAGATAAGGAGGACAAGCATTTGATGACATATTCGACTTCACCGCATCAGTCGAAGTCTTTGGACGAGACAGCATCGACACCCAGGCCCCACAAGTCAGTGGAACCTGAATCCAGGTCTGCTCTGCGCTTCCCTAATTTTCCCAGAGATGGTGCAAACCCAGCGAAGCTGAAAGAGTTTTATGAGGTCATGCGCCTCGTATATGGCCGGCGTTGCCCATCTGGATTGCCTATGAGCCCCATGGGTGCGGGAAAAGCGCCTACTAGATCCACACCGGGGGGTCAACCTTGCCGCCAAAAGTCAGGCCACATAGTTCCCTAACTGAATTCGAAGCGGCGATGTGGCGAGGCAGAGACCTTTGTTGACGCTCACTCCAGTGCCAAAGCCCTCGCCCACCTTGCCCCCATTGTTATTCTAGTCTACAACACGGAGCCAGAGCGACACCGACTGAGCACATGCTTCCCGGAGCAGAGCTAGTGCCTTATTTACTTCATAGGCCTGGAGAGGGAGAGGAATAAGAGGGGACTATCGGCCCTTATGGTTACCAGTTCCCAGAAGAATAACAGGAACAGTACAATTGGTATGAAGAACTGGCAGCAGCCAGTGGGTTAGACACCTCACTCGATACTGGTCTGGTCTCTCCTCCTACTGAGGCTATGTAGGGAGCCTATTTCGCGATTGTGGTGCATAGGGCTGAGGTATTGGACCTTCATTTACCCACAGTGGCAGTCAAGTCTAACTTCTTTACAGAAGTGCTTCAGCCGGGAGTCTCCTCTTCTGAAACCTTTTCCCACTCAATGAAGCCCTTACAAATGTCATACATGGAGCCTGGTCCAAGCCCTGCACAGGGGCACCTGTGCACAGGACAATTGCCCACCACCATCGCCAAACTCGTGGGGATCCCAGTTTCCTCACCCAGATCCGCAATATGGAGAGCTTGGTGGTCCAGGCCTCAATATCCAACATTAACCCTGGCACTTTCCCTAGCACTTCACCGGATGGGGTATCCAAAAGGCTGGACATCTTTGACATTCCACCAACTAGCACTGCGGTGGTGAACACGGTGTGTCATTATTCCCATACGATATTGAACTTGTATATGTATGTGCTGCCTATGGTCTCCAAGAGACCAAAGCCATGCTCACCCAGGCTATTGTGGAAGGGCAAAATGCAGCAAAGTTCACCATAAAGTGTGAGCTTGACACCACTTACTTGCTGTGCAGAGTAATTTCCTCGAGGTTCAAGATGCTCACACTAGCCCCAGTCCTGTCTGCACGCAACCTGGGAGACTGGATGGTAGCACTGGACTTACAGGACGCATATTTCCACATCACTATCCTGTCTGCCCGCAGACATTACCTCCAGTTCATAGTGGGCCATAAGCACTTTCAATTTGTGGTGCTCCCCTTTGGCCTTACCAGAACCCATCGGATTTTCACAAAGAGTGATGGTGGTGGTTGCAACTCATCTGAGGGAGGTCTTTCCCACCTCGACAATAGGCTGTCAAAGGCAGGCTCGGACAGTCTCACACCTTCAGACCACAGTGAGAACTGCTGCTTTCCTTGGGGTTTACAATCAACGTGCTTAAGTCAAACCTGGCTCCCTCTCAGACACTCCTTTTCATCTGAGCCATTCTGGACACAGTGCAGTTTCGGGCCTATCCTCCCAAGCAGCGAGTCGAGGAAATTCAGGCTATGATTCCGATATTTCAGCGTCTATCCTGGAATTCAGTGAGACTGACTCTGAGGCTCTTGGACCTCATGGCCTGCATCCTACTAGTAAAGCATGCCTGATAGCACATGCAGCCTCTGCAGTAGGACCTGAAGTCCCAGTGGGCACACTATCAGGGAAATCTCCCCAGCATGGTTCAGATCTCAGCGGGAACTATGAAAGACCTGAAGTGGCGGCAAATGAACTGCGATTGGGTCAGTGGCAGACAACTCTCCATTCCCCAACTAGAGCGGACTGTAGTGCCAGATGCGGCGCTCCTGAGCTCGGTCGGCCACCTGGGAGAGGAAGAGATCGCAGGTCTCTGATCTCTGGCAGAGTCTGAGCTCCAAATCAACATGTTGGAGCTCAAGCTAACTTGCTTGTCACTGAAAGCCTTTCTTCCTTCAATCAGAGGAAGACTGGGGCATGCGTTCACAGACAACACCACTGCTATGTAGTATTGCAAGAAACAGGGCAGGGTGGGATTGTGGACCCTTTGTCAAGATGCCATGTATCTCTGGAAATGCCTGGAATGTCAGGGCATTTATATGGTGGTTCAAGTCCTAGCAGGCTCTCTGAACGCCAGCGCAGATGAACTCAGCCGCAGATGCCTAGCAGATCACAAATAGTGTCTCCATCCAGAGGTAATGAAAGGCCTCTTTCAGCAGTGTGGAGAGAATTGGTTAGGTCTGTTCGCCATCACCGAGAATGAGCAATAGCAACAGTTTTGTGTGCTGGAGTTTCCAAGACCATTAATTACAATGGGGTGACACTGTGTCTTCAGAACCTGGGTATGTTACAGAATATGTCAACAATGAGTTTTGTTGGGAAATCATTATTTCTTTAAACAGCTTTAAAATTTCTACTTTCTCTTTTCATCATTTTAGATCAATCACTGAATACAACACACCTGGGTCTGAGTTCCTACGTATATTGTTTTTTTCTATTGAGGTTACATGAAACAAGATACAAAAGGCTGCATCAGAAAGTGACAAACGTGAAGTGCTCGTGCAGTGTAATCAAGTACGAACACAAAAACAACAGACAACGTATTTGTTGACAAATATCAATTACATCAGTAGAGTGCCCATTTCTCTTAAGAATATCTCTAAATGTCCGAGTGTTTCAGCTATTTTTTTTTATGCTTTATGCCAGGCTTCGGATTTGATGCGGGCACAACATATAGATCGGCAACAGTTCGACCATTTTAGTTGTGCTCTTAAGGGGACTTCATCAGGACTAGAAATGAGCAGCCTGGAGTGACAAGAATTATTCTGGATCGGTCTTGTTTGTATTGTGGATCTGGATGCACATTTAAAGTGCTGAGTTACTTATAGTGGATGACTCCTCCAGACCGGGATAGGGGCGTGTGTAGGCGTTGCAATCTGTGTGCCCTTAGGGTCTCCACATGGTCAGTGAAAACGCTTGTCCTCGATTTCAGCAGAACTTTGAGTCCTCCTTATTGCTTTAAAATGAATCAAATTGTCTCCTCTCTTCATTGCACTCAAAGATACCTAAGTTTCCCTCTGAGGTGCTTTTCGTCTTGAGTGGAGCTCTGGCCTCCTGTATGCCTTTTCAACAATACTACTCCTCCCCAGAATTCTCAAAAAGATCAGGAACAATTGGGCCCAAGTCATTCTTGTGGCTCCAGATTGGACACGGAGATTCTGGTATCCCGAGCTATTGAGCATGACCATGGGTCATCCAGTCAGGCTGCCTCTTCAAGAGGATCTCCTGTCGCAGCAACAACAGCGGGTTCTCCACCTGAACCTGCACACGCTCCACCTGCATGCGATGGAGATTGAGCGGGCCCAGTTGACAACTTTTGACCTTCCTCTCACAGTCTGTAATGTTACTCTAGCTGCCAGGCATCCCTGTACCAAGTCGGTATATGCCTGCTCGCGTGACAATTTTGTGTCATGGTGTGCCTTCCACAATACTGAACCCCTATTTACATCCTTATCTCAAGTTGTATTGTTTGCATTATCTTTGGCCCAGCAGGGCTCTGATCTGCACAGTTAAGGGTTACCTTTCTGCCATATCTGCATTTTTGCTGTTGTCGCACCAACCCTCTCTCGTTAAGCCATCCATAGTGGCTAGGTTCATTAAAGGTCTGCAACAATGTTTCACCCAACACCATTCATAATGACTTAGTGGGACCTCAATTTGGTTCTCCCTTAATTCATGTGTACACCCTTCGGGCCGCCCCACAATTTCCCTCTTGAAGTTGTTTACCTTAAAAACTGTCTTGTTAGTGCCCATAACATCGGCCTGGTGGGTCAGTGGGTTACAAGCATTCTCAGTGCACCCATTCTTACATCACTTTCTGCTCGGACTAGCTTGTACTTCAGTCACCCGCCTCCTTCCTTCCGAAGTGGGTGACTCCATTCCATGTAGGCCAGACCATCACCCTGCCTACTTTCTTTGCTCCACCTCATCCCTCCAAATAGGAGGAGAGACTCCATCGCCTGGATCCAAAAAGAGCATTGTGGTTGTACCTTGACCACACAAGATAATTACGGGTGGACGATCAACTCTTCATGAGCAAAAAAAAAAGGGAAGACAGTATAGAAGAAAATCATCTTGTGTCGTACTGTCCTGTGCATTAAGATATGCTACGCACTGGCCAAGAACCAGCCCCCTGAGGGTTTGCAGGCTGTCTCCACTAAAGCCAAGGCTGTGTCCACTGCATTACATGTGGTGTCCTGGTCCTGGACATCTGCCAGGCAGCAACATGGACATTTCTGCACATGCTCACCAAGCACTACTGCCTGGACAGTCCGGTCCATCATGACCGGTTCTTTGCCTGTTCTGTCCTGCAAGACTTTCTAATCTTATTGGTTTCACAGTCATACCTCTGGGGAGGTATTGCTTGAGTATCTATTCTGAAAAAAGGAGTGCGTGGCAAGAAGTCTATCAGATGAACAAGTTATTTACCTTCGGTAACACCCTTTCTCATAGACTCTCAATCAAGCTGCAGATTACTTACCGACCCTCCTATCCTACCTGCTTTGTGTAGCAAATGCAGTGTGGGGAACACCCTTTCAAGGGTCTTACGACAGTCACACCAGTGGTCAGTGCACTAAATGGATTCATATAAAGTCTCCAAAAAAGCAAATTTTCTGGACCAACATCTAGCTTTCTGCAAAATCTGGTGTAATTCCACTCAGCAGTTTGGGATGTAGCTGTGTCTAACTTTCCTATAGAAATATTAATGGGGAGATGCATTTTTGGTTCCCCTCTACTTTTTATCGGCCCCCGCTTGTCAAAGCACTGCAAAACTTATTAGGGAGGAGCAGAGGTGGAAGAACATTTTTTTGATAAGTTTTGAGAAGATTGGTTAAACGGTGCGAAAGTATTAAGGAAACCAAAAAATGCTTTTCTATGGAAACGTGGTTCTAACAATAGCTACCCAGTAACGACTGGGACACACAGATAAATTACAAGACTACACAAAAAACAGAATAGGCCAAGTATGTACCTTGATCATGGTCAGCCTTTAGTCCTACTTCTATGTCTGGCATATTTCAGTTTTTGTTCTCAAAATCTGGTCATCCTATTGGTATAAAGACTGAGGAAGGGTTGAATATTGCTTTGCAAATTGTAATTGAGTACATATTTGTTATTTTATAAATGTATACTAATGAATGTTATGGGAAAGCATTTGTAGAACACAGTAGGCCTGACTTGGCATTTGCAACAAGTCAGTGATACAGGCTATAGGCATGATTGGTATGTTCAAGAAAGTTATGTCAAAGGCTATACGTGTTATATTTTTATTGTGCAGATCCGGCTGAAAAGGAGTGCCTGGGCTTGTGGGACAGTTGTTTAGTTTTCCATCATTTCCTTTTTTTGGATCCCCTTACATTTTTCCTTGATTTTTTTGGCATCTCACAGCTTTCCGGACAATCCCTTTACTTTATTTCTTTTCAATTTTTCTTGCTTATGTTTGTTCAGTTTGTATGTCCATTTTAATGCACATAGATAAGTGGGTCAATGCAAGAATGCGTCAGTGAGTGGAAAAATGTATATGAGTGAAAAGGACTAGTGACAGAGTACGCGAGTGATCACTTACTGAGTGCCTAAAATTATCAGCAACTAAAAAGCTACTTTCTGTTATAAACTAGACCTATTGGTATTGCAAATGCTTGTTAACATAAAGAAACCAGGGGCAGTGGATAGTCTAATACACCAGGTGGTTGTGTTGTAGTATATTTTTCTTTTAAGTATGAGACTGATTTTTTTGCAACAGATGGATGCATGTATTGCAAGAGCTATTACATTTCTTGCACAGAGCAAAACACGTCCAATCTACACTTGTTTGAGGCAAAATATTGGAGGGAATTATATGGATGCAACTTTAGATAAATGCAATAATACCATTAAACTAGATAGTTTTAACTTGTTTCAATTTTCTCTATTACTTTATTTGCTGTGATTATCCTCTACTTGAACGGGTGTCAAAATATATTAAAAATATGCCTTAAGGGGAAATCTGAACAGAAGTAAGTCATCGTAGACAAAGGAAATTATATCAAAATATAAAACAGGTAAGGCCTATAAGTAACAATGTGAAAAGCCTGAGATAGGTGAATTTTTCAAATTTGTTTGACAAAGATCATGGCTGGGTATTATCAACATCTCAATTCGGCAGGGGGTCATTGAGAACGAAGGAAAGGATTAGATCTTTTTATAACTATCTCTTCCGTGTCCTTCAACCTAGATGCTTGAACACACTTAGAAACAACAAGGAAGGGGGAGTACCCCAAGACTATTTAGAGGAAACGCTCAATGTTTCAGGTGCAAAACTCGAAGAGAATGACCCATTCTTCTTTAAATGCAGCACATGGGATATACCATGCACAGGGCTGAAGATGACAAACTATACATGAACCTTCGTAATGGGAAGAAGGCTTTTAGCTGTCCTACAATGCGAGTCAAGGTATTCTCACAAACTGGCAAAAACTAATGGACAAAAAGCAGGTCATAATAAGGCATTCAATTCTCTCTCACAGATAAATAGGGGGCATAGTGGGTAAAACTGATACACCAGGGCACTTCTTTCCTCCTTGTGTGTTTTTTTATTTTTATTTTCTAATCTAGAAAGCAAGAGAGTTTGACTATCAGGAGGTGTATACATCCAAGATGAGGGTTTGAGTAAGCATAAGAAAATAGTACTATCCTTGAGATCAACGCACAGGGGTTCGTCCTTACTTTATTTCTGCAGGTAATGGGTGATTTTCTTATATACAGAGTGTGTATTGTTCTGATAAGGAATAATTCCGCAGTGACAGAGTGTGTGCTTTGTCCAGGTCTATCTGCCGAATTTAAGGAAAGGGATGAATAAGCAGGGAACCGAGAAGAAGAGCATCGGTTTTCTAGAGATTATTGAAAGTATGGCGAGTGTCCATTGATCAACTGGGTTGTAGCAGAATGAATGAAGGAAGAGTGGTCCCGGGTTAAAAGAAGAGAAGGGGTATAGTGAGTTTTTGTGGTCCCCCCCCCGCCCACATGTCCTTGCTAGTTGAGTTATAGCGCTATATCTGGTTGGGTCTATTGGTATATGTAATCCCTCCAGGTAGGGGGTAACTTTAACACGATGGTTTGATGCTATTTATGTCAATGTAAATACATGTTTTTCAAACTATATGGCATTTATGAATAATTTGTCTTTTTTTAAAATAAGAGATGGTTTCCCTCGCTGATGTAATTGGAGCAAGATAGGGTAAACTATATGGACATGTTTTATGTAAATATATGATCTAAACGACTCACTAAATGCGATATATATATCTCCATGGGTTATGTCTTTGTAGATGGAGGAATAATATCCCAGAATACCTTTTTGTCTTGAAGAAGGTGGTTAGTAAAGTTTGTTGTTACCACCGAAACGCGCCGACGCCAGTTTGATACAGAAGGAATCCATCAGGGAACACTAAGGATAAGAGCAAGGCTCTCACCTGGTTTCTCCCTGCTATGCTAAATATGGATTTTTTTTAACAATGGAATTTTCCTTGTGCCATTAGGGTTTCCTCCTTTTTAAATGTCAATTCAATGATGTTGCTTTTGTGATTGTATTATTCCATAATAACATGTATATGTACAATTTGTTCTTTTTAACTAGATGGTCATGACATTGTTTTTTCCATTATTTGGAGGATAGATTGTATGTTTTTAAAACCATATATTGTTTCAGAAAATACTTTTTAATAAATGATCAGTTTTTATATGCGCTATAACCCAACTTTAGTGTGTTTATTTTGGTAAACTGTTTTTGGGGGGTTCATATTGTTGGGTATTTTACCTGGGTTCGTATATATGAGGTCATAATTGACTGCAAGTGTGTGTATGTAAGTCACGCGTAAGTGTTAAATCAGATCCTAGGGGTATTCTTTACTTCTACTAAAACTGGTACACCTCAAACCCTTTCTTAAGTTGAAAAAGGAGAGGAAGTTAATCAGAGGACTTTAGATTTTGATGCAGAGGTCAGCTTTGCCGGACCACTCCTACCCAAACCCAACAGAAGTCTTGACAATGTGCGTGACCATAGTAAGAAAAGGATCCTAAGCTTCAACATTAGTTTTGCAGCTTGGGGTAATCTAGATTCACATTATATGCATAATACGTCATTTATTGGATAGATTAGGAAAAGAACATCTTATTTAAGTGTAGATCGTAGGTGCAATCGGTAAGAGTCATGATGACATCGACCCAAGGCCAACAACTTTCCAAACTGTAGAGACATTATCATTACATTGTATAGCATATTCCAGGTAATGTTACGGTCATGTGCAAGTGTTGCTGAATAGTAATGCTAGCACTCCTCTGCACTGCGGAGATCGGTGGGCCTCATCTCAATTTAGCATCGCCCTAAACAATTTGCTATAGGTGAGTACCCTTCTCCTTTCGCTGAGAGACCATATACTGTATTTAAATTGCTATGCATCAACTGGAAAACAGTTTGCCATCTATGAGGAAGATGTGAAGAACAAATTATAAGACAGGCCGTAGTATAGCATGACAAACAATTGCTTCTGGAGCAGTGATTTAATTCCATAGTAGTCTAGGTGAATATACCAACAGAGGACTATGTAGCTTCTTTGCCCATGTCAGCAGGTGATATTACTAGGGACATTTTAAAAAGCTGCTTCTCTACAGCAGAAGGTGGAAGCAGGTTTTTGAGCAGCATCTTCTTTGCTAAGAACTGAATGCACTCCACAGTCTGCAAAGTAACCTTCACCAACCTTTCATCCAGAAAGGGGTCCAGATGTAGGGCTTCATGCCGCATATGTGCCACTATGACCGTTGAGCACTCACTAAACACATTTGGAGTAGACTTGGTTTCAAAAGGCAGTACCAGACACTGATTGTATGCACCTTACATAAAATAGAGGTATTTCATGTGTTTTGGAAGGACATAAAAAAGGAAATCAGTGTCACATAAAGAAGAGGTATTTCATGTGCTATGGATGCACAGAAAGATAGAAGTGACTGTCAGGTCAATCAATGTGAGGACGTTGACGTCTTAGAACAGTTTTGCGCTCCTGGCTTATCTTGAAATGAATAGTTCGGATGTCACGATTCAGCAGCCACAACTCGAGAATCGGGTTCAACATACTGTACTTTGATGTAAGGAGAAAATAAACAGTACACACACCCCTGACATCATTCATACAGTAGTAATCCCGAAGAGTCAAGATGAATCAATCCCTATCGAAGCCTTCCGTTGTCACTCTGGGTGTTCCACAGGGATCCGCCCTCTCACGCATGCTCTTCAATCTGTTCTTGGAACTGCTAGCAGATTCCGTAAAATATTATCACATGTATGCAAATTACATCATATCCCTCAATTCTATTCTACTAAACACTCCTCTTTGGCTCACTGACAATCATCTCAAGATCAATGCAACTAAAACTGACTTCCTACTCATATCACCAACAACATTCCCAAAATTGATCTTTGGATGAAACATCTTACTGAAATCAACTGTTCTCAACACACCATAGACTCTGCTTGATCCTTGGGAATTACATTAGACAAACACTTAAATATGCAGGACCACATCAGTGCAATCACCAAAGGAGCGAATTATCAGATGAGCATTCTAAGGAAACTTAAGCATTTCCTCCCACAGGAGGACTTCAAGCATGTGGCTCAAGCTCTTGTGTTTCCCAGATTGGACTACGGTAGTGCCACACTATGTGGCCTACCTAGATACAAACTGGTCCCTCTAAGAGCCTCCCACAATGCAGCTGCCAGACTTGGCTACGGTACAAAAAGAAACAAACATCTTCCCTACTCTAAAATCCCTTAACTGGCTTCCTTATGAGGCAAGAATTCACTTAAAGCTAGCATACATGACACACAAAGCCCTACATTTTAATCCTCCCAAATATTTGGCCCAGAAACTAGAAACAGAGGGGGTTGCAGACAATCACAAAGTGCGAGATCCCTGCTACTGAAATGTTTCCATAAAAAGAAAACTGGATACAGAGCTTCCTCAGGTGTCGCACCTAAGATATGGAATTCTTTGCCACCGGATGTTCGCCTAATTTCATCTACCGCTTCAGTCAAAAAAGAAGTAACATCATTTCGGAATAACAAGTTTTTACTCTAAGTTATCACCTTTGTGTTTATGGATTGTATCCATACCTGTGACTTTTATGATGCCTGATATTTCCTTGTTGATTACCTTCGAGAACAAGCATAGTAAGTTATGTATGCTCAAGGCTTTTCACTTCTTTTTATATAGGTGATCATCTTAGACGTTCAATTATACCCTACCTCTTTCCCCCCATTTAAAGCGCTCTGATACCCATTAGGGTCATGTTCGCGCTATACAAAACTTTAAAAAATGAAAACAAAAAAGTAATGTGAAGGCACATTTTTCGTTCTTGCTTACCACACAGCGAATGCGCTGTCTGTTCTGAGACATATTGTGGGCTTACTAAAAGGTCCCCAGGGTGAGAGCCATTGACTTTGCCAATTCTGGTTAACAGCCTCCGCAAGCAGGAGAGGGTGTGGCTGGCCTTCATTAGGGTGTCTGTCATAGTCCGCGTATTTTCGGCTATGATGTGAACTCTGATAAAATAACATAAGAGTTGCCAGAGGAGAGGTAAAATCGGAGGGAACGTGACGTTATCATGGCAATTGGGAGCAGTACATGCAGCAGTACATGCAGCAGCACAAGGTGAAGTTGTCTCTTTCGTTGTAAAAGAGTGCAAGGGCGAGTTTCAAATACAGAACAGGGAATCTGCTCTTCCGGTTTACACCCGGTGAAGTGTGCAGTCCCTCGTAATACTTGCTACCTAGATCAGATTGGGGGGTGGAGGTGGGGTGGAGGGGGAGGAGTAGGAATAATGTGGGCCTTAGTTCTACTGCTAAAGCTACATCTGCACTCTAGTTCCGATGTATTGAGTCGAAAAACCAATCCACACGGACTGAGAGTTGTTAAATGCCCTTCTGTTTATTTATGTTTGTTAGGATCTTCCGAATGCTCCAGCCGACAAATGAGATTTTTCAAGGCTCCAGAATAAGAATCAAGGTCGCAATAAGAGGCCGTATCAAACAGCAAAAGGGCGAGCGCATCCACCGTTATAGATAAACGTAAAAAAGACAACGGTGGCCAGTAATCACATTCTAGTGATTTCTCAATAATGAAAAGCTTTAAAAAAAGATGTCACAAAAACCTACACAGCAGAATGTACTAGTGTGTGAGCGGGCTACCCTCTGCCAGGTAGCGTGATTACTTACCCACATATCAAATAAAAAAACTACAAATATTTTATTGAGTGTTTGGGATTCAGCTAATAACGTGGGACCCAGTAGAAACTAAGGGCCACGAGACGCAAAAGAAGCAGATACAGGTGCAACGTAAATTTAACATGAGATTGCTAGGAGGCAAACAAGTCGTACGAGAAAGGGCTTATCGAAAAAAACCGAGAAGCAAACATTACAGACTATAAAATAATCCAACTACAGACGTCAGAGGATACATACAATGCAAGTCACTGGAGCGGGGGGACACAGAAAGAACTTCCCACCGACACAAAAGTTACAAAATGAACCAGCTACACGCAGCTGATGAAAGGAAGGAAATCAGCTACTGGTGCCAGGAAATAAATATGCAACCAGCATCAGGTCATAAATAAGGAAATATAGAAAGGACTGTTTGAGGACAAGATGCAAAATGGATCTGCTACAAGGATGTAAAAGGAAGCAGACCGTCGAAAAAAAGAAGATACTAGCTAAAGGCAGCCGGGGCAGGCGTCATGGAATAGGCGTAGATGGTTTCTGTACATTAATGCAGATGTCAGGTTGACCACGGTACAAGATTACGAATTGTGATGATCTCTGATCCTACAGTGACTGTTTGCCTTGCCCTCAGTGATTTCTTGTATGACTTCAGAGCTATCGTCCCTGTGGCCAGACCATCCCCAGCCCAGCATTACCCCCAACTTTATCGCCCAGGTGCTTTACACTGTGACATCACTGTATCCCACTCCGTTTCTCTAACCAATTCTGATAGGGGAAGTGGTGAAAGGGAGAGATCTGAGCCACTAAAACATTATTTCAAGCCCGGTTTAAATGGAAGAGAAAATGAGAGGCAGGGAAGAGCTGTACTGGGGTTGGGAGTGAAATGGTGGAAAAGTTAGTAAATGTTATTGAAATAGAAAGAGTAAATCATAATTCAAAATAAAAGCAATAAAACTGACTGTTTGTTTGCCCCTTCCCTCACCCTGTCAAAACCAGGAAGGTTACATTTTGAATCTCAAATAGGAGACATTTCGAGGGGTGAGGTGTTGCCACTGGCCGCACCGGATATTCCAGTTGTGTTGGACCTGGTGACAGCCTTTCTCCACATGAACACAGTGAAAGCTACACAGCAGATATAATCGACGTTTAGCAACTTTCAGAATTATAGGCAGATACAATTATAAAAAGCATAACTCTGTACGCAGACCAGGGCTGTGCACAGAACAAAGTATCCTATATGCAAAATCCATCAACTCGGAGATGCTGTCTGAAAGGATTATTCTGTCCTTCTTGGAGTGACGTAATCTTTCACCTACGAAAGAGTGAAGGCAACCTCTTAAGCGTTTCCCTGTTCTGCAGTTGTCCATGTATTGCCGTTTTATATCCTTCAGATAATGAAAACTTATTTACTGGTAATACTAGTTCTTCTTCACTGGAATTTTCACTGAAATCAATAACACTGAAGAGCCCCAACCTTATATTGGATCACAAAGCACACTTTACACGTAATACTATCTCATTTCAAGAAAAAGCATTTTGTACAAACACACACAAATATTTATTCGGATTTCACCACAAAATCTTTATACAGGCATCTTTAAAAAAAAACGCACCACAGAACAATCAGGACTTAGAATCACACCACAAAAAATGTTAGCAAAATTCCCCCCACACAAATTTAAATTTATTAGTGGACCAAAGCACACTGCAAGATCATATACCAATTTTATAACAGTCTGAATAGATCTTTCACCCCACCTAAATTTATGTCAACACAAAATATTAACCAATGATACCTAATAATACAGACTTGTTTCTATGATCTCCTTAATCAATTTTTGAAGCAAAATTGCATTTTGGGTTCAAAGAAACTTCATAAATTAAGAGTGTGTGTTTTAGAGCATGGTCTAACCATACAATCTGTCAACAACGGTTCACAATAGCTCCATTTGGTATCAGAATAAAAGGGGACAGAAAAATAAAAAATAATTTCTACTCACTGCTTTTAAGTCGTACATACAGTATAAGGGTTACTTTTCTCCCAATTTCATAAAACTTTTTAAAGGTAAAATCCATAAGCTAAAGTTTAAGGGATGTGAATACAGTACTATCAACACAGCTCTCCTTTGGGAATTGTTTAAATCTGAATTTAAGTACTGGTTTGCCTAGCGAAGAAACTAAGTTCGGTTAACACTATTCAACTGCTTCTCAAAAGAGAGTACTGGTTATAGACCTGTCAGTTTTGACCATTCTCTCTGGTTTTGACCATTCTCTCTGGTTTTGACCACAAAGAAATAACACAACCAAGTCCAACCAAATTATCCCAGATTTGTCTTACTCAGGGTAGCTGCAGAACCAGATTAAAATTTCGGATTTCAGCAACCCTTCTTGGTAGTGTCTGGCCGTAGTCTAACGCAAATCTAAATAGAATTCAAAAAAGCCGTCATTTCAACAGTACTTTTTTCTCCAAGTTTTTTTTTTAGCTAGAACAATGGTGCTGATTTGGCCGACCAAGTCATTTCTAAAGGAAATCATTTTGAAATTTCGAATTTATATTTGAATTACCCAAAGCTGGTCCTCTTATAGGGAAGGTGCTCAATTTTTTATTTTTTCTTGAAAGGTATTTTATATATATATATATATATATATATATATATATATATATATATATATATCCACACAAAACAAAATTACCAGGCCTAGATCTGATTAAAAAGAAAAGCCTTTTATTCAGTAATGCCGTCTGCATGCGTCCAAAACCCTGACGCGTTTCGACAGAAATGTCTTAATCATAGGGAGATGCTGACTCAACACAGGTGTTGTTTTTTATGCTGCTCACAGTCCCGTGACTAGTAGTAATACTACATTTCCTAGAAGGCACTTTAACTGCCCCACGATGTTCAACATACCAAATGGTTTTTCCATTGTGCAACCAAATGGTTTTTCCATTGTGCAGTTACATGTAGGTAAAGTCACAGGCATGACAGGATTTCATATTTGATATAGTCAGGTCGATATTTCATTACGCTGCTGTCCGTAATACAAAATAACGCAGTAGCTCCGGTTCGTGACATGAGGAAGCCGTTGCTCCTCTAGCATACCTTTCCTCACCTCAAGGATGGTTAGTTACTCGGAAAAGCAATTTTCCATCCGAGGTAAGGCGAGTAAGGCCCCCCAATTTAAAGTCCACAAGCCAACTCCATCAACCTGTGCTGTGTTGAGTCAGCGTCTCCCTATGATTAAAACATTTCTGTCGAAACGCGTCAGGGATTTGGACGCATGCAGCCGTCAGTACTGAATAAAAGGCTTTTTAACCGGATCTGGGCCTGGCAATTTTATTTTGGGTGGATTGAAGTAACTGGATTCTCCGACCTCGTTAGCCTGTGGCCGCCCTACAGGGTGGGGCCCCCGTCGATGGAGTTGGCTTGTGAGATAGATAGATAGATACGGGTGCCAAAAATTGGCTACCACCATACACACAAAGACGTACAAACTCACACAAACATATATATCTATTTTTATGAGATATATATATATATATATATATATGTGTGTGTGCCGGTTATTCTGATATAGAAAAAAGAAACCGATGACTGGCAGAAGTTTCCAAGTGCTTGGATTGAGCACTGCACCTTTAAAGTAGCCTGCAGTGTCAGTATTCCGTTGTGTCGCTTAATGGCAGCTGTTTATTTTAGTTTTAATGGAACTATATCTTGATGCCATCAATATGGAGGAGGATGGGTTGTTTATGACTTTGCTGACTAATTCAAGGATGCAAAACCGGGATCCGAGGTATTTTAACAGCAGCATTATAGGTACTGTATTCATAGTCAAACATTGAATACAGTAGCGAGACAATCCCCAACAAGGTACAGCAGAAATCGCATCAGATTTGCAACACCCAGAAAAGAGGAAAATGCTAGCCAAACAGTTGCCACAAAAATGTTTAACCAACTTGGGAATCTGTTCTAGAGTTTAAGTCCAGGTAGTGGACTGGTAAATGTGTGAACGGAGTTCTAGGTCTCCACCATGCATATGCCAAAAATAGCGACTTTTCTTAATCAAGTAGTACATGCAGCTTTTTGCCGCATGGAATCTGCTTTGGGGCTTCCCAGGAAGGGCCTGTAACTTTGACAATATAGGGCTAAGTTGGAAAATATCCATTTGGACATTGATTACTTATATCAAGTGAAACCAGCTAGGAAAGGACCAAAATTGGCAAACAATGTCCTTGAACTTTGTATTCTTGTCCAAGTTGAAATACAATACACATAACCTGTGTAAAACTCTACTGCTGGAGAAGAAGGGCGTTGGCACAAAGTGGGTAAGGATATAAGCTGGTGCATGTGGAACTCTGAGACCACCTACAGCAGAAATTCAGAGTGGGATTTCTAACTACCCTATTTGAATGAAAAACTGTGTATGGCTCCTGTAGGAGAACATAGAATATCATTAACCCTGATTTATCATTGGAACATTGAAAATGATATATTATAGATATATATATATATATATATATATATATATATATATATATATATATATATATATATATATATATATATATATATATATATATATATATATCCTCTTCAATTTGAATACGTGAGATGCCCTGGTTCATAGGCATTTTCCTCTTATCCATGCACTCTTCTTCCCAAATTCAATTTGGCTTTGGAAGAGGAGATCCAGCATGCAGGCCAACCTCTCCAACATGTGAATGATGTTTGGGAACCACCAATGAATGTGTCCACTCTGGCGCTATTAAAACCATCTTGGCTTTGGAGCACATCAGTCTGATTATTATAGTTTTGCCACCATGGATGAACTCTCAACCTACTTCCATGATGCACATACAAGACAGTACATAGTGGCGATTGTCCGTATTAATCTGGGAATAATTTGCTCTCGCCGGTGGGTGGTGTATTTCAGGGCTAAATACACTGCCATGATAACCATCACATTTATATGGTACGGAGACTTTAGTCAGGCAAGTGTACTGTATCTCTTTGGGCTCCTCATTCCACCAGTACATCATTCATCTCCTCAATGATTTGTGCAGTAAACTCTTGATTGAATGTGACTCCCTTCATTATTTTGTTTGGATCGGATGACCCTGGGAGGGGCCACTAAGCTGCCTTGGTCTGACTCAGCATCCTGTAGAACTGGCCCATTAAATATGGACTGTGTAGCTTGGCGATAGACTTTTATAGATCTATGCACTCACACCCACACATGCTTATTTTGAGACGAGATAGTGTAAAAGAGCTCTGAGATCACGCACATGGATGAGACTTTTCAGTGTGTAGGAAGATCCCAGGATGGAGAAGCTTGTTATGTGTCTTTATTAAATGGGGCTGGAATCCACATAAAGGGAAATCAAAGCATGTGCTCATCTGGAAAGCCAGAGAGGTGTCAATTTAGATCAAACATGAGAAGCATTGTCAGAGCTGCATATGGACTGCAATACTAGAACAGCAATTGGAACAGTAGCGTATGTTACAGGTCAGGAGCTGTGTGCTGGTCTCAGTACTGGCATAGCAGGGAGTGCTGCAGGACAGGATTATGGTGCACTACCAGAGCACAGTGTATCTACAGGGAGGTAGGTGGAAAGACTAGCCATGTCTAGTGGCTTCCATTTCTGACAGTGATGAATACAAAGGCCGAAGTGAAAGTATGAATTTTCCAGGTTATTTCAATGCGTGGATCCTATTTCCTTGCACTGTGGGCTAGAAGAAGCAGCAAAGCAATGCTCGGAGTCAAGGAATGCTATGCATTGACTTACGGATCAGTATACAGGGGCTGTTTGAAGGAAGATGGCTAGATCCGTCAATAAGGAATTTCCTTCGGGGACTGAGGCCAGCGGTGCTGTAGGATGAGCAGTCTGTATGGGTGCAGGTGAGTGATAAAGGGCAGAACCATGAATTTATAGGGGAATGGTTGTGTGAGAGGCTGGCAGACGCTGGGTCTATGAGAAAAGGGAACGAGCAAGGCACTGCTGGAACCTCAGGTATTCTAGATGAACAGGAAGGATGCGAGCTTCTTCACAGTAAGTCTTCAAGAGAAGCAGAGAAGTTGCTTTTTTGAAGAAGTTTACGTGGTAAGTGAAGTGAGCAGCTGGTGGAAATTAAGGTCTACTAGTTAACTGGAGATGTGAGAGGCAGCGGGAACATAGAAGTTGTAAGAGCAGCGGAGCTGTGAAAGGTTGTTGCACTTGGGGTCTGTAAGGAAAGCAGATCGGTGTGAGTCTGCCTTACCTCGGGTCTGTAAGGTAACTGCAGTAGAGACAGATTGCAAACTAAGTCTGTAAGGACAGGCCTGTGGCTAGTCCAGAACAAGCTCTAATGCCGTTCTGGAGGGGAGTAAACACACTGATAGCTTAGACTGTAAAGTGCGTGACATGGGCAGGTAAGAGGGTAATTAGGGGCATTTGTTAAGTGTTCAGAAGAGATGATTAGGAGGGAAAGCTTCACTCTCTCTCCACGAAGGACACAGCACCACAACATAGGTGATGACATCTGTTGCATAACCCTTACTAGAGATGGGTTGATACTCCCTTCCATCCTATTGGTCCTCTTTGCCGGCTACGACCCTCACCTCCTGGACACATCTTGCCTGATAGGGTGAGCAGGGGGCACCAACGCCCAATTCCATACGCTCCCCTTACCTTTCTTGGCCTTCTTTTCTTCCTCGCCCTCTCCGGCGCCAAGCAGGGTGAAGATGATGCCCGTCTGAGAGTTGACACCAACAGCAGTGACCACCATTCTCCCAGAGCCCTCCATCACGTGGGTACCTGCAAGATGAGCCATGAAGCATAGAATGGGGAAGGTGACGTGAATGCATGAAAGGGCACAGGAAAAGAAAAGAAGGAGGACGAGAGCGAAAACAACAAGAGAATGAGAGGCAAATACTGGACTACAGTAATTGGATCACAGTTTAAGTGCTGGATATTGTGTGCAGAAGAACCACCTCACCACCTTCTCTCCACAGACTGTGCACTTACCTCAATCACAATTACTCTGTGCACAGTACATAGACAACCTCACTCAAGTCACTATCACTCTGTGCTCACTATCGGCAAAACCGCCCCGCACACTCTACATGCATTGCGTCACCTTGCGTCAAAATAAATGTATATGCACACCTCACCTCAATCTCCATGCCTTGAAGGTAATATTTGCCTTAGTCACAACCGCTCTGTGCAAACTATATGCACCACCTCACTCTCTCCACAATTATACTTTGTCATGTCAGTCACGATCACACCATGCACATGAGCATCATTTCACCTCTGTCTACACACACTGTAAGGGCTGCCTCACCCGAGACCAAATAGCTTTGCGCACACTATGTGCCATACCTCACCTTAATTCTCCAAACACGTATCATCTCAGTCACAATCATTCTGTGCATACTATATAAGAAGACCAATTCCTCTCTCCACTTCTGTATGCACTGTAGAATCTTGGTCACAGTTACTCCCGACACACTATGTAGACCCCCTCACTCTCCACACATTAAACGAGCTCCTCTGTCACAACCACTCTGTACACAACATGGAGCCTTTCACATTATTCTACGATCACTATAGAGCAAGTTTCAACTCACTCAATCGTTTCTCACAATCTATATAAACTAGTGAGCGACTAACCAGTGCCCTGGTACAAGGACACTACCCACAGTTTGCCTTGGAGGTGAGGGGCCCTCGGTATGTCTGGCTAGTTGCAGTTTTTATGTCTGGCATTAGTCAGTCACTCGCTGGATACACCAAATCACCTGCATTTTTTTCCGAAAGCACTAATCATTTACTCACAATGCAGATTGTATCCTGAAGGCATGCACTAGCCATTCACTCACTCAATGCACTGTAGCGCCTGTAGGTCTTATCCAGTTGTATTAGTCATTCACTCATAAAATGCAATGTACCCTCTATGAGCACTGCACTATTGTTTAAGTCACTCATAATAGGTCTTGTTTCTCTGGAGGCATAGCGCCATTGATTAACTGCATCAGCTGGACACCATATAAGAAAAAACATGCTGACCTGTAACCCTAGTTCTCTTCCAGGGGACTACCGATAAGGATCCTCAGGAGGACAAAAGCTATTAGCTTTCAAGACTTATTGTATTGCTCTGGAAGCTTCACACATGTGCACTAGTTGCTCACCAAATTCTCTGGAACCTCTAGAGGAACAGCACCAGTGTGCAAGTTGCTGTTTCCCCTAGATGCACTACAAATGTGCAAAAGTCACTCTCAATGCCCTATATGCCCTGGAGGCACGTCACCATAGCACTGGTCTCTCACACAGGATATGAATTGCTTTTCCTATAAGAACTGTACAAGCAGATGAGTCATTCACTCACAAGATGCACTGTATTGTCTGGAATCTCTGAACCAATGGAGTACACTAGACACTCATGAGATGGCCGTAGACCCTGAGGCCCCCGTGTATATCAAACAACTTGAGAAATACGTACCAGGCCGCTCGCTAAGGTCCTCCACGGAGAGCCTTTTAAAATGCCCACGCTTCAACTACGTCACCAAAGGAGGACGAGCATTCTCTAGCCTCCTACCCACTCTCTGGAACAAGCTGCCGAGCCACCTCCGCGCGGAAAGCCGCCTTCTTCCTTTCAGAAAACAGCTAAAAACCATTCTTTTCACAGAAGCTTGGACATAACGTCCTGCTAACTGCCTGTTTCCATCGCTAATCTTCTTACAGCGCTTAGAGACCTTTCGGTATTAAGCGCTCAACAAATCCAAATTAACATAACATGCACTGGTGAATTACTCATTTATTCATAGGATAAACTGCATTGTTAGGAATCACTCACAAGACAGATTATCCTTGTGAAAGCCACAGTCCTCCAGTGAAACAACATATGCGGAGTTCCTTCAGATTTACCTGACAGCAGCATGGGGTCCTTGTCCAGGGACTTTTTAACCTGGTCCGACTCTCCGGTCAGCGAGCTCTCGTCAATCTTCAGGTCATTGCCTTGAATCAGCACTCCATCGGAGAGCAGGAGGTCACCTAGAGAGAAGATAGGCAGTCCCGTTCAGGAATAACGTAAGAAAGTGAGATATGGGATAAAGTACCCACGAATATACATTATTAGGATACTGAAAACCACAGGTCAAAGACCAAGTTCCTTTTTAAGGTCACTTCATTTTTTTCTTTTATTTGTATTATAGCGGTTTTAAGATTCATAAAAGGGTTTTGATTTAGTGACACTTCTGTTGAAAGTTCGGGGGCATTTTTCTGGGAAAGAGGGGGAAAGGTAACTGTTATAATCAATAGTGCTGGGTTTGATGTGGGACTCACGCTGGCAGCATCTTGCAAGAGGAGAGAAGGTGTTGCTATCACGGGGATTGTGACATACGAGGGTTAAAGGGCGGTTGGGTGACAAGAGAAGCTCCGGTGTTTTGCTGTATGGACAGAGCTTTTGATCTGCAAAGAAACAAACGTGAAGCGTGTTCACCACCCTAGTCTCATATGTGCAAGGTGGTTCCAACATATTTTTGGCAACGCGAGGATGGGATCAGCCAGATACCACTGAACCGACTGTCAACGTGCTGATCTGCAGAGGAAACCTGGGTCGCAGATCCTCAACAGTGCAGTCGGATCAATCCCGTTTTAAAATTTGGTATTGCAGTGCAATCCCCCAACAAGTTTGTTATTTTATTTTTACTGCGGGTGACCGCCCCATTTTGAGCCCTCTTAACTAACTTTTGTTGACTGGGCAATCTAACGATGCAAGCACGACTTTACCGGTCCGCGCTGTCTCGAATCTTCCCAGCACGGACCTGCGGAGATAGTTTGTGAGTTATTATTGGTTTATGTGCTGCATTTTTGTGGAAACGGCCAAGATCACGGGGATTTTATAACATTTTGTACTCAGTCTCCTTACCTTGATCTGCCCTGTGCTGCCTTTTCCAGTCAACAACAGCATCACCTAGGACTAGGTTGTTGCATAGGATAGTGCTTTATATGATATAGTCTGCAAACTGCTGGATGGAAGTTTGACCTGCAGTGCCATCTAGTGGTTATTTTGACATTGTGCACCTGTTGATTTTCTTACGTTATACTGTTTTTCCATTTGGTGAACTTATTGAGCCACCACGATCATCAGTTTGTCGATTGTGATGCCACCTAATGCAGCAAGGAGACCCAGCCATTGAGTAGGAAGACTGGGTCGAGACTTTTGAAAATTATTTGGTAGCTCTTGGAGGTTTCAATTTTTCCTCCCAGAAAAAAAAGTGTTATTGACTGGGTGTTTGGGCGCTGAAGGTCAGCACATCTTTAAATATTTGGCACAGGTGTATGAGGAAAATGGTGACGTCATTGAGGTTGTGTACAAAGACGCGAATTAGCAGCTACAAAAGCGTTTTGCCAAGACTGTGAATATTGTTATGCAAAGTCACACATTTTAAACACAACCACAGAGATACCTCGAGGAGAGGCAAGATCACAGAAACAGAAGGTGGTCAGGTCAGGAGGGACACTGGGCCGATCCCAGATGAGGTACAAAAATACCTCGAGGCAGAGACGTGTTAAATTATGGGTAAAGTGAAGTGGGCAATTGCCCAAATCCCCACCTTCTTAGGGCCTCTCTAGCCACACAATCCAAGGGCCTCTCTAGCACACCTCTGTCTATTTCTATATTTCAACCTCTTTTCTTTTCTCTGCCTGTCTCATCTTAAGGATTTTCGGGGTCTTCGGAAAGACATTTCAACTGTTTTTCTGTAAAACATTTTCGAATGTTTGCTTGGCATCCAGTGAACCACGATTAGTAGACAACTAGGTAACAGAAATTAAAAGTGTTACCAACAGTGGGGTCCAAAATATGACTTGCACGGGAACACAAAAATCCCTTAAACACTGCCTCGAGGAGCAGTGATTGAGCGCGCGGGGGAGGGGTACGCTCAGGGGCCCTGTCGGGGGCGGCACGGGAGGGCCTCGAGGGACAGGGAGGCGCACACGGGCGCTGCTGGGAATGCACAAGAACACCCAAGGGCTGGCGCAGGCACACCCGAGGAAGCCAGCTATGGGGCTTTCCAATCTCGTTCCATTATCTGCGTGATACATTCGCTGCTCTCTCGCGCCTGCCATTAATCACGAAGATGAAGCAGAGCAGTGCGGAGACAGGAGAGCCTTCCTCTCTGGAACGCTCCCATAACACAAACAATGCCTGCTTAGCAATGCTAGTCTCATTAATTGCCTGTACAGCGTGCCACGCGAATACACACTTAACAGTAAACAATGCCTAAATTAGGTTACACAGCACGAGGAGCCTCCTGCCAAGCGCTGGCGAGGCTGCAGCAGATACATTAAGTTAATAATGCAAAATGAATGTGTTGGGGAAATCCCCAGAGACCGCGCCACCACCAAAAAGAGAAGCGGCAGCTAGTCTGGGCTCCCGCCCTGCTGCGGGCTTAATGGATACAAATATGGCTTCACGGCGACGCGACGTCCTAAACGTCCTCCGGGGCAACATGGTTACAGAAAGGCCTAATGCGCGACAAGGGGCATAGGGCTACAAGTCTCTCAAACACGCCGTCAGACTATAGGAGTAAAGAAAAGTATGCATGTGTATGTCTCCTGTCTAAATCCAGTTCCCATTCTTTGCCCAGGGAAATCATCTGAGAAAACCAATTATTGTCGCACCTCCAATAAGTCTTTGTACTATAAAGGAATTTGAGTTTTCAGTTTAATATGTGCGGGCTCACTCTGTGTTCTAAAGCGGTACACAAGGGGGTGGTGATGGACGGAGTATCTGAACCAATCAAACACTCACACCCAGTCAACAGATCTGGGTTTAATCCATCACCGTTTTTTAGCCCACTCTGCCACCCCAGTTCAGACATGGCTATATGCAAATCAGTCTGACCCTGTGCCTCATAGAAACAGTCCAGCCCGAACTGTCAAGCCATGCCTTCCCTGGACCTGAAACAAGCTTCCTAGGACCGGTTTCTGGCATTACAGCCGTTTTCAGCCAGGCTTGCTTGAATCCTGTGGCAAAGTGAGCAAGGGACTCCCGTCTGAGCATACCATGCCAACTTATGGCTAACAAAGCGGTACAAAAGGGGGTGGTGATGGACGGAGCATCTGAACCAATCAAACACTCACACCCAGTCAACAGATCTGGGTTTAATCCATCACCGTTTTTTAGCCCACTCTGCCACCCCAGTTCAGACATGGCCATATGCAAATCAGTCTGACCCTGTGCCTCATGGGAACAGTCCAGCCCGAACTGGCAAGCCATGCCTTCCCTGGACAGGAAACAAGCTTCCTAGGACCGGTTTCTGGCATTACAGCCGTCTTCAGCCAGGCTTGCTTGAATCCAGTGGCAAAGTGAGCATTTTCCCATAAGAGAACTGTACTGATAATTGTGCACTTTTAAAACGTTACTTTCCAGATTCCGCTGTATTCGACGCGAGGGCTCCTTTAACTCATACCAGAATATGCACTAATCTTATTCTTTTATAAAGCCACACGCACATTTGAATTAGAAAATGCGTTCGAGTGAATGGAAACGTTCAGTAAGTCGTGCATGGACTATGAAAGGAATGCAGAATGAAGGTTTCTAAAAACTGCTCATTTAGCCACCGGGACAGCAAAAAGACAACCGCATGGCCCAGGAGAGCGTGCGCCCCTGCGTCAAGTTAACCCTAGCAAGCTGCAGTATTTCTGACCCCTACTTCAGCACAGACGACAATCATGAACGTGCACGGCTGCATTTTGTAACATGGAGTGAGACACATGGTTAAGCCCAGAGGTCAGAAGGGCACACTTATTTTGAATACGCTATAAGGAATTGACAGTGGTGGCAGAGATACTAATTTTAGTCAGCATGGCAAAGATGTTTTTTTTGGACCGCTCATCTGCTGAGAAGCAGGCCTAATAGGCTGCTCTCCTGTTTCAAATTGTCATCCAGTCTCCTGCAACTGTGGCCTTTGCTCATCTCTGCAGGCAAGGATGCAGTTTGTTGCATGTAGTTCCTGTGATCAGGCGCACACTGGCTTCCATTTTGTGTGATAAAAATCGTACCTAAGATGGAGGGTTGGGGGAGCCCCGACAGCAGATATCACTTAGGAGAGGTGTGGCGCCGCGGCCAGGGCGACTGACGCTGGAATCTGGGGACCACGGTTCGATCCCCGGCTCCGGCGGCAGGTTAGCCCAGCACCATGTGACTCTGGGCAATAGCTCGCTTAATCTTCCCGACGGCCCCCAGCGCCTAGAGACCCTTACGGGTGATTGTGCGCTTTACAAATGTGGACTTTACTTTACTTACAGGACTTTTCTTGCACTCTCTATAATAGATTAGACTAAAGAGTGATCAGGAACAGAAGCAGCAAGTCCCCTTGAAGCTATGTATTCCCCCCCCCCCCCACCCTATCATTTCCTGCCAATTGTTTTTGGTAGGGCTACTAGCACAGGGTAACAGGTAATTGGAAGAGACAGCCTGCTATCTTTTGTGCCCTTGTTATTGATGTTTCTTGCATGGAGACTCACTGCTATACCTCACTGCAATGCTCACACAATGGAAAAAGACCATTGTTTGAGCAATTTGCTTTAAAATAGCAAAAGTGCATAACTACCCTGAACCAATCACAGTACGGAACTACTGGAGTGCACAAAGTTTGACTACAGCATGTTTAAAGATGAGACAGAAACCTCCATTTAGCGCATCAAGATTTTATGACCAGACACGTTGGATCCCAGGAAAATCATTTGAGTGCCAGAGTTGCAGTGACTACCACCAGCTCTCCAGGTTTGGGACTGGTAACCTGGAAAGTCAACAAGTCTGCCGAGACAGACTGCCTGGACGCTGATTCAATTGAAAGAGCTTGCCTACTACTGAGGAGGGGTGCTGGAAGTGCCCTTGCTTCACGAAGATGCTGTTTTGATAGAGAGGCACTGCAAAGGAGCACAGGTTGGGCAAACCGGAGAGCCCATCATCAGCACAGTGATGCAGTTTAGGCGTATCCATAGACACCATGAATCAGAGCGAGTCGAGAAACTCGAAATAATTCTATGGAAAAGCATCTGGTGTCAAGAAGCAAACCCCCTAGGAAAATCTACTGCGGTCCACAGTAGAGAATATAACTTAGAAGCATCAAAAAGAGAAAACTGCATTACAAGGACAACGCCCCTTCAACGCAGGGCAGGCACTGAATTATTTTGGGCAGGGGGTTGCGACTGGGCCACATGAATAACTCAAGCCACAAACCTGCCATCACTGACTCGGGTGCAGCCTTCTCTGTAGTAGTGTCTGTGCTTCTACTACTTACCTATGGCAGGTGTCAGCCCTCATGGAAAAATGCCCATACTTGCAGATGAAGACCCGAGGCACTGGGCGATTAAGTACTTTGCATGCACTGCACAATGTATGCAAGAAAGGAAGCAGGGATTAGAAGTCCACTTTCCTCGTCTAAGTTTTAAAAACGAAACCATAACAGAAAACATTCTTGGACCGTCTTTATTTATTTTATTTATAAGGTTTTATATATATTTTATATAGCGCAAACGTGACCCACGAGGGTATCAGAGCGCTTAACAGTAAACAGTTATAAAACAAAGATATGAGGTAGTATAAGGCATTAGGTATTCGTCATTACGTACAGGATAATATATAATAAATGGGTAACATAGGTGACCCGTAGACGACACATGATGATCCTAGAGGGCAACAGAACATTCCCTTATATACAGTTAATGAACAATAGGTGGTTGTTGTAATAAACATACAAATATCCTTCCAATAGCAAGAGGTATGTAGTGATACGAGGTTCGCATAGGTGACTCGATGTCTGCCTAGAATCAAGTCTTCGGGCATGAATTTGTTCATAAGGAGTATTTTTACTTCTTTTTTTGAAGGTGGTAAAAGACGAGATTCCACGTACCCTTGGAGGTAAGGAGTTCCAGATCTTTGGAGCAATCCCTGAGAACGCTCTGCAACCAGTTCTCTTTTTACGAAAGGATTGTGGCGTCAGAGGTAAAGAACTCGCGCTTCGTAATTGTCTGCATCCTCCTGAACGTTCTAGCTTTAGAGCCAAGTAGCTGGGTGTATTGTTATGGAGTGCTTTATGGGTCATGCAGGCAACCTTCAGGTGTATTCTTGCCTCGTATGGCAGCCAGTTCAGCACTCTCAAGGCCGGAGAAATGTGGCTATTTCTTTTAGTTCCTGATACCAATCTAGCCGCAGCATTAAGTGATGCCCTCAGTGGAGCTAGCTTGTATTTGGGGACACCGCAGAGGGTGGGGCTTCCATAGTCTAATCTTGGTAGCACTAGGGCTTGTACTGCCATTTTTCAGATCGGCCTGAGGGAGGAAGGGTTTGAGTTTCTTTAATATACTCATTTGATGATTAGCTCACTTGGTGGCATTAGTGATGTGCGTGTACATGTTCAAATGTTTGTCTAAGGTGACTCCCATGGATTTCGCAGAGTCGATGATGGGTGCACAATCAAAGGATGTTAGGTGTTTCAACCATAGGTCTATCTTAGGTGTGTGATTGGGTGGCGAGATGAGAATGAATTCTGTTTCTTTGGTGTTAAGGATGAGGTGGTTGTTAGTGATCCAGTTTTGCGTGTTCTGTAGAAGAGTGTTGAGGGAAATGAAGTCTTCTGAAGTGGAGATTTTCAGATACAGTTGGGTGTCGTCTTCATACAGGTGATCTAGAATATTTGCTGATTTCAATGCGTTCGCCAGGGGTTACATTAGTAGGTTGAAGAGGATGGGTGACAGGGCGGAGCCCTGTGGAATGCCTAGGGTGACCACGGAGGGTTGAAAGAGTGAGTTCTTCATCTTGAATCTTTGTGTTCTGTTATCTAGGAAGGTTGAGAACCATTGTAATACCGTGCCCGAGAGGCCCATCCTTCATTCCAATAGGGACAAGAGGTTGTCGTGCTTCACCGTATCGAAGGCGGAGGACAAGTCAAGCAGTATCATCAGGCATGATTCGTTGTGATCAAGCATTTTTAGTATATCATACATTATGTGGGTGAGTGCAGATGCTGTGCTGTGACCTTGACGGAAGCCAGATTGGTGATTGTCTAGGAGGTTGAAGTTCTCAATATGATTGCATAACTGTATTAGTACACATTTCTCCAACAGTTTTGCCAGGGTGGGAATGTTGGATATAGGGCGGTAGTTGTTGAGATCAGATGGGATGGCGTCGGATTTCTTTAGTATAGGTGTGACCTGCCCTATTTTAAGACAGTCCGGTATGGAGCCTTGTCTCAGAGGGGCATTTACAATTTTTGCCCATAGTGGTATGATAGAAGTTTTTATCATTTTGAATAAGTCAGGAGGAAGGGGGTCAGAGAAGTGATTGGAGGGGTTGAATGCTAGAAAAGTATTATAGATTGTTTGTTCAGGGATTGGCGAGAAGGTATGCCAGGAGGCATTGTTTTTTGTGACTTCCCATGGAGTGCTGAAATGGGCCTTGGGCTGTGAGTCACAGTTTGTAACCTGGGCCACGTGGGGTGGGAGGGCCTTCTTAGATTGGATATCAAGCTCGATGGCCTTTGTCTTAGCACATAAGAAGTTGGCAAGCTCCTCACAGGTTGGTATCGCCGGGTCATTAAGTTCCACGGAGTTAGTGGTGTTGCGTGCTTGTTGCTTTACGATTTCTAAAAGTTTTTTGGGGCGGTTGATTGCTTGGTTCAGCTGGGTTTTGAAAAAGTCTGCCTTGGCTTTTAGAATCTTCCTGTTGTAGGAGTTCCTTCACATTCTAAGGTTATCTAGGTGATCAGTGGTGGGTGCTGATTTCCATAGTCGCTCAGCAGCTCTTAGCTTGCGTCGCTCCGAATTCAGCGTCTCATTGAACCATGGTTTTGACATTTTTTAGGACATTTCTTTTTTCCTGGAGGGGCGCTGTAGAGTCTAGGATTTTGAGCATAGGGGAATTGTAAGGCTGCGAGATCATTGACATCAGCCATGTAAGTTGTGGGGGTCAGGGCGGAGTTGCATCGGTTTACCAGGGTGATGGGGTTGATATTTTGTAAGTTCCTTTTCCATTGCTTTATTTTTGAGGGTTGGCCCCTTTTTGGAATTACCTCAATATTGATGGAGAAGAGGATGCTGTGATGGCCAGTCCAGGCACAAGTGGTGATGGATTCTAACGAGACAGTGTTCTCTTTTGCTATGATGAGGTCCAGTGTCTCTCCCTTGTTGTGAGTTGTACTGTCACAGAATTGGGATGGATCATGATCTGACAGAAACGCTTTAATACAGCCTACACCATGATCGTTTACTTTGTTCCAGTGGAGATTAAAGTCACCCAGGTAAATTTGTGGCACTTGTGAGTTGCCGTTGGATGAAATGACTTCCATTAGCTAGTCTATGAAAGTCAGGTTGTCACTCGGGGTGGTAGAATAAGTGAAGCTTGCTGGCGAGCCGCTTATCGGAGATATTGATACAGAGATATTAGTAGGAGGATAGATCGATTGAGTCTGTTTGCTTGACTGGAATGGTGTTACGATAGATGCAAGCTAATCCACCACCGGGTTTCAGGCTTCTATCTAGGTGTATCTGGTCGTGACTAGGAGGAACCAGTAGGTCAAGTATGGGAGAGGAGGAGCTATTCAGCCATGTTTCAGTGAGGACCATAATGTCTAAATCATTCTCTAGGATGAGGTTGAAGATGTCAGGAGCATGTTTACTGGCGGATCTGCAATTAATGAGTGCACACTTCATCTTGTTTCAAGAATGGGTTAGGGTAGTTTACTCTATGTTGATATTTGTAAGCTTGTCTCTATTTACGGATCTGTTGGTTCTCTGAAGGGGTTGGGTTGAATGGGATGGATAGTGCTACATTGTGACTTACTGTTATCTGTGGCCCAGGCATAAGATATGATGAGGTCGTCTATGTCGCTGTTGGATAGCTCCTCATTTATCCTCCTTGGCCAAGATGAGGAAGGCAAGTTACTCTGACTGGTATTCACTGGATGTGAGATCTTGGGAATGTATTTGCTAGGTTGGGGACTGGTTTGGTTACTCTAACTAGTGTTCTTTGGGTGTGGATCCTTGGGGATGTATCTACTAGTTTGTAGACTGATTTGGTTCACTGTGGCGTTGGTGGCATTGTGTATATTTATAAGTTCTTTAGTGATAATTGATAGATTAAGCATCTCAGCCTTGAGCTGGGATAGGCCTGTGTCTACCCTGTTGAACCGTGCGATCCAATAAAAAATGGGAAGGTTAGTAGTATGGGAGGGTGTATGTTCTATTAAAGGGAGACGATACACAGAAAGGGTTTGTTTGCGTGTGGATATCCTCATTCGGGACTGATGTGGAAAGTTTAGCAAGGGGGTTTGTTGTGGGGTCAGTGTGTAGGGTGGTGTTGTGGTGAGACAGCTGGATAGAGGCTGCCGCATGGGATTGGGGAGAGGTCTTTGTGCACTGTGTTTGGATGGGTTGGAATGAGTAATGAGTGTGTTAGAGTACTTTCATATAACGTTATAGACAGTGGGTCAAAAGAATCTTTGCAATCTAACTTAGATGCACGTGGGAGGAGAAGGGTGGTATGAGTGGAGTCCAGGTTGGTGGCTTCAATCCTGGACGTTAGGGATAATGGTGAGAAGTCTGCAGTGAAGTGATCAGTGACTAAGAATAACCCTGACCCTTCTGGTCTGGGGGATCCAGGTGTGGTAGTGACCGATGTGACTAGAGGGTAGGAATCATTGTGGGTGTCTGTACTGGTGTGATCAGTAGGTAAGTACACCCCTGTCCCTCCTGGGCCAGAGGACCCATGTGTGGTTGAGGTCGATGTGGGGCTCATTAGGGGTGTGTGGGGGGGGGGGGGGGGGGGAGTCTGTTCAACCATAGCTGCAATGGTATACGTTATTTTTTTAGATAGCTGTGATCAATGATTTTTTTTTCCAGGGACATCTCAAAGACTGATAATTCCCAGCCTGTGATGCAGTCTCTTCTTTCCCACACACTTCAGTCCTGGAATAAGCAATGGCAGATCTAGGAACCCAAGGACCTTAGCATTCGTCAGTGGGAAGCGCAAGATCAAACAAAGATAGCAGCACTAGTCTTCAAACAGGCTCCACAACCAATCCACAAGCACTCTCCTTACTTTTACTCGCACACTGCTTTGGCGAGAGCGTGGAGTGTGTTCGTTTTTCCTTAATGTATTGGGAAACAAATCCAATTTGGATCCTCTGCCTTTGGATAGACAGGGTGGAGGATAGAAGAGCCTGCAAGACCATGTGTAGGTTGTAGGAAAGCTACTGAGGTCATTTAAAAGCCGACCAGGCTCCTGTGAAAAGAAGGTGAGTGGTGTAGGGATAGTTCCTGGCCCCTCCTGCTGCCCAGAGGTGTTAGTACAGGCTTTTTTATATGAAGTAACTCGGTGGGACTGCCTTGGTTTTGTGCCATTGTCTCAGGATTCTCCTCCTAGGAAACACCCAGCTCCATCGCTTCTGCCTGGCAATTTAAGTGAAAAAGAGTACAGTGCTTAATTTGTAAAAATAATGTAAGTGCCAGGGCCCTTCTCGGGAGACCTGTGTACCATGCACCACTCATTGCCCCCGACAGGGCTGCCAAAGAGAGTAGCAACACTACTACAAACCATTGCTATTGACAACTGAGACTATGCAAGGCCACCCAAAGCTATAATAATGGTGTGAGCGGCAGATATTAATTTTTAATGCATAATGACTTATTAACCTTTGTTGTGCTCATTTCAAAATTAGACAAATAGCGCCACCAAGTGGTGGACTGTCACTAAGGCCTGACAATTAAGTACTGGTAACGAGCACAGGAAACCACTGGCTCAAATTAACCACTAGTTCACTCTGATCAGGTGGGTGCTAATAAATAGAATATCAGGAACTGTATGAAATGAGCGCTAAACAATGAGGTCTGGATTTTGCATCTATGACTGAAACCCACTGATAAATACAGGGTAAAAACTCTTCACTGTGCCACAATTCTCAATGATCAGAGCCAGGACCCACGCAGCACTGTGGATGAGAGATACTTAAGCTCCAGGGCTAGGATTATTGATTGGTGGCTTTCGCCACATATTGGGACAACCTGAACAAGACCCCTGCCAGCACAACTGGAAACAGTTTGGAGAGGAGGAACGGCACACTAGAGAGAGGGGCTTATGGACTGCATCTCCCAAAAGCAAGCCAACCATGTGGAATCATCAGTCCAAGCTGCCTTGTCCTCACCCGGCTGCAAGAGCTGCATCTGATTTGAAGGAAGAGGCTAACTCGATGTGAGAGAGGTGCTAGAAGTAAGCCCCTGCTTAAGGATGCCATCTAGTAAAAGAGATCCCAGCTGTAAAGCAAGAATAAAGACCTTTGACCATATGGAGAGTCCTTTAAGAGCGGGTTGCTCTTCTGAGCAAAGTGCTCCAAATGGCAAGGGAAGCATTAGTATGTTTGTTGGACCAGGGTCCCAGCACCAACCACAATAAAGGCAGCAGCGCATCCCAAATTGCACCCAGTGCAAGGTGAAATTGTGGCGCACTGAGTCTACCAGGCAGAAGAAGGAAGGGCAAGGAGCCATCTGCTTGAGTTGCCTGCCAGGGCCTTAGTTTTGTCAGGTCCCTGGGATAAAGGATATCTGCAACTGTTATAGGGTCCACTGGGGTTGCTACACATACCAATGAACAAAGCGCAAGCTGAATAGGATTTGCAGCCTAATTAGAAGTAAAATACGAGTCTGTATGTAATGATGTTTTGTCTCCTTAGGGAGAGACTGCTTATTAATGCACCAATGTATTTTTATGTCTGGACAGAACAAAAGTTACTTCCCTCTCGTAACTACATTTCTGGTGGATACTATATATTCCTGCAAATTCCTCACATAGTGAATAGTTTCCAGGCACCAGACTGCATCCAAAACCTTTTCCTCTGTAATAGGTGTCCAGCACCACCAGGTGGCACTATGTTTATTCGGCCGCGACTGTGGCATACCTGGATGATGCAAAGTTGAGGCATATAAGATGCCAACAATCGCGCAGTCATCAGTTTGCAATACTTTTCCTACACCCATTGAGGCATGCAGAGAGTAACCAAGGACAGCCTCGCCAACAGTGACAATACAATACATAGTATGGTAGCATACCTTGGAATCTTAAATAAAGCACTAACTCATCAGGTTAAGACAGTTGGCAGTGAGGAATCTGTAGGAGGATATCAACCAGAAATTACGAATACTTCCCGCAGACCACTTTCCTTGTGAATGAGCCCCAATGCAAAACCTCTTGAGAGGTGGGAATGAGGAGCATGGACTGATCAATTAGTTATGCAACATAGCTCTTTTTTTTTATTTAAATGATGTTATCGTTAATCCATGATCGTACAGAACAAAAACAAAATCATGAGAAAATACATCAATCAGCGGTGCAGTATTTCCTAGTTAATACACAACATAAGTAAAACAAAGAGAAAAAAGAGACAACACAGAACCCTAGGTTTTCTAAGCCCATATAAGTCACAACTGGTCCCCATATTTCAAGGCAAAATCTCTTTTTCCGTTTGCCTTTCAAAGCATATAAACAATATTCAATATTGAAGGATGCTAAAAATCTGGCCCTCCACAATTCAAAATATGGTACATCTTTCTGTAGCCACACTGAAGCAATACATTATCTTATTGCAGAAGTTGCAATGAATATCAAATGCCTATGTTTATACATCACTGAATCCCTCATGGTTCATTCATCTATCCCCAGTAATACATGAACATTAGACAGTCTTACCGTTCCACCCAATATCTCCTCCAAAAAGTTCTCAATGTGCCCAAATAAACTATTTAAAAGCGTGCAAGAGTAAAAGATGTGTAATATATCGGCCTCCTCGGACCCGCAACGAAAACATTTTCCATCATTGGACCCACCCCATCTAAGCATTTTGGCTGGAGTATAATATAAATTAAAGATGGTCTTATAATGTTGTGCACGTAAATTAGCTCCCATATATAATCTTCCAGCCATGTCAATAGAGGTTTCAATCCGAGTCCCAACACGGCCAAGCCGACTGTCCCATTTTAAGTTGTGAGTCTCTAAATAATTACCCATAGTGTTTAGTAATTACAAATGACCAATGCGAGACGTCTTCCCCAGAGCTTCAATAACTGGGGTTTGATCTATATTCCAGTGATGTTTACACAAATAATCACTGATTTGAAGATACTTAAAAAATTCAGAGCAGCGAATATGAAACTTCTCGACTAACATTTCAAAAGATATCAGATGCCCGTTACAGCATAGATCTCCTATTCTTTGGACCCCTTTAATTTGCCAATTATCAACTATTTGATCCCAAAATATCGATGGGAGGAGTGCCGAAGCGGTTAAGGGAGTATACCCGGATATTTTCCCAATACTTTAATATTTTTTAACAGACCTCCACACCTTAACGGCTGCTATCAAAACCTTAAACCGGGTCCTCTTAAAATAATTCATGTCCAAATTAATAAACAAACGATTTTTAGCTTCACTGCCGAGTAACATTTGAAAGACAGAGAGAGCATTAGCTACACTACACGATTCTGTCCCTGTTAGTAAGATGTTCATGTGCTGTAGAATATATACAAAATAATATAGGGTGAAATCAGGGACTGCCCAGCCACCTTGTTCAAGGGGTAAAATCATAAATCGCATAGCTCTACGCGATTTCCCCTGTGTCCACACAAATCTAGCTCATACAGATTGTAACAGCGCCAGATTAGCTCGAGATTTCTCAAGTGGAACAGCTCTCAAGAAGTAAAGAATTTTAGGTAAGACTAACATTTTCAAGACATTACATCGCCCTACCATAGATAGATGTAAACATTCACATCTGTCTAGTTGCTTCTTTACACCACAAAAGAGATATCCAATTAACCTCTACCAATGTATTTAGGCAGGCCCGCAATTTAATCCCTAGATAAGTCACTTAGTTAACTACTCTTTGATCCACGCAAGTTGTTATATTAACACAATATTTGAGTCTTGGCCGTATTGAGTTTATAGCCTGAAACGGATCTAAACTGACGCCAAAAGCGCAATTTCTGGCATAGCAGTAGAGGGATTCGGTGTTACAATGGCCACATCATCTGCATATGCCAGAACCCGATAATGTTCTTGTTGCCATATCACAGGTTCAATCCTAGAACTAAATTCAAGCATTTTTATGAATGGGTCAATATATAGAGAGAACAACAAAGGGGAACAGGGACACCCCTGCCTTGTTCCACGAGTAATATGCACTGGGCTAGATTCTAAACCCATAATGCAGATTCTTGCTGTGGGCTGACAATAGAGCATTTGTAAAGCTAAAACAAAATTAGGCTGGAACCCCCGTCGCTGTAGCACTGTCCATATAAACCCCCATGCGACCCGGTCAAAAGCCTTTTCGGCATCTAGTAATATGAGACTGAGCGCACCCCCGTGGTATTAGCAATATCCATTAAGGTCACCACCCTATTAATATGATTAGTCGTCCCCCTCTGAGGAATAAAGCCATGTTGTCTTATAGATACCAACGGGGTTATAACCTCAGCTAACCAGGTCGCAAGGATTTTAGAATAGATCTTACTATATGTGTTCAACAGAGATATAGGGTGGTATGAGGCCGGGTTTTCCCCAGGCTTATCTTTTTTTAAAAAAACAATGATGCACGCCTCATCCCAAGACCGAGGAGGGGAGCCCACCTGGGCCTGCCTGAACGTAGCCAGCATATCCAATTTCAAGCTGTTGAAAAAGGTTTTATATATTTCAAGTGGGAGCTTATCCGGCCCAGCTGCCTTTCCCAGTGCCAAACTATTAATGGCCAGCTCCAACTCCTCCAAAGTTATAAGGGTCTCAAGGAGAACAGCCTCTTGCATACTTAAGTTGTTATCGGAAAAGCGTTGAGCCAGAGCCTCACCCGCCTGTATATCAATCTTCACTTTTATATAAAGTCTCGTAAAAATCATGAAATACATCCAGAATACCCGCCTCTGTTTCTATAAGATCACCCCGAACATCTCTAATTGCATTGATCGGCTGGGCTGCCTCTTTAGATCTTAGTTTCTGAGCCAGGCACCGTCCACTTGCCTCCCCATACTCCTAATTCAAAGGCTGCTTAGTCACAAATTGTTTTGCAGTTTCTGTGCTCCAATAAAGATTAATTTTGGCCTTAGAGCGGGCTACTTCAGTCAAAGAGTTGGTAATATCCGAGCCACCATGTATGTCTATCACAAGCTTCTCTTCTACAAGCATTAACGCGGTATATAATCCCTGCAATTCCATATGTAATTGCTTTTGCTTATGTAAACCATAGCTGAGCACCTCCCCACTAAAAGTAGCTTTGAAGGTATCCCACACACATCCGATTCCCTGTAGTATTAATTTAAAAAAAATGTTTATTCCAAATCTTAATCTGATTTACAAACAATGCATCACACAGCAATTTCCTATCAAATGAGAAAGCACGTGGTTTGGTGCCCATTCTAACAAGGGTTAAGCTTAACACAAGAGGGCCATGATCCGAGGTAATACGTGGATACACCTGAATTCTCGCCCCTATCAACATTGAGCGTGAAACCAAAAAAGAATCGAGCTTTACTAATTTTTGATGGGGACAGGAATAAAAGGTATACCCCGGTTCATCGCCTCTCAATGTACCCCATGCATCTACCAGGCCATGATCAACCAGAAGTGACTGAAGTGCCTTGTAAACTTTAGGTTTCCTCCCGTTATAGCTATAGCTATCATCCGGATGTATATTTAAGTCACCACAAATTAATAGTGGGGTAGGCCCCAATTTAACCCATAAATAGAGCACACAGTGCACTTCTGCTGCCCGATGATACATTCGGCAATGGCCCATCGTCCTGTCCTTGCTTATCTGCTAGTACCCTGCCCGTCCCTTGGATATGGTTTTTAACTAAAATTGCAACACCTTGTGTAGTAGTAGACCGCTGTGTACATACTAAAACTTTGAGGCCAAGTTCCAAAAGCAGCTTTCTTTTAGCCCATGCAATATGGGTTTCCTGGAGACAGATCAAATCACTCTGAAGCGTTGCCAATTCTCTTGCGACCCGTTGCCTTTTATTATGATTATTTAGACAGTGACATTCAAAGAACAACATCGGATACCATTGAATATTCCACTACCCGCCATCAATTTCCTCAATATTTATAGGCTTACAAACTATACGCAACATAGCTCTGGAAAAGAATCAATCACTATTGGCCAGAGCTGTGAGGCACCACTTTAAAAAAAAAAACATTGTTGACGACGTGGTAATTGAAAGTTTCAGGAATACTCATATCGAGAGCAATAGAAGCAGCTATGACCCTTGTAGAGTTGGCACGAACGCAAGGCAGATGAGTAGTATATATTAATGCAAAGTGTAACACAACATGAGATAGTGCATTTGGTTATCCCTTCGCCCTTAGCTTTAGGGAAGCCCACAATTTATTATGAACTCTACTCTCATGTGCTGTCAATGTAATAAGACACTGCACGCAATGTAGTAAGACAGTCACTCCTCCTTTTCGATGTGATGTGGAGGAAGGAAGAAGAAGAGTGGAAGAGTGATGGACTGGCTCATGTGAAAGACTAGTAACATTTTATGTAGTAAAGATAAGCACGTACGAAAAATTAGTTTCTCTGGGTCAAATACCTTGAATTGTGGTCTGACCAAGAGACCATAAAGATCACAGACTTTACAGAGCCAAAGTAATTATAACTAAGAGAACAGTCTTGTGAGTTAGGAGTCAAACTAGCAACTGTGCATCAATTCCAAAGGAGATACCATAAGAAGCAATAATATTAGATGTAATCCCACTGAGGAACAATAAACCAAGCGTAAAGAAACCAGTAAACCTTTCAGAAAATGCTCCTTTTGCAGACTCCGAGAGACACATGAAGGCGGATATGTCAGCCAAATCACCCTTTACAGTAGTCCCTGCTAAGCCATTATAAGCAACAGGTCGTGAGAAGCATTGCATGTCTGAAATGCTCGACTGAAAGAGCTTCAGACTTTTCAACTCTCTCACACTGAGCATACGTATTTCAAAGGCTCATATTTATATTGTGGCAGGTTTCCTAGTAACCAAGATAACTTCCTCAACCTTATAAAGCAAGCAGAAGGTCTGTAGTTGGTACAGATCGATCTCTATGCATACAGCCACAGCATTTGGGGACTGGAGTGAAGAACCCGATCACCATGCTGTACGTGCAGGCTCACCTAGTAGTGGAGTGGTAGAGGCGACTGAATGGCGAGTTCCAACACATCAGTGCACTAAATCATCCTCGATCAGTTTGGGGCAGTAAGGATCAGCTGTGCTCAATCTACCCATTCCTTTGACAAGACTCTTAATAGCGGTTGGATGCTTTGTGCATTTATAAAGCAGGCTATCACCTGCAACGGTATCCTGGTGCTGAGCTGGTGTGTGCGCCTAGCCCAGCCTATGGTAGGTAGGTTAATTGAAAAGCCAGGTCCCCAGCTTCTTGTGGAATTCAAGAAGAGAGGAGGAGGCATATCGTTCCACGCTTTAGGAGGGATGTAAGAGTGCCCGGCCTCCTGGCCTGGTCCTGTGTGTGTGTGGGATGTGTGTACGCGGGAGTCCTGCAGAGTGGAGATGCCTGGGTGATTGGTGGAAGAAGATGGGTCTGTTCAAGTAGGTGGGGCCGAGTTGCATAGTGCCTTGACTTCGTGTAAGAGGAGTTTGAAATGAGCATGTTTGTGTGTCAGGGGCCAGTAGAGCTTCATGAGGTGTAGTGTGATGTGAGCTCTGTGTGGGAGGTTGAGGATGAGTCTGAATGGCGACCTCTGGATGGTTTGTAATCTTCTAGTGAGTTGCTTGGTAATCCAGGTATAGAGGGCATTTATTTATTTATATAGCGCAAAATTGATCCCGAAGGATATCAGAGCGCCTTACAATATGAGGCAATTAAATAACATCCCACCCTATTCCCCTATAAACCCACATCCCACTATGTCTCGGTCCTGTAGTCCAACCTGCTGGTGACTAAGGCGCGAGTGGCTGTTTTTCTAGTGTTGCTTATTTGAAGATCTTCCTCTGGATTTTTAGGGTGTGGAAGCAGTGACGGTGCTGACTTGCCAGATCATGTCCAGTTTGCTGTCAATGATTATTCTGCGTTTCCTAACGTGGGTACTGAATGTGGTCCAAGTTCAACCAGCCACCATTTTTAGTCCCATGGTGAGGTGTTCTTGCTGAAGATCACTACTTCTGTCTTGTCTGTGTTGAGCTTGAAACAGCTGGCTTTCATCCAGTTAGCGACTTCACTCATGCAGGCGGTTGTTTCTAGTGTTGAAGGTCTTATCCGGGAAGGAATGTATGAGTTATGTGTCATTGGTGTAGGTTTGTGCACTGATTACGTTTGCCAGAGGGCTCATGTATGTGTTGAAGGGGGTAGGGGCAAGCGATTATCCTTTAGGTTCTCTACAGATGAGTTTGCAGTCTTCTATGGAGTAAGTGACAGGCTGACAGCTTGTGTTCTATCCGTCAGAAGGAGCAGATCTAGCGGACAGCAGGTCCTTGGATGCCAATCACATAGGTGCCTGATGAGGAGGGGGATGCAAAACCATGTCACATGCTGGCGAAAGGTCCAGGAGAATGAGGATGATTGTCTTGTCTACTGTGTCGTGGATCATGCGGATGTCGTCTGTGGCAGTGATAAGTGCTGTTCTGTACTGTGGCATCGGACTGTGTGGCGGCAAGGAGCTGGTGGTTACTGAGGTGGTCAGTGAGTCGTCGATTGATTAGTTTCACTAAGACCTTTGCCGCTATAGAAGGTGGGAGATGGGTCTGTAGTTGGAAAGCGTGGCTGGGGCAGAGGATGGTTTCTTGAGCAGGGCATGACTGTGGCATGTTACCAGGTGTCTGGGAATGTGGCTTAGCCAATGGCACTGAAGATGGGTGTTAGTGCTTCTCTGATTGACAGGAGTACTTTGGTGAAGGCGTGGTAATGGCAAGTGTCAGATGGGGCTCCCAAGTGGATTGTATTCATTGTAGCAGCAATTTTGACAGTGTTGGTGATGGTGGGCCACAAGGTCTGGGTTTGTTCTTCAGTCGGGAAAGAAGTGGAGTTGTGACAGTGACAAGGTCAGGGCTGAGGATCAAAGATGCTGAATATGCAGGTGATTTGGTTACAGAAGAATTCCGAGAGCTTGTTTCAAAAAAGTCTTGTGAGGGGCCAGGAGGTGAAATGAAATCTTTTATGACTGCAAAGATCAGCGGATCACTGTAAATGTGTAAAGCAAGACCCTACCTAATCAAACTTAAAGTTATCACCTAGGAACCCAATCAGAGGAAAGCTTATGGCACAAAAACAAGTAAACTTCCTGTTCTGTTCCATGGCGAAGATATTCATGGATGGACCACTTTGGAGAAGATCCTTTTCATCACTTTAGAATGAAGTTCATGTTCTAGGTCCACTAAGGAGAGACAACTAGTTATCAGGAAAATGCCCTGTTGTTGGGCCCACTGCCACAGCAGATTTGCCTTGCCACAAAGATTTCTTGACCCCACACCCCCTTCTCTGTTGGTGTAATAAGTAGGGATCGTGATTTCCAATACAACTTAAATGGCACTCTCTGCGGAATAAGGGAATAAAGCCTTCAAGGCAAGATGGACCAGGCAGAGCTCCAAAACAATTAGGTGCAGGCTGCTATGACGTGCTCCATAGGTACTGCTCTGTAATGCCACCCAAATGAGCACCCCAGACCAAAAATGATGTGTCACTAACAAGAGAAGCCTACAATTACAGAGGTCTAAAAGGATAACCCACCAGCAGATTAGAGAGGCACATCAATCAACGCAGAACTGTAGATCTGCACCTGATCAGAGAGGTTCTCCTGATGCAGGAGCTACTGCTTTCTGAGCCGCCACTAAAGAGTTCTCATTGTCCATCTGGTGTGTAGCAACATCAGGATGCCTGAGGCCATCAGTACAAAGAGGCACAGGACTTTTAGAACATGGAACGAAGGCTGAGCCAGAAACATCGGAATCATATCCTGAATATCAGGAATTGTCCGCCGAATAGGAAAGGTCATCATAAAGGTCATGTCAAGCAACATCCCTGTGGAGGTCAATTTCTGTACTGAGATTAAATGGGACTTCAGGATGTGGGGCACTAGATGCATCCCTGTGGGCACTCTGTTTCTCCTCAGTGCAGAATGAGGGTTCCAAACACAATTTTTGTTGCAAATTATTCCATGTTTTATTTCACACAGTTTTGTAACGTCTGTGAGTTTACTTATTCCAATTACTTAGTTTTGCATATGTTCATACGTGCGACATTATTATTTTCAGATCCAATGCATTTCGGGCATACCTAACAGCCCTTCATCAGGGAACAACACTACAAAATGAACAAATAAAACAAACATTATAAGTAAATGTGTTAGGATACTTGCATTCAACATAACAAAACTCATATGGTATGATGACCCTTTACAACTTGCGTGTCTTACATGTGTAAAAATAAACGTAGTTTGTGAAGTGATCTCCTGAAATTTAATAGGTCACCTGCTCAACCTTTATAAACCATGAGCTACAAGGTAATGTGAAAAAACGTCACACTTACATGCCGCATTCGACCGTAGTGTGTGATTTGGCTTAATATGAAAGCTGTCTAAAAACATAGAACAATCCGATATAGTTAGACCGTTTTTGACCAACTCGCTAGACCAACTTGATACTCTTAAGCGTTTATACATTCTCAGAACTGACCTGTACACACTTGAACTGGAAAACGATTTCCTTTCTTACACCAACATTCCGTCCTGTAAAGACGTCTTGTAAGGTGCCCTCTCTTAATGAAACTACCCGCCGGTACGATTCAAAAGTTCTGATCACGTGGTATGTGAAAATGAAATAGTTACTACAAGCCCGAACGCGCTACGCTATGTGAGACACTCGTGGTGTGACTCAAGAAATATATTAATTGCTACCCTACAAAACAGTGCAAAAAATAAGAACGATCTACAATAAAATACGATGAAAATTATTCGATCAGAAAATGAAGATAAAGGTGGGACTAGAACCCACGAGATAAAGTATATACCAACCCTAATCTGCTAGCGTGTGCTATATTGGTAGTGTGAAAAAGTACATGAATTTCAAGATATACAAGCAATGCATTTACTCAATAACGTAATGACAAATTATACATAAAGAATCGCAATACCCACATCCTTGGCCAAGGAATATTCATACTGTTCATAGATCGCAAGATAATTCTATTCGGTCATTGAGACCATTGGGTTTCTGAGATGATAGTTTCTGTATCCAGAAATTCTCCTGTTGTAGGAGATACTTGGTATTGTCTCTTCCTTCTTTTTTCTCTGTTGTCTCCAGTACCATATATTTGGGATATGTTATGCTGTTCCTCCATAAAGTGTACTGCCACCATAGATTTAATGTTTTTTGTGCATATGTTCGACTTGTGTTCCGTTAGTCTTGTTTTAGTCTTGTTTTTATGCGTCTCTCGGTTTTTCCAATATAAAGTTTTCCACATGGACACTTTAGGGCATATATAACATTAGCAGAATCACATGTTGCATTGACCTTAAGTTTAATCTCATGCCCTTTCATTGGGTGATTGATTTTGTTTCCCTTAATGATACTGTTGCAGTTACCACAACTTAAGCACTGTTTTGTGCCCTTATATACTTCAGCGTCTGGTGGTTCGTTCTTCAATGTTTCCCCTATATTGCGAGCTCGTGTATAGGCGAATAAAGGTAAACTCTCAAAGGATTTGTTAAAGTCTGGTTCCAAATTCAGTATTGACCAGTTCCTTATGATGATTTTTCTGAACTTTTCACTTAATGTCGAAAACTTTGACACTGCTACGATCCTTGTCTCTTCTTTTTTAATTATGGTTTTGAGCAATTCTCTTCTTTCCATTGCATCAACGTTTTTTTCTAGATTCGTCTATGATGTGTTTGGGAAAACCTCTGTTTCTGAATCTTATTGCCATTTCTTCCATTCTAGAATCAACTTTAATCTTGTCGGAGGTTATTCTTTTCACTCTCGCCATTTGGGAGAAAGGGAGATGTTTTTTGATACTTGGTTGATGAAAACTCGAAAAATACAACATATTGTTCCTATCAGTGTTTTTTCTGAAAATGTCTGTTTCAAAACCTTTGTCTGTGATTGATACCTTCACATCCAGGAAGGTGACAGTTGTTTCTGAGATATCCCAGGTCAGTTGTATCCGGTCATCTATACCATTGAATTCGTTAAGAGCAGATTGTAATTCCTCTTTTGATTTTTTCCAAATGATAAATATATCGTCTATGTATCTCACTAGAAGTTTCAAATTGTCCTGCCATTCTGTTTTAGAAAAGATATTTGTTTCTTCGTAGTCCTGCATGAAAATATTAGCGTATACCGGCGCCGCCGAACTTCCCATAGCTGTTCCCACCAATTGCTGGTACCATGTATCTTTGTACCGAAAGTAACTCTGATAAAGTGTGAACAACATAAGTTCCATTAGAAAGGTCTGGAAAGGACGGTCCAGATCCGTGTTGAGTAGCGCTTTTTCAATTGCTTCTATCCCTAAAGAGTGAGGTATTGATGTGTACAATGAACGAACATCTGCTGTGCACAAAATAAGGCTTTCTTCAGGTTCAATTGTGACTGCTTCCAGTTTGAGTAAAAAGTCGGTGGTGTCTTTGACATGTGTCCTCATATTCTTCACTGTGGGTTGGAGATATTTATCTAATAGCTGGCCGATTGGTTAGTGGTTGCTCACTTTGCCACTGGATTCAAGCAAGCCGGGCTGAAGCCGGCTGAAATGCCAGAAACCGGTCCTCGGTAGCTTGTTTCCAGTCCAGGGAAGGCATGGCTTGGCAGTTCGGGCTGGACTGTTCCCATGAGGCACAGGGTCAGACTGATTTGAATATGGCCATGTCTGAACTGGGGTGGCAGAGTGGGCTAAAGAACGGTGATGGATTAAACCCAGATCAGTTGACTGGGGGTGAGTGCTTGTATTGTCAACGCTCCTTCCATCATTTCCTTTGGTTTTTTTTGTGGTTTTTTTTTTAACTCGCCTCCACCAGCACATCCTGTATACCCTGTGTCGACAGGGCATGTATCTCAGCCTCAAAGATGGAGGGTTTGTGCAGAGAGCATATCCTGATGGAAGGAGGGAGGACCATAGCGCAAGAGCAGAAGAATAAGGCCGAACCCTGACAGATTAGCTGGCTGATCAGGCTGTCCATCTTGATCTCCTTCCAACTGATGCAGGGGGTAAAGAGATTTTGAGGCTGAACAGCCAACAGAAGATGGTGGGGACTGCAGCTCATGCTGTTGCTGGTGATGAGGTTCATGCAAGCCACCATTCTCCAAAAGGAGTGATACATTTGTGTGGGGGGAGGGGGTCTGGTGCATAGGTTGATAGAGAAGAGACTGCTATGTCATGGGGTAGTTACAAAAGTTTGGGTCCAGCTGAAAAAATTGGTGCACACCCCAGAAAGAGTGCCATTGATTGGCAGTTTATGACGCATTCCAGGAAGGAGACTACCTGCTCTTCGAACAGCCACTTTCGGTATGCCCTTGAGGATTATTTGGATATATCACAGGAATATAGTATAACACATCCCGGCTTGGTGGCAAAGGTAGGAGCCATGGCCATTGATCAGCCAACCAAATGTTGGAGTGGTAAGGCGGGCAATGGCCAAGGGGCTGGTATACAAGTTCCAGCGGTGGGCCGCTTTTTTGGACAGCCTGGGGGCTGATTTAGGCGGTATCTGTGCTGTTTGGATGCCGCCAGCGGCCCAATGGGGCCCAGAGTTGCCTTTCTGGAGGCAGATGGGCCTCCATTACCTCCCTTTTACCAAAGTGGGGGAGGTGTCACTCCCTTTCTCTCGCTGGGCTATCCCATTAGTGTATGCAGATTAAGTGCGGGTAGGCGGCCTGAGCTGAAGAAGCCTCACTTGTATTCAGGTGTGGTTCACCAGTGTGAACTAATCTGTGCCATTTTTCAAATCTAAGTGAATTTATCAAAACATGCCTCTCTCTCTCTCAGAGAACTCCCGCCTTCGTTTCTTAAAACTTCCCGAAGCAGTGTTTTGTGCAAAGGCAATCCACAAATGTGGGCCACTTTTTTGCGTGCCCAGGCCTATTTTTGATTCCAACCCTGGACATAACAGTCCAGAAGGCAATTGTGTTTGCAGAGCGAAGGGCGAGGCTAGGACACTCAGACTACTTTGTTCCATAGTGTGCAGTTTAAATTAGCAGAAATAGCTCGGCTCACTAGGCTCTCTGGACGGAGTGTGTTGAGAAATGATGGAGCTTTATTTTCTAGTTTCCAACCTTATACTGTATTGGAAATTATGGCTTTATTATTAACTGTACATGAATTTCTGAATATGAACAATGATTGAAACTGTACAAGGATTCATTTTGTCTCTTATTTAAAAGCCGAATCGATGACTGGCTGAGATGGTAGAATTGTTAGAAAATGATAATGACTTTCACTTAAGGTATAGATTAATACTGTGCATGCCTTTGAGCTTACTTTTTGCATGAAGACTTACAAAACACCCACAATTAGTCAATCAGTAGGTGTCTATACAGTGCTAGCAGTTTGCAGTTGCTTTCAACTTATATGTGTATTCACCAGAATGTTAAAAATGTCATCATGCTTCACACTACTAACATAAGCCACAGTTATAATAAGATTGAACAGTTACTCAGCGCTTTTATCTGCTCAATATGGTGAACATTTTCTGCACAAAAAGCAGATGTCATGAATCCGTGGTAAAATTCAGTCAGTGCCTGGAGAAAATCCATGTGCACCAAAGCACATGAGATTTAACTAATTTTCTCAAAAATGCAGATCATTTCATTTAATTTCCGAAATAAGTAGATACACCTCTGCACCATTTAAACATGACACTAGGTCAGAGTAGACATATTTTTTCCCAGAACAGGACACAATGTAACTTCTGGAACTTTCAGGCTGCATTCTTAATTCTCAAGCCCCATGAGAAATAGAAGTTTTATATTGACCATCCTGGGGTGATTTCTTTCTCCTTTGCTAGAAGATTTGCACCTGCCAACAGTTTTATGGAGACGAAATGAACACAAGCTAATATCCACTTCTGATGCTACATTAACATTAAATCTAGTAAACTAGGGAGATTCCATTTTCTGATATAGTCTTTTACGGTTGCAGAAGCATTCGGATTCCAGCATAGGAAGCACGTTACATACAGACAGCGCAAAGACCAAACACAAGTCCGACCCGGTTCAGAACAGCACGAGATGGCAGAGGTTGCTGCTACACAACCATGGGGTTTGGGGCCATTTACCACTGCTGTTCCAGCGTCCGCCCTCCCTAGGGCTCTGCAACCTGGGCGAAGTACAACCATTTCCACACTTGAATCTTAGTTGTAACATGAGCAAGCAGTCACAGGCTTCTCAGGTCAGGGTGGTGTGAAAGTACTCATGTACAGCGATCAACGCCACTGCCCCAGAAATACAGAAAGAATAGCCTGCGACCCGGAGCTTCTCTTTGTATAAAAGAGAAGTACTTCATTACACAGAAAACAGATAATTCAGTTGCCATAGAGTCCCATAAGCATCTGGAACAGGTAGTCACAGTCTTTTTGGTCAAGAAATTCTTATTTGAAGGTCTTATCCCTCTTGGGAAAAAGCAGGGCCTTTGCCAGCCAGAGTCCATAATTGCTCTTGCCTGGACCCAGAGAACATTTTGGGTAGATCACGGAGACCCTGGGTTTGTATAGGGTCTCCTGTGTGTATAGGGTGACCTGCTCTCAGGACACCCCCGCGCCGCACGGCCACCAGCTGCTGCGTGCGTTTCCCGCCTGCCGCTGCCCTCAGCCTCGCTGAGCCCGCACCCCGCCGCTCGCGTGGTCTCCCACGTCCACTGTTGCTTTTGTGCCTTTTCGCTGTATTTGTGTCCCTGGTGTTTACTTTGCCCTTTTCAGTATTGTGTCCTTTGGTGTTTAATTTGCCCTTATTGAGTATTGTTGCCCCCTGTGCTAATTTCGCTGCTCTGTCCCCTGTGCACACCCGCCCCGCTCCCCGCCGCCGAGAGCGGCCACGCCCCCTTTCCTTCTGTGCCCTCCCCGCTCCCGCCTCCCAGCTGCTCCTCCCTCCCTCCCACTTGGCCATAAATGGCGACCGCGCGGCGCAGGTGAGTGTGACCTGCTCTCAGGACACCCCGCGCCGCACGGCCACCAGCTGCTGCGTGCGTTTCCCGCCTGCCGCTGCCCTCAGCCTCGCTGAGCCCGCACCCCGCCGCTCGCGGGGTCTCCCACGTCCACTGTTGCTTTTGTGCCTTTTCGCTGTATTTGTGTCCCTGGTGTTTACTTTGCCCTTTTCAGTATTGTGTCCTTTGGTGTTTAATTTGCCCTTATTGAGTATTGTTGCCCCCTGTGCTAATTTCGCTGCTCTGTCCCCTGTGCACACCCGCCCCGCTCCCCGCCGCCGTGAGAGCGGCCAAGCCCCCTTTCCTTCGGTGCCCTCCCCGCTCCCAGCTGCTCCTCCCTCCCTCCCACTTCACCATAAATGGCGATCGCGCGTACGCGCAGCGGGCGCGGCGATTGTGCGCCGAAGGCGCGCCAAAGGTAAGCCCGTCTGCGCCCGTCCGCGCCTGGACCGCGCCCAGCGCCCGAACCCCTGGCCCCTGCAGACACCAGCCCACCCGCCGGACCTTCGACGTCACCGAACTCAACGCACTCAACACCGGCCGAATCCCTGGATGCTACCAAGCCACCCCGAGACGCACCCACGGACCCTTCAGCTGCCACGCCTGCAAGTTCACCTGCATCCGGACCTGTACTGCACCAGCACCCACCAAACCGAGCACCAGCAGCAACCACCTGAAGTGCATCCTGCTCAACACCCGCTCCGTCCACAGACACGCAGTGGAGCTCTGGAACCTGTTCGACACTACATCACCAGACGTCGCCTTCCTCACGGAAACCTGGATGAACGTCTCCTCGGCACCAGACATCGCCATCGCCATCCCGGACAGATACAAGATCACCCGGAGGGACCGCGGCAATCAGACAGGAGGAGGCATCGGCATCATCCACAGGAACACCATCCGCATCACGACCAACACCGACGACACCCTCACAACCGCCGAACACCTGCACTTCCAGTACCACACCGACCCCAAGACCACCCTCAGAGGCACCCTCATCTACAGACCCCCGGGACCACGCACACAATTCAGCAAAGACATCGCCGACTTCATCAGCCCGCACGCCCTCCCCTCCGCTGACTACATCCTCCTCGGGGACCTCAACTTCCACCTGGAGAACAACAACGACCGCAACACCACCACCCTGCTGGACAACCTCGCCAACCTCGGTCTCAAGCAGCTGGTGACCACCCCCACCTGCTATGCCGGACACACACTCGACCCAGTCTTCTCATCCAGCAAGAACATCGCCTTCAGCCACGCCACCGGACTCCACTGGACGGACCACAGCTGCGTCCACTTCAGCTTCAGAAAGAACACAATCCACCACCACCAGCAACAGGGTCCACGCAGAAGCTGGAACAAGATCACAGCCGACCAGCTCGCCGCATCCCTGAGCCAGGACCCCCCCCCGCCAGCTCAGCGAACCCCAGCCAGGCCGCCAACAACCTCACAAAGTGGATCAGCAACTGCACAGACGATCTCGCCCCTCTGAGGACCCCGCCTAGCAGACCCGGCAGTAAGAAAGCACCCTGGTTCACCGACGAACTTAAGAGCTCCAAGAAGAACTGCAGAGCCCTCGAGAAAGCCTGGCGCAGAGACCCAACACCAGACAACATGACCACCCTCAAGCTCGCCACTCGAAAACACCACCAACTGATCCACACCACCAAGAAAACCGCATTCAAGGAACGACTGGACAACAACGCACACAACAGCAAGGAACTCTTCGACATCGTCAAAGAACTCTCCAACCCCAGCGCCGGAAACAACGACATCACCCCATCACAAGACCTCCGCAACTCCCTCGCCTCCTACTTCCACAACAAGATCGCAGAAATACACAACAGCTTCATCACACAGCCAACGCACCCCACGACCGAACCTGCACCCCCCACCACCCTCCGCGCCTGGACCCCGATCAACACCGAAGAAACCCGACGCACGATGAACTCCATTCACTCCGGATCTCCAACCGACCCCTGCCCTCACCATGTCTTCAACAAGGCCGACGCCGTCATCGCACCCCACCTGCGGGACATCATCAACACCTCCTTCGACACCGCTACCTTCCCGGAGAGCTGGAAGCACGCCGAACTCAGCGCTCTACTGAAGAAACCATCAGCGGACCCCACCGAACTCAAAAACTACCGCCCCATCTCGCTCCTCCCGTTTCCGGCCAAAGTCATCGAGAAGACCGTCAACAAGCAGCTGGCCGCCTTCCTCGAGACGAACGGATCCCTCGACCTCTCGCAGTCTGGCTTCCGGGCCGACCACAGCACCGAGACCGCCCTCATCGCAGCCACCGACGACATCCGAGCCCTGCTCGACAACGGGGAAACTGCGGCCCTCATCCTCCTGGACCTCTCCGCGGCGTTCGACACTGTCTGCCACCGCACCCTAGTGCAGCGCCTCAGCAACGTCGGAATCCAAGAGAAGGCACTAGAATGGATCATCTCCTTCCTCGCCGGAAGGACACAGAGAGTCCACCTCCCTCCGTTCAGATCCGAGGCCACCGAAGCCATCTGCGGCGTACCACAAGGATCATCACTCAGCCCCACCCTCTTCAACGTCTACATGAGCCCCCTTGCGGCCATCGCACACCAACACAACCTCAACATCATCTCTTACGCCGACGACACCCAGCTGATCCTCTCCCTCACCAACGACCCCGCCACCTCCAGAGCCAACCTACATGAAGGGATGACAGACGTAGCAGAGTGGATGATGAACAGCCACCTGAAACTGAACTCAGACAAGACGGTAGTCCTCATCCTTGGCTCTTCACCCTCCGCCTGGGACGACTCCTGGTGGGCCCCGCCCTGGGCAGCGCACCCAAACCAACAGACCACGCACGCAACCTGGGCTTCATCCTGGACTCCTCCCTCTCCATGACCAGACAAGTCAACGCCGTCTTCTCGTCGTGCTTCAACATCCTGCGCATGCTACGTAAGATCTTCCGGTGGATCCCCACCGAGACCAGGAAGACGGTCACCCAGGCCCTCGTCACCAGCCGACTGGACTACGGCAACTTCCTCTACGCCGGAACCACTGCCAAACTCCAGAAGAGACTCCAGCGGATCCAGAACGCAGCAGCAAGACTCATCCTCGACATCCCCCGACACAGCCACATCTCCGGACACCTGAGAAACCTGCACTGGCTCCCGGTCAACAAGAGAATCACCTTCCGTCTCCTCACCCACGCACACAAAGCCCTACACAACCAAGGCCCAAGATACCTCAACAGCCGCCTCAACTTCTACACTCCCACACGCCAGCTTCGATCGACCAGCCACGCCCTCGCTGCCGTCCCCCGCATCCGAAGAGCCACCACAGGAGGAAGGTCCTTCTCCTACCTGGCCGCCAAGACTTGGAACTCCCTCCCGACCCACCTCCGCCTGACCCAAGACCACCTCGCCTTCAGGAAGCAGCTCAAGACCTGGCTGTTCGAGCAGTAGCGGACCCCCTCTCCCCAAGCGCCTTGAGACCCTCCGGGTGAGTAGTGCGCTATATAAATGCATTGATTGATTGATTGATTGATTGCCAGGTGCAATGTGGACTCTTCAAACTCCCTGGAGGCCACTAGGATGACTGTACTGCTGATGGCTTGTAGATCTTGTGTACCTTTTGTTGCAAACGGGAAAACATTACTGGGGGCCACGATCTTTCTAAAGACCAGAAGGGAAGCACGGAGTCCTTACAGCAGCATCTTCTAATGGGGGAGTTTCTTTCAAACTGTGGAGATGAGGTACTTTCTGTACTCCTTCAAAATGGTCACATGAAAATATGAGTCCTAAAGGTCTACTGAGCACATCTCGTTGGTGTTCTGTATAGCCACGTAAAAGACCGCATAATGAACTGGTTTACATCATAAAGCTAGAGAATGGACCGGAGAGCCCTTATGTTTTACCTCATAAGAAGTAACATGTGTAATAAATCTCCCCCTTTCTCGAGGTGGGACTACTCTGTTGCTATTGACAGAAGCCTCTCATCCTGCTGAAAAAGTTCTTGGGATGTGGATGGAGGCAGAAGCAAACTTGATGGTGGCAACCTTGATAGGTATACAACATTACCGTTCTACATCACCAAGAGGACCCATGCATCCTTGGTTATCTGAGTTAAATGTGGTAGTGGACTGAAATCCTTCAATCCACTGGCATTGAGTTCATTACTCTACTATGGTACAGAAAATAGCAGCTAGTCAATGTAAATGCTATAGAAACATGTAGGTCAGATGTGGGATGAGGAGCTGGCTTGTCCTCTTCCCTGAAGAGCCTCTTCTTTGACAGTCTGCATTCAAAAGAAAGCAGTTGCAAGCTAGGTTTATAGGTCATAAGAACTTCCTAGCCTTGAAAGATTAGGAGCCTTTTGCCATAGTGAAAAGAGGAGGTCTGACTAGTACAGCTGGAAAGTCTCAGATTAATTTGTGGCCAATTGACATATTCTCTTGGAGGACCTCACCCATCAATGGACTGATCAAGTTATTTCCAATGAAGGTTCCCAATGAAGGGGAAATTACTTTATCCGGAGCCTCAAGCTTTCGATCCAAGGACTAGTCCAAAGCATCTGTCCATGACAACTGTTGAATGAACAAACCAGTGTTAGCCATCCTGAATTAGGTTCTTGTACATCATCAGTTTCTGTTTTGCAGCTTCCTCGACTATTTTGAGCATGAAGCAGTACTCTTCCTGTATACAGCCTCAAGCAAGAAGGAACAGCACCCAAGCTTGGTCCGGAACTACAGGAAATGGCCGTCCATGATGCTGTTGGCATTAGTCTGCTGCAATGAGAGCCCACAGAACAGGAAAATCATCTTCACATGAATCCCTGCCCAGGTGGAGTTAGTTGCTTTGTCATTTCAGGAAACTGCCATCACAACCACAGAGCGAGCTTCAGGATTTCCAGTCACGAAAACTTGACAGTCCCAAGATATCTACTGATGGATGCCCAATTACTATGAGACCGTCGTCTCTGTGGAATCTCTGTATCCTGCTTGAAAAACCAGGGCTGATCTCAGCGGGAAACCTGTTGCAGCTGCCCAGTCATAGAAGCCTTAAATCTCTGGACGGTGTGGCAGGTTAAAACTGTCAAAATCAATACTGCCACTGATGCCACAGCCATGACAGCAGGAATGCATCTAACTGGGTGTGGGTCCTTCTCAGTTATCACAACAAGCCTCTGAGAAGTGTACACTTAAGCATCCGGATCTTCAAGGTGGGGCAGTAGGCAGTTCCATGAACAAATCATTCACCCATAAAGGCCTACAGGTGTGGCTGAGACTGGTACCGAACTGTCTGAATCAGAGGAAGGAGTGTTAGATGATCCTCTTTTTTTGGGTGCTGCACCACAGCTTTTGTCAGAGGGTCTCTTGGGATGGGGGCATATAACTTATGAAGTACACATTCCTCAAGGTTGAACAACTGTACCTCTCCTTTTCAAAATATACCCAACACTGTTCCTAGGCTAATAATATCCTTCAAACTAACTTGTTGCAACTATGTTGATGAAAAACATTATTCTTGTATGGTAAAAACATCGCATCAGAAACTAAATACTTCCGAAACTGACATTTTAGCCTGTGATCTATAGAAAAACTACAAATCTGTTGCATCCTTGCCCAATGAAAGTGGTTCTCGTGGTACCACACCCACAGAGCTAAAGAACTTGGGTGCGCCCATGGACGCCATATGCTTATATGCTTACTTGTCAATGTCGACGTAAATGTCAATGTAGTGCCTTTAACATCATCAGAATTCTACGACTGATTTTCCCATGCCTGGAATATCCCCGTAGAATACAGGCATGAAAGTATTGGGGATTTCAAGGTCAACAAACCATACACTGGACTTAAAAAATGGCTAATCAACAAGCTGTAAGACGTACAGAATGCCACTGACACATCCTCATCGACTGAAAAGGCACGACGATCACATCACATGTGCCCTCAGGGCATCGCCCTGTTTACCAGCTGAAAGGAGAACATCTTACAAAGGACTCTGCTTCACTCACAGAACAATTCATTGCACTGACCAACTTTTCTACCACCAAAATTCAAACTCTAAACCCAAAGAAGAAGAACTAGGTCAAAATTGTGCATCAATTACTCTTCCTACCTTTCAGAAGAACGAGGATAAAAGGTAGCTCTTTCTTAGTACAAATATAGAACACTTTACCAACCCAAAAAAAAGGACAATCAGCAACCATCAAACATTCCCAAAGGCAATAAAACTTGCCTAATTCTAAAATAAAACTCAAAATCCTAAACAGTGGACCTAGCATAAATTGAGGAAACAATATTCACTGCAGCACAGCAAGAGGAGTTCAAAAGTGCCCCCCTATCTTGATTGGATCAAAAGCCTATTGGTTGCACCTCAACATACATAATAACGGGCAACAAATACACTGGTTGGATCAACACTAAACCTAAACCAAAAGGGGGGAGAATGTGGCCTAACCGCTAGGGCGGTCGACCTTGGAGCTGGGGAACCAGGTTCGAGTTTCGGCAGGGATGCTCAACATTCTGTGAGTCTGGGCAAATCAGCGTTATCTACCTGTGCCTAACAGAAGATGAATGTGTCTGTCTATAACATAACTGGTGCTCATGTAAAGCGCTCTGATTCCTTCGGGTCCAGCTTGTGCTATATAAAACTCCATAAAAAAAACTACTGGATGCCATCCCATGTACTCTCTCAAACCCAGGCATAATGTAACCCAACAGTGTAACCTTATGGATTTTACAAATGCTGGCAGCAACTTTCTTGTTCAGTAACTACTGCACAAAGAAAATGCCTGCATATGCAGCTGCTTCGATCCTTATGCTACTCTTCAACATCTACTCCCTACTCTACTCCCTACTGTATGAAGTTCACAGAACACTGTTACTCTTCCTACAAACCTCATATTCTACACCCAACTTTTCCAGGACATGTCTACTTGTAATCAGTCTTCTATAGGGCACCCAGGAATACTATGTAAGGCGAAGTCAGTCATTAACTTCTCTGTGCTACAAAATGCTAGGAATATTAATGATACAGAGTTGCTTCTTACTCATTGAGTCAAACGTGAATTTAGGCTTGTCAAGGAATATGGAAAGTGCAATTTAAATACCCATAAAAGAAACATAATATAACAATCAGTACCAGCAAGAAAGCATTTAATTTAATCCGCAACAGAAATAGTTAGCGGTTTTTTCACTGGGTGGAAGGGATACATAATTACACATTTCGAATGGAAAAAAGTACAAATAGATATGACGTATATGCTTTTGCCACAATATTGAATAACAGGTTTTAGTGAGAACACGGATATCAGCACAGTATCACTCTGCAGTGTATTCTCTGGATGAAAAGTTACTTGCTAGAACACTTGATAGAGTTGGAATGGAGTGTCTCCGTTTTGATCATATTGGATTATGTGACAAATACAAACTAGATTCTAGTTTGAATTCTGGGTGTAGTATGTGGAAAAAAGTCTACATTTCCTAAACTTTGAGGAATAGAGTAACGAAACGAATTATAAAAAAAAATTAACCACTTTAAGGAAATAATACTGGGTTGCTGTAGTCTAGTTAGTAAGTCTACTGGGACATGGAAAGGAAGCTGTGCCAGAGACAGACTGGCACAGCTATTAAGATGGTCACCGAAAGGTGACCAGATAGGATTTGGAAAGGGTCCACATGATAACCGAGGAAGTGGAGGTGTTTGAGGCTTGTTCACGAAAGATTAAAGGAGTGACGTGGAAATGGAAAAAGCATGGGAGAAGTCAAAGGGTAACTTGGGCATCTCAATTCAAGCAGTACAGGACAAAAAACACGAAGTGTTATAGAAGGGGAAGAAAACAAAATTAAAAAACAGGTAAACAGAAGTGAGTACTGAGCTCAGATCTACGAGATACAGTAATGAGCTCAGATCTAGGAGACCCCGGTGGAAAAATGTCTGCGCTACCAAAAGTTACAAAATTGGTACTGACAACCGAAGGTATAGAATTTGTTACAACGATTTGGATAAACAAGTTTCTTCAAAATAGATTTCACCAATTACCACTTTCATCCAGATTACATAGAACCATACAATCACAATTGTCCACATTGATTCTTTTTACATTTGAAATGTATGCCTTATTTGGACGTTCCTTTGCTCAAAGAAAGAGCAGATCTATTCTGATTGCTTACAAGAAACGTTACTAATTTACCTCCACAGCTAGGAACCCAAATATGCCTCTTTCCCCTCTTCTGAGGACATTCTCCACTTAGCTCCCAAGCATCCTCACATCAAACCTATATGCTTTAGGTGGTGTATCATACCTGAATTACAAAGCTGCATCCCACACACCTTACTTACCATACTTGATTTGCGCAATATCTCCAACGACCAGTTCGGACACTGGGATTTGTATCACTTGTCCCTTGCGAATGACAGTAAACTTCTGCTCCTGCTCGATGCGGCTCTGGAGACCCCGGAACTGTTTCTCTTTGCTCCAGTCATTGAAGGCTGTGACAAGCACCACGATGATCACAGAGAAAAGGATGGCAGCCCCCTCAATCCAGCCAGCCTGTGCTTCACCCTCATCTTCCACGCCGGATGCTGTCTGGCCACACACTGTCAGGGTAAAAGAGAAAAATCACTCAAATTGCAAAAGTATGAAGTCACTACAGACATCTCTTCTCGCCCCAGACCACTCCGTCCCCTATTTGGAGAGGTGTGGATTTGCAAAAGATAGACAACTAAGAAATCAAGGTCCAACACAGATCCACACTTTGATGGAATTCTGTACTCTGTTCATTACACATGCTGTCTCTTTCACAGGCAAAGTTCTGTACGTTTGCTGGTTCAAGCTTAACTACATTTTATGAAACTGAAAGTATCTCCGGTAGGACCAATACAAACAGTATGCAGATTTTGTAACTATGTCCCAGCGGTTGGTGCTACAGAGGATCCTCTCACCTGAAGAAGGGCCCATTGGGGTGATGAATGCTCAAGTGCAATTGCAACATCTGTATACTGCACTGCCCAAATAAAATCTATCACCACTGCCACCGATGGCACAGTCTTCACATGCAAAATCAAATTATGTCAGTCACGAAAACACAAATCCGTATTCAGGAAAAAAAATACAATGTCAAAAATGCAATCAGCAGAATTTTACAAACTTGTTTGTAGGATTTTGTAAAGAGATGCCTGCAAAATATGTATGAAATGAGCGCAGAAATGTGAAAAACGCAGTGTGTTGCACTGCTGTCATAATACAGAGCTATGCATAATGATAGTACTAGTACCAGGGGCGGCTCCTCCATTATGGCAGAGGTGCGACGCCTCACTGCTGAAAGCCAGCCGAGGCAAACGTGAAAAAAAATGACTATAAAACTATTTTATTATCTATTTATTTTCACAGAGCCAGCCTGCGTAGGGCAATCCTCAGCTTTAGGGAGAAGTAATGGGCATTGCTAAATACGCATGTCGGTTTGGGCAGCCGTCTTAGGACGGCTAAACCAACATGCACGCTTAGCCTTTCTCCAATCCAGAACAGTTCCAGGCTCCTGGCACTGTCTGAGTGCCAAACCAGGCTACTCAGACCAATCCCAGCGCTTTTCTCATGGTGGGTAATACTATTCCTAGCAAGATAGAAGCGTCGGGATTGGCATTTGGCATCCTGCACAGTGTGCACCAGCCCTAGACAGCCAGAGTTGAGAGACGGGAGAGAGGAGCAAGGTGGCGGCCTCAGGAGAGGCAGGTAAATGCAATTTTATACTTTTTAATAATGTCTTCCGTGTTTTTCTTTTGTATTTCTACCTCCCACTGCCCCACTACTCCACAATGCAAGCAGCTACTACTGATTACTTCTAGAGAGCGGCACAGATAAATCACTAGGAAAGATAGAGGTTGGATGGATACATACATTTAGAAGTATATACGTAGATATTTTTTCATTATGTCCTAAATAACATGCACAACATCTTTCCAAATTATAATAAAAGTACTTAATGTCAGATTCGCTGCGCACCAACAGTTTTACAATGGCAATTAAATGATTAATTGCCCTAATTCTTTAAAGCTGCACAATTCTGCATATCAAAACCATCATTATCAACTTAATTATTATTGATTGGTTTCGAAAATGATGTAGGCCAACCTAAACGTTAATTTTAAATGCAATTCAAATTGTGTAGGGAAGGGAGTAGAGAGTAGCATCTTGTCACTGCGAAAACAAAAACTCGGAAAGACTTGTAAGGGGCCTTAAGTTCACTGCCTCCACTGACCTAGGTGATAAACACCAAGGCTAGGTAGGGACCTCGGTAACCTCACACTGGTTGCTGATACATTTATTTATTTATAGAATTTTGTACAGCTCAGACTTGACCCGAAGGTATTTGAGTGCTTAACAGAGTTTGCATAGCAACAATTACAAGGGCATTACATTTAAAATAAGTATGAATACACAGTGAGGGCAAATAAAAGAGGTATGCGGAAGACATCAGTATATACTGACAATATCCTTTTTGAGGTAGATACAGTTTAAATGTATACAATACTTTACATGGTTAGCAGGGCAGTGAGTGACCAAAACTACATGTGGATTGAACAAAAATACATACTAACAGTATAGATACGAAATTTACAACGGACAGTAGTATGGGTGGACGATATTATAGGTAGATAGGGTACATAAATACATAAAGTCATTTGAGGTAGATAACAAAAAAATATATAATGTATGTTATCTACTCCACAAGTAACTCGTGCACTTGCTGCTGTGCTAACTCTGCAAAGACCTTATATATTCCTTTGGGAGGGATGAAAAGGAGTTCGATTTTGCTGGGGTTGAGTTTAGGATGGTTGCTGGTCAACCAGGATTGGACCTTGGAGGGAGTGCTATTTAAGTGCTGAATGTCTTTGACTGTCGAGAATTTCATATAGAGTTGGAGGTCATCTGCATGTAATGATAGGCAGTTTTGGCTGGTTTCTGGATTATTGTAAGGGGTTCTATATAGAGGTTGGATATGGATAGAGACAGGATAGACCCTTGGGGGACACCATGTGGGACTGGCATTATTTTTGAGGTTGAGTTGTTTAGTTGGATTAACTGTGAGCGTTGGTTCATGAAAGAAGGGAACCACTAAAGGATTGTTCAATTAATGCCTGCACGCAGTGAGAGGGTGTTTAGTAAGGTGTCATGCTTAACAGTATCAAAGGCAGCAGAGAGGTCCAGGAGAACTAGGAGGCAGGCCAGACCCTCATCCAGAGATCTATGGAGGTCATCTATGATGTTCAGTAGTGCAGTCTCTGTACTGCAGCCTTTCCTGTACCAAGATTGAAAGGTGTCGAGGAAGTTGTATTTTTCAATGAGGTTATGGAGTTGTGAAAACACACATTTTTCTATGGTTTTGGCAAGGAGAGGGAGGTTAGTTATAGGTCTGTAGTTGTTAAGGTCCCTTTGGCCTGAGTCTGTTTTATTTGATGATGGGCCTGACTTGACAAGAGTTTGAGTGGGGTCGGCATGGAGCCGCTCGATAGGGAGGAGTTCATGATTTTGGTCCATATTGGAGCAATGAGGTGACCTAGATTTTTTTTTACAAATGCCGCAGGGAGGGGTTCTGAGACGTGCAATGTTGGCTTCATGCTTGTGAGTAATGTGAGGACTACTTCCTCATGGATCTAGTTGCATTTGGTCCAATTGTACTGTTTGTAAGTTGCACAGGGTTGAGGTTGGAGATTCCACACTACTGATGATATCAGAGGAGAACAAATAGATTAGCCTGTTAAAAGAGCAAGAAAAGAGGATTCGCCGTTATGGTGACAGCTACAGTCTATGGAGCTTGTGAATCAGGTATGAGTCTTGGCATCGGCTCAACATCCCTCAATCACTCAATCTCCCCTTGCCCAAAAAGTCAATGTGACCTTGTGTAATGTAACTGGTGCTTATGTAAAGCACTCCAACACCTTCAGGTCGAGTTTGCGCTATATAAAACTGCAATACCAAAACAAGCATTTGTAATGCAATAGGTCTTGCATTTACGCGAGTTTAAGCTATTGGCATTATAAATGACAAGGCCTTTTATTTATGTTTTAAAAACCGAAACAGAAATAAAAGGCATTACTATTTACAATGCCAACAGCTCAAATTTGCGTAAATGCAAGGCCTATTGTATTGCAAATGCTCGTTTAAAAATGATGGTATCTCAGAGTTTTATTCGTTGTAGGAGTAGAGCTGTGGTGTTGAATATAGATTGCTTGTGGAGCCTAAATGTACATATAGGACTTGGCTACAACTCAGTTGCTCCAAATCATCATAAAAACTACAGAGCAAACAGCTAGAAAAATATAAGTCAAATGGCCTGGCAGAAATAGAAAAGATTTTTCGGAGTTTAAGTGCAACAGAACTGATGTGCTGCAATAGCGGGTGTGTGCCAACACAAACAGTGCACTGCTGCCAATCCCAAATAAATAACATGGACTAGTTGTGGGGCGTGATAGCATAGGAAATGAATAAACACATTGTGGGCGAGGGGTTGTTTCTTGAATGAAATCCATTAGAGACATTTTGCTTGATTGGAAGTTGAGGTAATAGTGAGAAACACCAAATATGGGTGGGCTGACGGGTATGCGCTGCACTACAAAGTACTGAGTCCATTGGTTTAAAATTAAAAAAATAAAATAAAACATTCCCATGTAACATTTAACATTAAATACATCTGCAAGGATGCGATACAATTAAAAGCAAAACTTGCCGCGTTCCACGAAGCCCAAGGGAAGAAGGGACGCTGCGGGTGGCGTGTTTGTGCTGCTTGAACGATCCCACCAAACCAAAAGCCTGAAAAAGTGAGTGAAGTGAGCCCGAAAGTGGTGCGTGCAGTCCGCTCTTTTACGAAGCACATACGAGTACGTGCTACGAAAAAGAGCAGAACGACGGCTAAAGGTCCTCCTATGGAGCGCATGTGCGCTGCTTAGTCGAGACCTAAAAAGGTACTTGGCTGAGGCGTTTGTATGCGTTCTTGTAGCAAAAGCAAGCAAATTATAACTAAGTGCTTGCTTAAACCATATCTGTCTTTCCACCAAAGGTAGAAAGCAGGCAGAAAGCAAGAGCAGTTGCAGCTAACTGATACAATAATACTGTTCTACACAAGCTAGGGAGAACTCTATGATACGCAAAAGGGCGTGGAGCACCAGTTTCAGGGCGAGAGCAGCGGGATCCATAAAATGGCCGAATCTCATATTTATGCCCTCACCAATCACCGGTTCACATTCATCAGTTTTCATTTCTGCTCCTCTTCTGTTCCCATGTATCCTTCGTTTATCATCTACTTTTAAAGATTACCCCCTCTTCCTATTCTCTTTTTCTCTACTCTCCATCTCCTTTCTCAAACATTACCCTAACAATGCACCAAGTCTCCCCTTCCCTTCAACACAGCTGTGAAGTCTGGGAACATATTCTAAAAACAGAATGGGGGGGGGGGGAGGGGGAGGGTGAATAGGGGTTAACCAACTTACGCAGTAAGCAAGTGACATCACAGCACATGACTTTGTATGTGGCATCACAGGAAGTGACATCACAACCTATGACCTCACAATAAGGGGCATTCGATCTTAAGACCTCATATATGTTCAGCAGGCCTACCATAAGTACATTAGATAGCATTACACGATTTACCAAATGAAAGCTAGTCAGTACTTAAGCCTGTGACTGGAGTTCCATGTTTGAAGGAATTAACAGTCCAAATGTGGACTGAGTTTGATGTCTGACTAACTACAGTAGACAAGCCACTAAGTGTGATAAGCTGGGCATAGGGAACAAAGCAGAGTTCATGCATTGTATTAAAAATGCTTTCAACTGCAAAAAATAAAAAATGCTATCAACTGCAATAGTGAATATCGCAATTGTGAATATTAAAACTATAAAATGTATTAATCTATTGAACATATCGCCATTATATACACTGACAATTTTAGTACACTTTTACCAGCATCACAAACAATGCAAATTGCACACTGTATTTGGGATTGTGAGCATAGCAAACAACATTCTGAAAGATGCATATAATTGGATATCTGTACATATATTAATTCAGACATTATCGACAATGCTATATTGCCACAGGATGTTTAATCATAAGAAATAAGTAATTAGTGAGACCTTTTACATCACTGAATCACTAAAAAGTGGATAACAAAATTACTTTAGAAAATCCGATACTGCTGGTAGCTTGTGTTTTGATGAGTAGTATAGTCTACATTCCTATATTGAGTATTTTCTGCATGGCCATAAGCTGTCAACCATCTTTTAACATGTTACAATAGATTTCATTACAAGACCGGAAACTATCATTATGCATAAACCATTATTGCCTCCTCCACATTCAGCCCCTTTAACACACCATAAAGTAAAATGTTCCATTCTGGAATCATAACACAGCATATATATCCATGTCACACAGCTATATCCTTCTTTTATTGGCTGCTTCTTATCAGATACGTATATTCTTACTTCTTCTTGATAGTTATTATACCACAAGACTGGTCGCTAAACATTCATGGTTTATTGTTAGACTAGTTATTGCAATCTATGGAGGGTTAAACAATTTTTTTTCTTACTTAAGGAAGCAATTAGTTAGGGTGGCTTCTTTATTTCTGCCTAGTGCGCTTCAACAAGGCAGATTAAGGAAACTTTAAAACCTTACTTTCACTTTATCGAGGTAGATTGAGGGAAGGTTAACACCTTACTTTTACATACAGCGCACCTTTACCAAGGTGTTATAATTGGCATATTCAGAGCAAGATAATGCCATAACCCCAAAAAAAACTATTTGCACAATACTTTACAAAGAAGTAATTCAGCAAGAAGCTTACAGACTGATTGTGCTTGTTTGAATTTGATGATTGTAGCGAGGAGAGATGTGGCTTCAGGCCAACCTAGCCTTGCGCTCCTAGACAGCAAGGGGAGGCACGGCTTCAGGTACACCTATCCTTGTTCTCCTAGGTTGCCCCGCACCTCACTGTGCGGTCGGAGAATGGGTCGTGACTTAGAGATAAGCCTTGCAGCCTGGCATAGTGCTCTCGATGCACTGAAGTGCCCAGAGACACGGCCAGGGAGTGAAGGTTGTTTGCTGGAAAGCAGCTACAAGCGCAGGTCACTTGCGCCACCTCCACTAAGTAGAAGGATTATTTTGCTTACCCTGTAAGCATCTGTTCTTGGCATGTAGTGCTGTAGATTCACATGCTTTACATACTCTTGCCATCTAGTGTTGGGTCCGGATTTTTTTTTTTTTTTTTTTTTTACGTTGTTTTTATATAGCGTACGGCTACTCGAACTGGAGTGTCCCGACGCTTTTTTTCCACCAACGGCTGATAAAAAGGTAACACAACACAATAAAAACAGTAAACCACACAAAAAATAAAAGAAGCATTTAATAAAGAAACAGACTAAGAGTTAAAAAGCCACGTCTTCAGGCTCCTCCTGAACTGAAGCAGATTGGGAACGCTACGTAAAGAAAGCGGAAGCGAATTCCACGCCTGGGGAGCTCGACAGCTGAAGGATCTCCCTCCAGCACGAGCCTTCCTTACCCGTGGCACCACAGCTTTAAAAAGGGATTCCGAGCGGAGAGAGCGAACTGGGTGATAAAAGTTCAACCTCCGCTGCAGGTATCCCGCCCCTGATCCATGCAGAGCTTTATGCATCAGGGTCAGGGACTTAAACAGAATCCGCTTCCTAATAGGGAGCCAATGAAGCTTCTGCAGCAGCCCCGAGGCACGGGCTCGCCTACCAAGACCGAAGATTGCCCGGGCAGCAGAGTTCTGCACCACCTGGAGGCGCTGGACCAGGTAATCGGGAAGGCCAAGAAAGAGAGCGTTGACATTGTCCAGCCTCGAACCGATCAAAGCCTGAACGGTAATCCTCCTGTGCTCTTCCAATAGTAAAGGCAAAAATTTGCGGAGCATCTTTAGGATTCCGAAACAGGTACCGGCCAGGCCAATAATGTGGGTTCGTAATGCCAACTGGTTGTCTAACTTGACGCCCAAATTTTTAGCAACCTGGGAGGACTGAGCGGGAGGATTCATGTCGGATGGCCACCAAAGCTGCCAATCCGGCTCGACGACGCAACCAAAAAATAAAATCTCAGACTTGCCCGAGTTGGCCCTCAGACTGTTCCGTTGGAACCAGTCGAAGACCCGCGCCAGGCAGTCCCGGATTCTCTCTCCATCAAACTCATGATCTTTTCTGCAGGTGAAGAGGAGTTGCGTGTCGTCGGCATAGGAGACGATCTGGGCCCCATGCGCCTCCACCAAGTCCGCCAAAGGGGACATAAAGATGTTGAATAGTGTGGGGCTCAACACAGAACCCTGTGGAACCCCAACTCCCAATGGCGGCATCTCGGCGGAGCTCTGAGAGACCCAGACCGTCTGACGGCGGTCTTCAAGAAAGGAGGTAAACCACCTGAGCACCGTCCCCCTGAGGCCGATGTCAAAAAGCCTCGCTAGAAGCGCCTTATGGGGGACGGTGTCGAAAGCCGCCGACAGGTCCAACATGACCAGCATGGCCCTTCCGCCAACATTCAGAGTCTCCCTAATAATCTCAGTTACCTCCAACAGGGCTGTTTCCGTGCTAAAATTGGGGCGAAAGCCCGATTGCGATGAATGGAGCAGATTGTTAGCTTCCAAAAAGCTCGACAGGACACCGTGGGCATGTTTTTCCGTGATCTTCGCCAGTGCAGGCAAAAGCGAGATGGGCCTGTAGTTCGCCAAAACCTCGGTGTCAAGACCCGGTTTTTTTAGGAGGGGGATCACCATCGCTCTTTTCCAAGAGCTGGGGACCCTTCCCTCCCTCAAGGAGGTATTGAGGACAGAGTTGACCAGGGGATTCACCACTGCCGCCACCCCAGCCAAAAATTTGGCTGGGCATGGGTCAAGTGGCGAGCCAGATTTCAAGTTGGCCAATAACATCTGAGAGACATCACAGGCAATAGTAGGGAAGACGGACAGCGCCCCCGCAGACATCTGCGGAAGACTACAGTCCACCCTCTCACCAATGCCTGCCTCCGGTCCCTCCCCGAAGGTGGCCTGAATGGCCTTGATCTTGCTTGTGAAGAAGCCAGCAAGATCGCGCGCCCAAACATCCGCTGAAGCTGGCGGGGGCGGATGGGAGCTGGGGGTGGTAAACTCCTTCACAATTTTAAAGATCTCCTTACAGGAGTTCTCCGCTGCCTCAATTCTCCTTGCCAGATAGTCCCTCTTGGCACCCAGGATGTCCCGATGGTAGGCCTTAACAGCCGCCTTATAGGCAAGCTTTGCCTCCCCATCGTACCTGCGACGCCACGCCCTCTCAGCCATCTTGCACTGACTTCGGGCCACACGGAGCACCTCCGTAAACCACGGGGCCGATTGCCGAGCCACCGTGGACCGGGGGGCAGCCTTAGGAGCTAAGTCATCCAGCCTGTCGATGAACCAGCACTGCAGCAACTCCACATCGCTGTCTAAATCACCCGAAAGATGGCAAGGGTGATCCAGCAGCGCCTGCTCGAGTACATCAGGTGTCACTCTGTACAATGCACGCGAAGCTGGTCTAAGAAACGTGGGCGCTCTATACTCCAGGCGCACCACTTCCGTCACTGCAAAGCTAATCAACCGATGGTCAGTCCAGAGCATTTCCCGCGTAGCAACCTCAGTGGGTGGGACAGATGAAAACACTTGATCCAGGGTATGCCCCTTCTCATGTGTAGGCCCCGACACGCAAGGCACAAGACCCAGCGGAGATGTAACATCCAACAGTTTGGCCGCATCCGGGTCATCTACCACATCCAGATGAAAGTTAAAATCACCGGCCACAATGCAGTGCTGTGTGGTCAGTGCCAGCTCAGAAGCAGCCGTCTGTAGATCCTCAAAGAAAGTGCCCACCGGGCCTGGTGGCCTATATACCAGCAAGCCCTTCAAGGCCTGACCCGGTGAAAGCCTGATCGTAAAGGCCAGCGACTCAGCATTCCCAATCGAAATCAAGGGAAGTACTGAGCATGGAACACTCTTTTTCACTACCACAGCTACCCCCCCTCCCCTGCCCCTCACTCTGTCCATCCGGAAGATGTTATACAACGGAGGAATGGCAGAGAAGACGTCTGGATTGGACGCCTCTCCCAACCACGTTTCCGTTAACAGCAGACACAGGGGATTTTCAGCGACCAACAGGTCGTGGATATGCTGGGCATGGCGGCCAACCGACCTCGCGTTCAACAGCAGGCAAAGATGTTTCGCCCCGACGATAGCCGGGCGAGGTGCCGCAGTGCACGTCCAAGCAGGCGTCCAACCACAGGCCGGGCAGCGACATTTGCCCCTAAACCGACCCGGGAAAACCGAGCAACATGAACGAGAGGTGGCCTGCAGATCCCGCAGTGCCGCAGAGGAGTAGCAAATCATTGCAGCCCGTGTAAAGCCAGAGTCTCCCGCCGCCCCGACGCCTCCTGGCGCGGACGGGCGCAGACGGGCAGGACTCTGGCACGACTCAGGCGCAGTGAAAGGCGCGCCCGCTGCGCGTCACCGCTGCGCGCTGAAGGGGAGTGTTAAGTGGGGCGGGCGGAGGAGGCCCCGAGAGCTAGAGCGCTCGGTCCGGCACCCACACCCAAGATGGCGGCGCAAATGCAGCTACAGGCTGAGAGCCCCCAGATCCCGGACCCGCTAAGCAGCGGTGGAACAACTATTATTGTGCAAGGTAGGGGCCAGTACCCTGTTAAAACAGGGATGCGCTAAAATAAAATGCCCCCTCAATGCCAAAGCGAGCGTTTCCTAGAAAAGCGCAGCGCGCTACCAAATTACACCAAAATAAATGTAAAACAAACGTTTCCTTAAAAAGCGCTATGCGCTGACAGGCAGAGCAGCGAGCAGCGTGCAGGTCGCCAGCCAGGTGGAAATCAAATGGTGAATGTTTGCAAGTTGTTTTCTTCGAAGAAGTGTTTTCCAGTCGTGAGGTGACTCCTCCTTTCGGTGATAGTGCACATGAGCATAGTGCACATGAGCATAGACTCCATTGTTGGATTGTTTTCCCACAAGAGGGTGAGAATGGAGTAAATAAGTGTAGTATGGATTTGTCCATGTGTGTACAATATAAATAATAATAATTATAACTGCAACAATGATAGGTGTCGTGGGGAGGCGTATGTGAATCTACAGCTCTACATACTAAGAACAGATGCTTACAGGGTAAGCAACATAATTCATTTGAGGCATGCGTGCAGTGGATGCACATGCTTTGCATAGACTTATAGCAGTACTCTCCCAAAGTGGTGGCTAATAAGTGGGTGTTGCAGTTGTTTGAAAAAAAAGTGTTAGGACTGCCTTTACTACATTAGCATGTTGAAGTGATAATACATCCACACAATAGTGTTTAGTAAATGTGTGTGGTGTAGACCAAATAGCTGCTTTACAAATGTCAGCTATAGGAATGTTACCTAATAAGGCCATAGATGCTTCTATTTTACGAGTAGAATGTGCTCTAGGAGGTATACACAAAGTTATTTTGGCATTGATAGAATACGTTTGATTACATTTAACGATCCATATAGAAATACCAGATTTAGAAATAGGTTTCCCCTTATGAAGGGGAGTGAAGGCAAAACAAAAGTTTTTTTTCCCCGAAAATCTTTTGTTCTATCAATATAATACATTAATGCTCTTTTGACATGTAATGTTGTAGAGCTTTCTGCTACAGAATTAGGTTGAGGGAAGAAAAAGGGTAGCTCAACCGACTGGTTGATATGAAAAGCAGAGACTACATTTGTAAGGAACTTTGGGTAAGTGCAAAGAACCACTTTGTCTTGATGGAGTTGGAAGAATGGTTTTTCTAAGGTTAATGCCTAAAGCATGCTGACACGTCTTAGTGAAGTGATAGCAATCAAGAAAGCAACCCTCCAAGAAAGGAAGTGCAGTGGGCAATTGTGCAATAGTTCAAAAGGTGGACCCATTAGTCTTGTTATAACAATATTAAGGTTCCATGTAGGTGCAGGTGGAACCTTTGGTGGAAACACTCTTTTATCCCCTTCACTGCGGCGGCTATTCCGCCGCAGTGATAAGGGGGCGGGGCGGCCGGCGCATGCTGGTGACGGAACCGTTCCGTCACCAGCCGCAGTTGCGCTGTGCTCATGACTGAGCGGTTCCGTCACGGCCCCGCCCGCTCAATAGAACGCTCAGCGCAGGCACGGAATCCGCGCCGCGCAGGCGTGCCGAGCGGGCCGTGACTGAACCGCTCCGTCATCAGCACAGCGCGACCGCAGCGGAGGACGAATGGTTCCGTCACCAGCAGGGGAGGGGTTAAGGCCTTCCACAAAGGTTTTAATTGCTGGCACTCTGAACAGAGATGAGTGTTGTCTGTTTTGAAAATATTCAGTCACTGATGCAAGGTGTAGGCATATGGATGTGTATGCAAGGCCTGCAAGTTGTAGATTCAATAGATAAATGATTTGTTTTATAGAAGCATCTAGTGGTTCAATTGTTGGTTATTACAATATATAACAAGCCTCTTCCACTTTGCTGCAGAGCAAGCTCTAGTGGTAGGTTTTCTTGCTTCTTTAGGAATTGTCATGCAAACCAATAGTAGATTTAGGTACCCAAACACTATGACTTCAGGAGCCAAACCACTAGGTTGAGCTCCTTGGCGTTTGGATGTCCGATTTCTCCATGGTTCCGAGTAAGAAGGTTTGAGGTGAGGTAAAGCTTCTGGTGTGGAACAACTGAAAGCTCCAGTAGTGTGGTGAACTATGGTTAACGAGCCCACCTGAGAATTATTAAAATAAGGGTGCGAGATGTTTACCTGAGCTTCTGAACCAGAAACTGAAGAGGGATAGGTGGAAAAGAATACACAAATATCCCTGACCAGTTCATCCATAGGGCATTGCCTTCAGCTGGAGGGTGTGGAAACCTGGAGGCAAAGGTTGGGCATTTTGAGTTGTTGCAAAGGGATCTATTTGTGGAAAACCCCATTTGTGGAAGTATGGGAGGAGGACTTGGGGGTGGCGTTCCCACTGGTGGCCTAATCTTGCTGAGGAGGTTGGCAAATTCATTGTCGGTCCCTGGAAGGTGTTTTGTTAGCAGTTGGCTTTTGTGATGCATCTCCCAACGCATACAGTGATAACAATAGATAGTGCCCCCCTCACAACCGTTGTGTACATTATACATAGCGGTCATATTGTCTGTCCGGACTAGGACAACTTTCCCTATCGGGTGAGGGAGAATTGCTTTTAGTACTAGGTGAACGGCTAGAAGCTCTAGGTAGTTGATGTGGAGATTTTTGTGTTTGGTGCCCCATAGACCCTGAACTGTTAGATCTGTGGAAGAGGGTCAATAAGGGGTCGCCCTTTTGTGTGTTCCACCACTGCAGAGAGCAATGGCTGCGGCTGTCTACTAACACTACATCTTTTAGTTGACCCTGTGATTGATTCCATTGACATGCTAAGCATTACTGTCGAGGATGCATGTTTAATCTTGCAAAACTATGGCAATGCATTATGCCATCATCCCTAGCAGTTGCACGAAAGTTCTCACTGTTCGATATTGGTTGCTTTAGAATTGTAGTAACATTGTTTGAAAATTGTGAATCCTAGCTGCATTGGAATAGCCTAAACCTGTTTGATTGTTTAGCGTAGCTCCTAGATAGGGTTGCAGCAGTGTGGGATGAAGATGGGACTTTTGTGCATGGACTATGAATCCCAGCTGATAATGAAGATTTATAGTAATCTGAGGGATGTGCAAACACTTAAGATGTATGTTGTCTTTGATGAACCAATCGTCTAGATATGGGAAGACATGAATTTGTTGTCTTCTTAGATGAGCTTCTATTACTTCTAGACATTTGGTGAATACTCTGGGTGCAGTAGTGACTCCGAATGGAAGTACCTTCATTTTCTTAGAGTTTCCCTTCTAACACAAATCTGAGATATTTGCAATGTGCTGAGTGAATAGGGAGGTGAAAGTATGTGCCCTTTAAATCTAGTGTTGACAAAGTGCGTTGCTGTAAGAGGGAAAGCACCTGTTGAAGCAGGACCATGTGGAAGTATCTTGACAGTATGTACAGGTTTAGAGGTCTGACAACTAATATTAGTCTTAAAGAACCATAGATTTGTGGGATTAGGAAGTAAAGTGAGTACACCCCTGATCCTTGGTGTTGTACTGAAACTGGTACTATAGCTCCTTTTGTTAGAAGAGCTTGTACTTATTGTTGGAGCAGTTGCTGGAGCTCTAGAGATAGTTTGTGAATGTGAGGTGGAACATTGGGAGGATTGCTGGTAAGCTACAGGCAATAACTACGTTGGATAATGTCCAACATCTATTTGCCTGATATTATTGATTGCCAAACGGGAAGAAACTGACGCGGTCTTCCCCCAACAGGTGTATGATGATCAGGGGGGAATTGTCATCAAGTCAATGATTGTTGGGATATAGAGAGGTAAGTGTTGGTGTACTTCTACTTTTAAAATTGTCTCCTCAAACCACCTTTGTAAAATTCTCTAGAGGGGGAGGATAGATTTTGAGGTTTATAGGAAGATGTATTGGCATCTGTGGAGGTACTTTGAGCCTCCCCTATAAAATGAGCGACGAGAGGAGCCTCTGTTAGAGGGTGACTGAAGTGCTCCCATGGACTTTGCACTTCAGTGTCTTTTTTTCATATTTTTAAGTGATTCTTGAGGGCCCAAAAAATGTTCCTTGTCAAAGGAAGCATTAAGTATTTTTTGTTGCACCTCTGGTTTAAACACAGATATTCGCAGTCATGTGTGTCTTTTGAGGAGAATACTGGTGTTAACTCTTCTGGCTGCAGCATTAGCAGCGTCTAACGCACACCTGATAGAGGAGTCATAATTAGTTTACCCCTCCTGCACTAATTCCTGCACTTTTTTCCTAAGCTCCTATGGGACATATTAGAGTAACTCCTACATTTTGTCCCAGGGGGCCCTATCATACCTAGACAAAAGACCGGTTGTACTGGCTATGCGTCAATGACTGGCTGACTGTGCAGCCACTCTGCTGCCTCAGGCATCTGTTAACTTGGACTCTTTGTCTGGAGGTGGTACATCATCTGAAGTTTGTGAATTTGCTCTTTTACAAACATTGGATACAACCAAAAGAAATCGAAAGGAAGCTGGCCCTTTTTAAAAAAAATTGGGTCAGATAGTGGGGTTTATATTTTTATCAACCCTGGGTGTTATAATGTCTCCCTGTACCTGATCTTTAAAAAGGTCTTCCACGTGCCTCATCATACCTTTTAACATGGGTAACTACTGTATGTAGCCTAAGCACTACAAAAGATTATGGCGTCCGTAGCGGCACAAAAAGGAGTGGTTTCCTTAGTGTCACAAAAGATAGCCAGGATTACTTCAGCTTGGACGATAATTATGATGCAAATGATAATATGGGGTCCGACGGGAATATTTTCAATCCTGATGAAAGGTTAGAAGCTATTGAAAGTCTGGATGATGACTTACGTGCCCCTTAACCTCTAAATGAGTTAAGGATCCTTTAGGGGAGGATAGGTTTAGCCTGGATTCCTTAAGACATCCGCCCAGTGGGGAATGGTGGCCAAATTTATCAAACAATGGGTGAGAAAACCCCTGGAGAGACAGCATCACAATCTGTTGGGAGCCGAATGTCCCAGGTCATATATTGATAATAAGGTATGTCATACCCCCAATCTAGACCCTGAGCTGATTACCTTCCTGTTCAAATCAGGTAAAGACCCAAGAAAATAGACAGAACAGTGCGTAAAAACAATGCCAGGATAGATTACTATACATCCTGGACCCTCAGGAACACATCTTCAATATGGCAGAGGTGGCGCATTTAAAGGACACAGAGATAGATGATAAGCTCTTGAGGGGTTGGAGCCAAAGTGCAATTTGTATGCTGGGTAATGCAAGTGCCAGGCCTGATATCTGGGAGGAAAAAGTCATTCTCATGGGAATGAACCCAAAACTTGCAGATTTGGCCAATAAGGAGATGGTAGGAGATCTTGATGGATACCAATTTGGCCACAACTTTATTAAGTCATTAGGGAAGCATGTGTCCACCTTTACAGCTTTGTGTATGGCTCAATTTAATATGAGGCGTGTTTTTGGGGCACACATTTTTGGAAGGGCGAACAGGTGGGGTCTGGCTGCTGACTGCGGTATCAGAAGGTCCCATTTCTACTCCCAGAATTCAAGAAGCTATGGGAGGAATTTCCAGTCCTCAACTGGATTCTATCCGCAGAGAGGAAGACCTAGACCCAGAGGAGGTAGATCAAAGTCTCAAAATGCAGGACATGAAGGTAAGTACCAAGGTTTGTGTTGGTTCTTCCCAAGCAAAGGTGGGCGGAAAATGAAACCGGTTTGCACACAGGTGGTTAGTAGTGACAAACGACTCTTGGGTTATGGAAAATATAAAAGGTTTCAGTATAGATTTTCCGGGAAGTTTCCATCCAAATTTCTCAACCAAAAGAAATTATTTTCAGCAGATGGATTTAGTAGATTAAAAGGTTGCTCAAATTTTAGACATGGGAGCAATAACAGATACCGTTCGAAGACGGATTTGTAAGTGCAATCTTCTTGGCAAAAAAGAAGGACAAAGGTTGGTGCCCAGTAATAAATCTGAGGGTTTTAAACAAATATTTGGTTTACGGACACTTTAAGATAGAGAGAATCTATCTTTTATGAGACGTTTTGCAAAAAAAAAAAAGACTTGGCTAGTACAGCTAGATTTGAAGGATGCATATTACACTATTCATTTGAAGGAAAATTCACAGAAATATCTCCGATTCAGAGGGAGAGGTGTATTGCACCAGTTGTGCTGTCTCCCTTTCAGGTTATCTTCTGCTCCATGGTGTTTCACCAAAGTTATACGGCCTACTGTGGCCTTCTTGAGAGAGAGAGAAGTGTTCGCTTAATGCACAAGTTACTTGTGTAACGATATATCTGTAAGAGACATTAGTTAGTGATAGATTCCTTACCTAAGAATATCCCCAGGCGTCAGACTGGATCCGTAAGTTTTTTCATCAGCAGTACCCCTGCGTGTCGGTAGGCGTCGTCATACAGCTCCGCGTATGTCTCTGGCATCGTAGTCGGCGAGATGACATCGCTGGAGCTACTTAGACGCGCGCGGACGTCAGTTCTGTACACGACTTTCCGCACCAGGAACGCAGAGCCATGCAAGATACTGACCACTGGTGCATTGAAACTAGGGCCTTGAAAGGGATGACCTTAACCCTAGAAATCAGTTCGTAGAACGGGGAGGATGGGTGGGGCGGTAAGGAATCTATCACTAACTAATGTCTCTTACAGATATATCATTACACAAGTAAAGGAACTTGTGCATCTGAAAGAGACATGTTAGAGATAGATTCCTTACCTTAGAATAGATACACTAGCAATACCAACCCCGGAGGTGGGTCGGCGAAGAAAGATCACACCAGAAAGTTACGGAGAAAAGAGCAGCCAAATAAGCTGTGTCTCCGGCCTTGACTGTCAAGGCAATAATGCTTGGTAAAAGTGTCCAGCGAGGCCCACGTAGCTGCCTGACAGATGTCTTGCAGGGGAATATCACTTCCCAATGCAATAGTAGCTGCTAAAGCCCTGGTAGAATGGGCGCGCAACCCCACCGGAGGTTCCTTTTTAGCTAGAGAATAACAGGCTTTGATACACAAGATGACCCAGCAGGGAGATAGTCCTCTTGTGCACAGCGGTCCTTTCATGGCGTACACGTAGCCAACAAAGAGCTGGTCTTCCACCGAAACTGTTGTGTGTGGTTCAGATAGAAAGAGAGCGCACGTTTTGGGTCCAGATGGTGGAGCCTCTCCTCTCTTCCTCTCTGGAAGGAGGCGGAAATAAAGTGGGCAAGGTGATAGTCTGCCCAATGTGAAAAGCAGTGACCACTTTTGGCAAGAAGGAAGGACGAGTGCGAAGCACAACCTTGTCCGGATGGACTGACAGAAAAGGAGGCTTACAAGAAAGAGCCTGGAGCTCACTCAGATGCCTAGCAGAGGTAATAGCAACCAGGAAAGCAGTCTTCAAAGCCAACAAATGAAGAGGACAGTTGGGGAGCGTCTCAAAGAGAGCGCACAACAAAAAAGTACCAGATTCAAGTCCCACTTTGGCATCACAAACGGAATAGGAGGGAAAAGGTGAGTAATGCCTTTGAATAATCTATTGACAACAGGGGACTTGAAAAAGAGGGCTGATCAGGGAGCCTGAGAAAGGGCAAAATTGCAGAAAGGTACCGGGAAATGCCAAGACAGCACCACTGGAAGAAATGGCATAAAGGGAGCCTGAGCATAAGCTTGAGGCACCCCAACATTAAACGCCATCGGACCCATGGAACCCGAAGGTGCTCCAGAGGGGTACATCGCCCTTTGAAAGACTCCATACATCGCATTTAAATAATGCGATGGATCTTGCCCCAGGCCAAGAAAAGGAGGATAAGCACTTGGAGAAGGCTCAGGCGTAGGCATTACCGGACTCGGGCCAATCGGCGCCGACGGTGGAGCCATTGGAGTTGACGACTCATCTGGCGCTGGAGCTTCTTTCACCGGATCCGGAGAATGAGCCGGCGTCGGAGACAGAGCTGGTGAAGCCACAGGCAAAGCCGATCTTACAGGAGAACCCTGATTCGAGGGAGAAGGCGACACAAAGTCTTTACGACGCCGAGGAGCTGGAGAGGTCGACTTCGGAGCAGTGTCCTTTTCTGAACGGCATCGAGATCCATGCCTCTTCTTCTTCTTATGCTTCTTAGATCTTGAAGCATGCTTAGACGTCGACTTGGAGCCCAACCTCGATCTGGAACGTGACCTCGACCTTCTTCGATCTCATCTTCGCCATGAAGAGTTTAGCTTCTCTTTCTTTTAATGCCTTCGGGTTCATTTTCCTACAACAGGCGCATCCCTCGACGTCGTGATCCGACGACAGGCACCAGAAACAATCTTCATGAGGATCTCTAATGGACATGTGTCCTCCGCACTCCCTGCAGGGCTTCAATCCCGACTTACTCAGCGACATCTTGGAGAAAGAATCAAAAGAGAAGCCCAGAGATACAATATAGAAACACAAAGTAGCAAGTGAAACCACGGAGAGTCCAAGAAAACCGCTAGCGTCGGCGACGAGGATAAAAGGGAACTGACGTCATCAAGCCAACGAGGCTCTCTTATGGCTCAAGTGACGTCAGCGGAGTTGCGAGCGGAGCCATGTTTCTGTGACGTCGTCCTCGGAGTGGAGAGCTACAAATAATTTCTGAATGCTGCTGGCGCAGGGGATGTTCACAAGGTGAGGAATCCACTGGCAGAAGTATCCCTCAGAAGTACTCATCATGGGCCCAAACCCCGATGTCTGGAACGACACCTGGTGGCCCCATGCCCTCGGAAGCCCGCCCACCACCACGGACCGTGCACGCAGCCTGGAAACAATCCTGGACTCCGACCTCAAAATGGACCGCCAGATCAACTGTCTCGTCCTCCTGCATCCACACCCTCCGCCTTCTGCGTAAGACCTGGCTTTTTGACAGACCGCCTCCTTGATGGACTGGAACCTGCACCCCCACCCCCACCCCAGCACTTTGAGACCCTTACGGTTGAGTAATTGCGCTCAACAAACGCCTGATTGATTGATTGATTGATCGATACAGTGCAGTGGCATAGAAAGCATTGGTTTTAAGTAAAGTGGTGCAGAGCGCATTGGCGCAGATTCCTGTGGTTAAGATTATAGTGGGGTAGAGTAGTGTGGTGCAGAGTAGAGAGCGGCGTTGAGTGGTGCAGGGTAGATTGCAGTGGCGTTAAGTGCAGTGGCATAGAGTAGTGTGTTTCAGAGTAGCGCAAAGTAGTTCAGAGTGGAGTGGTTCAGAGTGGAGTGGTGCAGGGTAGAGTGCAGTGGCATAGAGTAGTGGCGTACAGTGCACTGGTGTAGAGTGCAGTACCAGAGTGCACTGTTGCCAAGTAAGGTGGCACAGAATGGAGTGAAGTGGTGAAGAGTAGAATAGAGTGGCGTAGAGTTCAATGGTGCAGAATAGAGTGGCGTAGAGTGCAGTGGCATAGAGTAGAGTATAGTGGCAAACAGTACAGTGGTGCAGAGCAGATTGGTGTAGAGTGCATTGTCAGATTGAAATGGCGTAAAATAGAAGGCCGTTGAGTGCAGTGGCATAGAGCAGAGTGGTGTAGAGTGGCGTGGCTCAGGTTCGTTGCAGTGGCGTAGAATGGAGTGGTGGAGTGGCATAGAGTACAGCAGAGTTGGAGTGGCGTTGAGTAGAATGGAGTTAGTGGTCGCAGAATAGAGTGGCATAGACTAGAGTGGAACAGAGTGGTGCAAAGTAGAGTGGTACAGAATAGAGTGGCGTGGCGTGGCATACAGTGGATTGGCATAGAGAAGACAGCAACAGAATAAAGTGGAGTAGAATACCATTTTTTGTGTGAATATTTTTATTTTGTTTTGCATAATAAAACAAAACATCAAACAAAGCATAAATACACAATATAGGGCATTGCATATTGGCAGTGTAGGGCAGTTAGAAACACCAGCTGGCTATCTGGATGAGTCCATAAATGGACTGAAGCATCCTGGGCGCAGAAGGAACAACGATCACATTTACATTTCTCATGGTTGTAAACAATAGAAAACCAACAGTGCATTGTTCAAGGCTCGGTCCCCGGTCTTCCGGACAGCAGACTCCTACCCTCTGACTCCCTCCACTTCCAAACCATAGTATTTAATCAAGGGGGCCCATATTTTCCGGAACTTCCTGGGACATCCCCGGGTTTTATATGTCACGTGTTCCGCAACCACGTACAAGTCAAGGCTAGTCCTCCATTCATTAAGGGTGGGTCTTTGCGGGACATCCAGTGTTTAGCAATATCAGGATGTCTATATCTGTTGGAATTCCTAACAGAAGAAACCTTGGCTCCAATTCTATGTGGACCTCCAGGATACTATTAAACTCCCCCACAGTCGTTCTCTAATATATCTGTATCTCGTTGCACTCCCATAGGGTATGTATAAACGTCCCATGTTCCGTGTGGCAGCGAAGACATTCCGGGCTCTTAGCTCTCCCTATTGTATGTAATTTGGCTCTATCAAGATAAGTGCGATGTAATATTTTATATTGAATGAGATGCAATCTCAATTTGATTGCCACTTCTCGGGGACGCATGAGGGCGGCCTCCCAATCTATATCGTCCAGCCCCCCTGTGGTCCTTTCCCTTTTTGCTCAGAGTGGGTCTAATTTATATCGGGCATATTATTAAGTAGTGTCCTGTAGGTAAACTAAATAGCCTTAGCCGGGATTTCCTCCTGAAGGAGGCGACCCTACAGCGGGGCATATTCCAGTAGTGCCTCCCCATCACGCCCCTCTGCACGCCACGCATGTCTCAACCGCAAGTATGCATATGTCTGAGTGTCTTGAAGTTGATATCTGGCTTGGAGGGTACTGAAGGATGCCAACACACCATGATCCAGGATATCGCCTATTTTAGAAATATCCATCAGATCCTACTTCCTAAAACCACATAGTTTCTCGATCTCTTTCAGCCAAGTCCCCTCCCACAATGGGGTTTCTCTGGTACATTTGTGATCCCACTGCATTTGTCGCTCTGCTCTCTTCCATGCCTCCTGCGTCCTTTGGGTCGATTGGCGCAATCTACTACACCCCTTACCACCGTATATATAATGAAGATAAGTACGGTCTCTAAACTGTAACCTTTCAAGCCTATAGGTCGGGTGGTCCCCTGGTGCGTGGATCCATTTGTTAATTGCGATAAGGTGGGCTGCTCTATAATACAGTCTAATGTCAGGCAAAGCCAGACACCCATTGTACGGATTCCTCTGCAATGTTGAGCGTGCGATGCGCAGATGTGCCCCATCCCATAGGAGTAGACTCAATTCACTGTTGATATTGTTAAACATCGTGTCTGGAATCTTAACATAGGTGTTCTGTAATACATAGAGCAACTGTGGGAGCATTACCATTTTATACATGGCAGCCCTTCCCATAATGGTCAAGGGAAGTCTCCTCCATCTCTTAACGTCCTCTTGAAAATTTAGGAAGACCCGCTTAATGTCACGAACTAGGCTAGAAGCCGCATCCGTAGTGATGTATAGAGCAAGGCCTCCATTGACCAACGCAGGCAGCTAGGAATCCCATGTGGCACACCCCCCAACCCCAACCGGATATAAGATAGATTTAGTCCAGTTAATCCTATACCCTACATGGCGCCCATAGACCTCAACAAGCCGTAGGATTAGAGGGAGCGTCACCACCAGGTTTGTCACATAACAAAATGTCATCCGCATATAAAGATATGCGTTAGTCTATTAATCGGGAATCGCCCACAAAACCACCCAGCCCTGGGAAGGACCTAATGACACTAGCCAGGGGCTCCAAAATAAAAGCCAACAATAAGGGGGAAAGTGGGCATCCTGGCCTAGTCCCCTGCCGGACCCGCCAGGCCTCAGAAAGAATTCCATTGACACATTATAGAGAAGCGCCACCCAATCCCGGAATCCCGGGCCAAATCCAAATTTCTCTAGGGTGTCTCATAAAGGGCCAGTGGATGGTGTCAAACGCTTTTTCAGCAGCCAAAGAAAGTAGGAGATGAGCCGCTTCCCAATCCCTAACCACATCCATCCAGTTGGCCACGCGCCGCAAATTGTAACGTGTGGCCCTTTTCGGCATGAAGCCAGACTGATCTTGGTGTACCAGGAAGGTAATAACTGATAAGACGTGTCGCCGGAATGGTGGCTAGGATCGGAGTAGAGTACCATTGAGTGGTGTAGAGTGGAGTGGCATAGAATAGAGTGGCGCTGTGTGGAGTGGTACAGAATATAATGACGTAGAGGGGAGCAGAGGAGCATAGAGTGAAGTGGAGTAGCACAGAGGAGAATGGCGTAGAGGAGTGTAGAGTGGTGAGGAGTGGAGTGGCACAGAGTGCCGCAGAGTGGCAGCGTGTAACGTGGAATGACAGAGTAGAGTGGCGTAGAGTGGAGAGACAGAGTGCCGCAGAGTGGCACTGTGTGGTGTGAAGTAGCGTAGAGTGGAGCGGCATAGAGATAAGTGGTGTAGATTTGAATGGCGTGGACTGGAATGGCATGGAGTAGGGTGGTGTGGCATAAGATACAGTACAGTGGCATCGAGTGTAGTGGCAGAGTGGAGTAGCATCGGAAGAGTGGCGTAAAGTAGTACAGTTATGGGTGTTCAATAACTAAAGCGTCAAGAGAGATGCTGGATAGGGTAAAAACAACACAAATAAGAAGCCATATGACCGAATTAAAAGTAGCAAAGCACATTCAGGAACAACACCAAAACACTTATGAAAGAAAAAAAAAATAGTGTGTTGCAAAAAGACTCGGAAGAACATATGTACTTTGTCCATGCTCTATGGAGAAGCCAACACAAGAAAGGAAGGGAAGCCTGCGGGTGGGAGCTGTAAGCCCAATGAACTGTAAACAATAAGTCTTGAAGCACAGCGCACGGGCTATGTAGGAGAGATCTAAAAAGCTAAGTCACTACCAACTCTGAACAAAGCCTAGAACCATTAAGGTTAGTGCTCATTCAACAGACTGTATTATAATAAATGCAGACACTATAAAAGTCCTGCTCACCTCATTGTTTAAATAAAATGGTACTCCACAGCATAGCTCCACAGACACCAAGGGAGTGATGTACGGCTCTCCGTTTCTTTAACCTTGTGTGAATAGATTGTGGGCAGTCAAGGCAGAACTGAAGTTGCAGGATGCTTGAAGGGCCTCTGCCTATATTTCTCCAATGTGTCAGTACATTGAACTTCACTCCTGTTGTCACTAGGTGGCCAATCGATGGGTAGCATTTCTAAGAACCACGAATTTGTGTCAGATGAATGCATACAATGCCATCATTAAGTTCTGTATTCATCATAAACAATATCAGGCTGAGCATTGAAAGTAAAGATAGTAGTCAGAATTCCGCTTGGATAGATACACGGCACGCGCCAGACCAGATCTCGCTTGAATAGCCACAAGTGGCAGAATATTTCTAAATAAAGATGGAAATAATTGTTTGATTTCACAATTTTGAGCAGTAACCATTGGACTTATGACAGATCATGGTCCACAGTAAAGACACCGCCTTTTAACGACTATTACAGATGCACGATCTTAGGATTCAGGCCTGTGGAAGGAAATAAATTATGGTGCAGAAACATTAGCAAGAATATCACTGTCTTGATCTTATTAAAGTGTACATGAGCTCACATGTCTACACCTGTCCCTCAAGAGATAGTTAACGATGAAGCTCTTCCTCTCAATCTCCCCTTGCACTACCATAGGGCTATCGCCAACCTACATCTGGAAGACCAAAAGGTACTTCTCAAGTACCCATAGCCAGCGGGTGCATACGTTAGGAAGGAGGAGAGAGAAGACCCCTAGGAAACTTAGCAAGATATGTCAAGCAACAGAAATAAAGGGTCCCTTTTTCTGCATAAAAAAAGAATCAAACCTTTTTTGCCAAATCCGCAAAAACAACCATCTCCTTGAATAGATCTGGCAACAGTAGATCGGCAACCATACTCATTGCATCTAACATTTCCAATAGAATGAGGACTGTTGGCTTACCATCATCGCTTCAGCAAAGCAGCGTGCATATTCTGTCTTGCATCCAGGGAAAAAGGACTTTGTAGTTTCATGTGCCACTCTAGGTAATTTTGTTCACACACTATGTCCTGCAAGACATTACCAATAATGCCTACAGTAGGAATAGGGCGGTAGCTGCTCACCTACAGAGAGAGCAGCATATTCCTTTTTTCATCAAGAGTTAATACCACAACCATCCTTGGTGTTGCTGGCACCACTCAGTTCAAAGGCAGGGTAATAATCAGGATGAATATGGATGATGACCATTTGTACCAAGATCCTCATAACTTAATCAAGATAAAGGTCCAAGTTTGATGCCGAAAAACAATCACCTATTTGAGCAATAGTCATTAATTATGCTAGATTTGCCTTCGAGTAGACTGGAGGGTCTTCGGTACTGATAACATAACCTTAAATACCTCTTCTGATCCCCTAGATTTTCTGCTGGAAGAACTACTTTAGGTTATTTGCCAGCTGAAGTAAGTACGGTGAGTTTGCCTCCATGCATGCAAGGGCATCGAAGTCTTAAAAGATCTTAAACTGGGCAGCTTCATTAATCAACCCCTTAATCGCCCTAAAATAAAAAGCCTTTTTGGCCCCAATTGTTGTTTCGGAAAACCTCTCTCTAAAAGTGTACACTCCATCTTGTCAAACGCTGCTCCTTAGAACTTGAACTGCATTGGCTTCTTTTAAAACATTAGAACCAAACTTGCGTCACATTTCTTTGCTCAGTCACACTGAAAGTTCTAAAAGTGGGTGGGGAGAGTACACTGAGAACTCACAATTATCCTCCCTGAGCCAAGTATTAGTAACAACGAGACAGAGCAAATGGCGTGCCTGAAATAGCTGTGTAACAAGATGGGTTTTGTTTACTGCAGAACGAGAAATAACCATTCCTATTCCAACATTCCATTTGGGTAGGCATTAATGTAACATAATTAGAAAGCCTCCTTAGCCTTACCATTGTGAGTCACATGATCGAAGGAAGTCTCTTCATCCTTCCAGCTCCCCACTACTGCACCAAAACATTAAAGGAACTCCCATGGCATAGGAGGTTCCCCCTGCAGTCAAGCCTGCTATCCTGTAGACACGTGGCTGGGTATTTATAATGCCTTGGAACAGCCCTCAACTTCATCCTACATTTGACCCATCATGTGGGGACGGAAGGGAAATTTCTGCTGACCTTCTGTCATTGTGCCTTTCCCGGATCATGCCCATCTGGGTATCTGGTCTGGACCAGTCACTCTTTTGGGCATTTTACAGGCCCCAGGCTAGTTCTCTGGATCAAGATGTCAACCTGGTTAGTTACCACTCAAGTGGGGGGACCCAATCCAAGAAGTTATGAAGTTGCAGAGGCATTTCCAGGCAGGGCTAGATTTGGCGACTACTTTCCTTTTATCAAGTCCAAGGTCTTTGTCTTATGTAGAACCCAGTCCTCAGCCCCACGCACATAATTGCTTATGGCCAGTTACTACAGAGCATCTTGAATGTCTTTTTCTAGCTCAAATATCCACGTGATCTGGTTCTCATCAGCATAGTTGGGCCTAAACTAAGACTGGTGGGTTCTTTCTGTCTGAATTCTGATAGTGAGCACTGTCACCTATCTCCCATTCAAAAAAGGGACAGGCAAGAGTGCTCTGTGCCCAATGGTCACCTTGATGGGACATGGTGTAAAAAGCCAATACTTTGCTCAGAGTTCTCAACACCAGCTACTATCACCTGCTCAGATCCATGCAGTACCCACCAGAGTTTAAGCTTCGCATGGTCTCTCTGTGCATAAGTTCCCTGAAATCTAATCCTCAAATCGTTAATCAATTCTTGATACATGAGCATAAATACTTCATAAACTGGGACTCTCAGTTGATTGCTTTTAATTTGTAAGCTTTTGTGGGCTTTTCTTGTTCTTCTTGTGCATTTCCCTACCCTGGATCATGCCCTCAATATTTCTGTCTTTCCACGCTTACTTTACAAGCACAATTATTTTCTTTTTCAATTCAATTCAATAATCTTTATTTCGATTTAGAAAAACATAAAAGATTACATTCTATATAAAACATCATGCAACAATATTTCAATGGGTAACCCGCCCGACAATGCTGGAAGTCAATGTCCCAAGATAAGACCTTTCTTAGAGTTTAAAAAACAATACAAGTAAAATCCTGTCAACAGAAGCATTTTACAATAAAATAACAATTTTAGTAATGTTTAAGATCACAGATTTAAATGGGGAGTACTTTTTATAATAAAAGTATTTAGTGGCTCTTTCAAGGGTATACACGGTTCCATGGCGACCAACTCAAGTTATACATGGCAGGGCATAGTCCCTCTAGTAGAAGAACCAACAAGGTACAATCTAGATATAAATTGATTAACACACACATGTACTTTAAAATAACTAGAAATTGATTGACACACACATGTACTTAAGAATAACTAGAATTTCCGTCCAATTCTCTTTCTTATTAGATGAACACAAAAGAGGCATCTGCTTACACTAAATACAATTGCTTGTGTCGTGTCTGTTCGCAATTTTCTTCCTGCCTCATAACATGATCTTATACCCAAAAGTTGGCAAATGGGTTTAATCCATTTCCTTCTAACATAAATAGAGGCTGGGCAGAAGAATAGCACATGCAATTCATTCTCTTTTGCACCTGTGTGGCAGATATCACAGCAACCATCATTTGCACCACAAACGCTACGTGCCCATTTCACAGTGTTTGCATTAATCTGCAAAATGCCTTAGCAAAATTTGAGGAAAAGGGATTTAGCAAGTTGAGGTTGTAAAGGACTCAAATTTATCATTTGGTTTTATGGTGAGAAACCTTGTGGATAAAGTACCTAGTTTTATGTTTAAATTTGTTTTATTGGTTTCAAGGAAAAACAGATAGTACAATGCAATATTGAGGCCACAAGAAACAGTAAATGAAATGCTGGAAGAATCGCTTTTTATAGCATAGCACATATCTCGCAAAGGTCGTATGGCCCCACCAATGTTCTCTTGTTGTGTCATCTAAATGAGTTATGGCACTGTGCAATAATCGTCCATGAAGCCAAATTAGAAAAAACAAAAGTAACAAACACCCCTCCCATCCCGGAAAACTCCCCCCTCCCCAACCAGTGTGCCAAACCTTATGAATGTGGGGTATCTCTGTTGCGGCGTGTTCATGGCGCTTCCTTCTCAGACTCTGTGATGGCATAGTTTGTGTATGTCAGGCGCAGTAGACGGAGGTATATTGGGCATGTAATTTCATTAAACTCTTAAGAGAGAAGTGTGAGCAGCGGTTGCCAAACTGTGTGGAATGTGGCTGTAGTCTGTGAGTGTAGCTTGGATGCGTTCCATCCCTAATGTAAACCAGAGTTTGTGCAACCAGCCCGTGAGTGGGTCTCATGCTAGTCCCCCAAAGGGATAGGATGTGCTGGGAGGTTGCCTGTTTCACAAGACCCATTTGGCACCCCCTAATGGATTTCAGAGGGAAAGTGAGTGCATTCGGGAGTCCTAAAATGGTGTAGGCTGGAAACCGTGGGGTTTCAGTGTCTAGGGAACTATCTATATCGTTAAGGACTGCTGTCCAATACGCCTTCACTTCTGTGCATTCCCATAGGAGGTGTGTCAGAGTGCCTGTTTCACCACATCCCCTCCAGCAGGATGCGCTCCGGGATGGGTTGCCCCTGTGGAGCCTAGCAGGTGTGAGGTACCAATACGTGGCCAACTTCACAGCTGACTCTCTACCCGCTGTATTCCTAGCTGTGTGAGTGGCCCTGTAATAAATCGCCATTCCCGAAGCGTCAATGTTCTCCCTAACTCCCGTCTCTGCCTGCCGTGTGGTGCGTCTCAGAGAAAGGAGAGAGCATCTTGTAGAGGTCCATAATAAGGCCTCGATCCGAATCATCTGTAACCAGCCATTTCTCAAACTCAGTCATGTACCTACCAACGAAAGGGCTAATCTCGGGTTGTGTGAGCCAATGCCTGACCTGGAAATATTGAAAAAGCTGTGGCGAGGTGATATCATACCCCTGAGACAGCGCGGTGAATGGGATAAAGCCCTCCAAGTCGAAGAAAGGTCCCGCTGATCTACAGCTGGAGCCTCGCCATTGTGGGAACGATCGGGGGTCAGTGCCTGGGGGAACTCCGGATTGTCCAATAGTGGAGTGAGCGGCGAAGGGAAGGTTGTGAGCTCTCGTCCGGTGGCAACCGAGTCCCACACTTTCAGTATGGTGCGCGTAATGGGTGAGTTCTGGAGATAGCGCGGTCTGTGTAGGCGGCGAAGGAATGGTATTTTCCACGAAGATGTAAGGGCCATGGCCCTGTCTTATGAAGAGCCATCTCTTCTCCGATTCGGGCCTATACCACTCCACTAAATATCTCAGCTGTGCCGCTTGAAAGTATTGTTGTAAATTGAGAATCCCCAGTACCCCCTCGTCCATCCCCCGATATGCCAGTTGTTTGTTCATTCGTGGTCTCTTTCCTCCCCAGATAAAGTGCTGGATCGCCGCTTGCAAAGTTTTAATAGTCCCGGCCGGTGGGAACACGGGGTTAGTCTGAAAGATATATAGTATCTTGGGAAGTGCCGACATTTTCACAGCCGCAATCCTTCCCAGCAGGGACAGCGGCTGTTTCGCCCAGCGCCCCAGGTCCCTTTGAATCTGCGATGTTATGTTGGCATAGTTCAAAGCCACCGTCCGGTCTGTTGACGGTGTTCAAAGCCACCGTCCGGTCTGTTGACGGTGTAAGGGTAATACCCAGGCAAGGGAGTTGCATCTGGGTTAACAGTCCCCCTCTGTACGCAGGTGCTCCACGTTGAGTGTGAGCGTTTTTGCCCAGCGGAAAGATCAGCGATTTCCCTCTATTCATCCTAAGGCCCGACACCCTGCCGAAAGACTCAATCTCCTCCATTAAGGCCGGCACTGAGCTCTCGGGATTATCGAGAGCCGCCAAGATGTCTTCTGCGTACAGACCGATAGAATGTGGCTCCCCGCCAAAAGTTATGCGTCGGATGTCAGGGTGGTCACGCACTCTCTGTGCCAGTGGCTCGACGTAGAGCGCCAACAAGAGGGGGGGGAAGGGGACACCCCTGCCAGGTGCCACGTTGAATTTCGAAGGGACTGGAGCATAAGCCATTGAGGCGGACCCGCGCCTGTGGGCGATGGTAGCAGCTTGCAACCCAGGCTTGAAAACCATCACCCACCCTGAAGTGCGTTAAAACCTTCCCCAGAAAGCCCCAATCGACGCGGTCAAACGCCTTCTCAGCGTCAATGGCTACGAGTACCGAGTCCGATTGTTGGAAATGGGCTTTGTCGATCAAGTGGAGGATGTGATTGGTGTTACTGCATTGTCTGCCGGGGATAAAGTCCGATTGGTCCGGATCTATGATCCCCGGGAGACAAGGCCCAAGCCTCGAGGTCAGCACACCCGTAAAGACCTTAAGGTCAAGATTAAGTAGAGAAATTGGCCGGAAAGCGGAGCATTAAGTGGCGTCTTTGCCCGGCTTGGGCAGCACTATTACAACCGCCTCCAGCATATCGGGCGGGATGGAGCCGGGGCCCTGAAAGGAATTAAAAAGCTTTGTAAGAATCGGGGCAAGCAGCAGACAGAAAGTTTTATAAACACCGGCAGAGAAGCCGTCTGGGCCTGGCGATTTTAGAGGTTTGAGACGGGAGATGGCACTGATCACCTCTTCGATTCGAATAGGTGCATCCAGAGTGCTCGCGTTCGCTGAGTTCAGCGCGGTAGTTGCCGCGCCCCGCAGGTAAGTGTCAGCGTTAGCCACTGTTAGGGTCCGCCTTGTAAAGGGACGCGTAATAGTCCCTAAACGCCCCCGCTATTTGTGCCTCGTCATGTATCTCGTCCTCCCTCTCATTACGTAAGGATAAAATGTTAGAGCGTTGAACCTTGGCCAGCAACACGCTCGCAAGGAGGCGTCCCATTCTGTTCCACCTATATAATAGGTATGTCGTAGGCGGAGAGCCGCGTACTCTGCCCGATCCGTGTCTAAACTCGCTAATTGTGCTCTGGCAACTTTTAGTTGTTTCCAGATTCTTGGGGCTTCTGTACGGCTGTGTACCCGTTCCAGCTCTACTACCTTGGCGGTGAGGACTTCTCGTTTGGCTTTACAATCTTTGGCCTCCGCCGCTGGTATGGCGATTAGTTCGCCCGCACTACTGCTTTTAACGCCCCCCACACTGCCGTCATAGGTGCATCGGAGCGGTCATTAACCTCAATGTAATCAGTGATGCGCTTACGGAGTTGCTGGACTATCTCTACGCGCTGTAAGAGGGGTTCCCTCAACCTCCATCAACCAGGGGGTCTCTTGATGCTAGGGAATCGGATCGTGATCTCCACGGCTTCGTGGTCGGAAATGGCCGCTGGGGTGATGTCCACATCCACCACCCGGGTTTCCAGCTCAGAGGAGCCTATGAAGTGGTCCAATCTAGCATAGGTGTGATGCACATGGGAGTAGAAAGTGTAGTGTGATGCCCCAGGATGCCTAGCCCGCCACAGGTCCTCCAACCCCCCTTTGCTGTAACCATTCTTTACCTGCCACCGAGATAGCGCCAGTACTGCCATAGCGGTGGCCTGACCTATCCCTGTCTATATCCATCACTAAGTTAAGGCCCCCCCCCCCATGAGTAGTAAGGGATCGGAGGAGCGCAATGCCTCTGATAAGGCATTTTGTAGAAAAGGCTCCTGTCCCATGTTCGGGGCATATAGGGATCCCACCCTCAGCTGCATGCTTCCCACTGTGATACTATGGGCCAGAAGTCTGCCTTTGATCTCCCCCACTTTGTCTCCAACTTGATCATGGAAGTGCCTGGCAACCAGAATCGCTACTCCTGCCTTTTTGTCAGGTGTGGAGGAGAAGAACTGTTGAGGGAATGCCCGGGACCTCATCCTGTGCCAATCTTTGGAAAGTAACTGCGTTTCTTGAAGCAGGCAGATCGCGGCACCCAAATTCTCTAGGTATGACAGTATCGCTGGCCGCTTGATGGGGTTATTGAGGCTCTTCACATTCAATGTTAGAATTTTCAAGGTGGTATCAGCCATCTGGGCGCCAGGGAGTGATGTGTATGCGGTTCGCCCACTGCTGTCGCACTGCACCTTGCGCGCGGGCCTCTGCCCCTGTTGGCACACTGGTTCCCACCCCCCTCCCCTCAGCCCCGCAACTCCCCCAATGCCTACCCCCAACCCAGCCCGCCAGTCCGCCCGCCCCCCGTCCCCAACTTCTCCCCAACGAATCAGCCACCCTCCCTAACCAACACCCCGTGCCCGCCTCCCTCCCTACACTAACCCCAATGTAGAGAACCCACTGTTGCATCATAGTCCGAGGCCAGGTAGCACCAAAATCAGGCCTGTGGTAAAGTTACGTGAAGGAACTTGTGGCACTGGCGACCTCTCCAGCCCCCCGTCCACCCCCCTCCCCAACCTGCATGGTTGTGATGCGATGGAAACCCCTCACCCAGTCCGGTTAGTCCGCCGTCGTACGTCTCTGGACACCTCTTGAATGGCCAGGGCCTGTTCCTGGGCCACAGTGGCGGGGTCCGGTTTCATGGAGGTTTTGGATGAGCCTCCCCTTCGGCTCGTGATTCTGCCGCAAGGTACCGACGGACAGAGCGGTGCCTTACACGTCCGAGCAGTTGCCGGGTGAGGTGAGGCTTACTTCCCACATATTGATGGGGAAGATCTGTTGCATTAAATTTTGCAATATAAAGAAGATGCGGTAGGATGGTCTTAATTGACCACACTTATTCTATCTGTTGATAAATTTGTTTTTCCATTATTTCACCACATATGATAGTGGTTATGCAGTAGCATATATGAGCTTGGCCCTGACGAATGCCAGTGATTTTTTACATAAAGGCAGAAACATGTTGGCCCTATACAGATCGTGTTGGATTTTTTCCAAGCAAGTCAGACAGTGATTCTTTCACACTGTCCCCTCACTATCTTTTAATCTGACGTCCAGGCGAACACTATTAAAGGTCTTTGTTTGCCTTGATAGTCATTTTAGTACACTTCACTTGATTTAATTTTTTTGCACTGCACATATCAGCCCTACCTTTTGTACGAACAACTGCGATAACCGTACCCTGGTCCAGTGTTGCATTGCTAATATACACAGGGCGATTGCACACTGTCCGAGGTTGGGAAGTCCTACATGATGAGGCTCCGCCAGTAGGTGGGCTGATAGGACTTAATCAGCTTTTGTTGACAGGTCCCTTTCCCCCCCTTTTCTTTCTAGGCACCATAGTTAATCCATCTGTGCCCTCCCATCAGTGTCGTTTCTTCTATCTCAGCATTCTCCGACCTACTGGCTCTGTTGTTCTTGATGTAGCTATATAGGGGGTATTAGCCAGTAGGGTCGTTAAATCACATCCCTCGGACCCTCCCCTACGAATTGTTATGATATGGTTTTGGATGAGCGTCTGCGACCAACCCTTTGCCACCCATGCTGGGGTGGGCGCTGCGAAAGAGCTGGTGGAGGTCCTTGCGATTTATTTGGCGAGGATGCATCCTCGCGGAAGTCAATACTCAGAAGGGCGCAGGTGTCTTGTAAGGACCTCATTTGATGCAGGGACCCATTCCATTTAAAAATCAGTCGGAAGGGGTGGCCCCAGGAGTAGGGGACTCCCTTATCGCCTAAGAACGTCGTAACAGGCTTAAAGGCTTTCTGTTTATGGAGGGTGATGGCCAAGAGATCTTGATAGAGTGTCAGACCGATGGAATGTGGCTCCCCGCCATAAGGGGTTGCTTCTGTCGCGCCTCCCGAAAGATACTCTCCTTTAAAGGGAAGTCGGTCATGAAAGCTAGTATATAGGGAGGGGTGCAGGTGCGCGGCGCGCCAGGCCAACTCAGTGTGCTCTGTCCATGCGGATGTCGAAATCCTTTGTTTCCCCTAGGATCTCCCGGAACATAACCTGTAAGAAGCAGACGATGCTCTCTCCCTCTGCTTTGGATGGCACTCCGCGGACCCCAATGTTGTTCCGTCTGGACCTGTTTTCAAGGTCTTCTGCGTGAGCCTGCAGGTCCATTTGTTGGTCACGGAGGCGGATGAGTTCCAGCTGGAGTTGTTCCATTTCTTCGCCTCTAGAAAATTCCGCTTCCTCTACTGCCGACACCTGCTCGCCCAAACCATCCACATCTCGACGAAGTTCCCGGTGCTCACCTGCCATCTCCTGCTTCAACGTTTGGAAGTTTTCGCGCAATGAATTAAAGAGAGTTTCGAGAAAGGATTTGGTGATGGGTACCTCCCCGTCCCCTTGGTCCGCAGGCGATTTTGCTGGTGGGAAAGGGGGGATTCTTGTCACCTTTGGGAGGACCTTTGATGAGCATATCAGTAAGGGTGCGCCCGCCTCTTCTGCCCGCACTGGCCATCGTCGTCACCAACCTCACGGCGGCCCCGCAGGTGGCCGGGGTCTGCAGTCGCACCTGTTCAAGTTCAAGTTAAAAAAAATTGTATAGCGCACTACTCACCCAGAGGGTCTCAAGGTGCTTGAGGGAGGGGGGAAGCTTTACTTATCAAATATCCAAGTTTTTAGTTGTTTTCTGAAGGAGAGGTGGTTCTGTGTGAGGCGGAGGTGGGTGGGGAGGGAATTCCAGGTCTTGGCCGCTAAGTAGGAGAAGGATCTTCCTCCCATGGTGGCTCTTTGGATGCGTGGAATTGCGGCGAGGGCTTGATTGGACGATCGAAGTTGGCGGGTGGGGGTGTAGAAGGACAGGCGCGTATTGAGGTATTCAGGTCCTAGGTCGTAGAGAGCTTTGTGTGCGTGGGTGAGGAGGCGGAATGTTATTCTCTTGTTGACGGGGAGCCAGTGGAGGTCTTTCAGCTAACCGGGAATGTGAGCTTGGCGGGGGATGTCTAGGATGAGTCTGGCTGAGGCGTTTTGGATGCGTTGGAGTTTTTTCTGAAGTTTGGCTGTGGTTCCGGCGTAGAGGGTGTTTCCGTAGTCCAGTCGGCTTGTGACAAGTGCATGGGTGACCGTTTTTCTTGTTTCGGTGGGGATCCAACGGAAGATTTTTTTGAGCATACATAGGATGTGGAAGCATGATGATGAGACGGCGTTGACTTGTCTGGTCATCGAGAGGGAGGAGTCCAGGATGAAGCCCAGGTTACGTGCGTGGTCCGTTGGTATGGGTGCGGTTCCCAGGGCCGGTGGCCACCATGAGTAATCCCAGGCGGAGGGGGATGATCCTAAGATGAGGACTTCCGTTTTGTCCAAGTTTAGTTTTAAACGGCTGTTCTTCATCCATTCGGCTACTTCTTTCATCCCTTCGTGTAGATTGGTTTTGGCGGTGTTTGGGTGTTTGGTGAGGGATTGGATCAGCTGAGTGTCGTCTGCGTAGGAGATAATGTTGAGGTTGTGTTGGCGCGCAATGGATGCGACGGGACTCATGTATATGTTGAAGAGGGTGGGAGACTGAGTGAAGATCCTTGGGGTACGCCGCAGATGACTTCTGTTGCTTCTGATTTAAAAGAGGGGAGGCGGACTCTCTGGGTTCTTCCGGCGAGGAACGAGATTATCCAGTCCAATGCTTTTCCTTGTATTCCGACGTTGCTGAGGCGTTGTATAAGGGTGTTATGACAGACCGTGTCGAAGGCTGCAGAGAGGTCGAGTAGGATGAGGGCAGCAGTTTCTCCGTTGTCCAGTAGAGTTCGAATGTCGTCTGTTGCTGCGATGAGGGCGGTTTCGGTGCTGTGTTTGGGTCGGGAGCCGGATAGTGAAGGGTCGAGGGATTTGTTGGAAACGAGGAAGGTGGCGAGTTGATTGTTGACGGCTTTCTCAATGACTTTGGCGGGGAATGGGAGGAGCGAAATGGGGCGGTAGTTCTTAAGTTCAGTGGGGTCTGCTGTAGGTTTCTTCAAGAGGGCGCTGAGTTCGGCGTGTTTCCAGCTTTCCGGGAAGGTGGCGGAGTTGAGGGAGCTGTTGATGACGTCTCGCAGATGGGGTGCGATAATGGAGTCTGCTTTGTTGAAAATGTGGTGGGGACATGGGTCGGTTGGCGATCCTGAGTGGATGGTGTTCATCAGGCGGATGGTGTCTTCAGTGGTGATTGGGTTCCAGGCGTAATGGTTGTTGGAGGGGGGTTTTAGTTCGGAGATAGGAGGGGTGGGCTGGTCTCCAAAGCGGTTATGTATGTCAGCGATTTTGTTGTGGAAGAACGAGGCTAGGGAGTCGCAGAGGTCTTGGGATGGAGTGATGTCGTTGGTGCCGGCGGTGGGGTTGGTAAATTCTTTAATGATGTTGAATAGTTCTTTGCTGTTGTGAGCGTTGTTGTCGAGTCGATCACCTGTGTCCCTCGAATGTGGAGGATGATGTGGCCCGAGTCGAGGACCGGGGCCCCGCAGGCAGAAACGGGATGGGGAGCCGACCCAATTGCAGATTTGTCCCCCTTGCGCCTCTGGTGTGAAGCTCAGGGAGGGCCGCTAGCACTTCAGGGGGGGAAGAGTAGCCCCCACAGGCTCTTCGAAAAAATCTCAGCAGTTCTGTCCCTGGAATGGTGCGGTGATTCGAGGAAGAGGAGTGGGGCACCAGCACTGGAAGGGATCCTGGTGGCAACTGCGGTTTCTGCTCCGGGGGGCTCCAGCTCAGGGTCGGCGGGGCGGTGCTGTGTTACTTGTGCCTCCCCAGGCGTCTTGTGGGTCCGTCTCCCACCTGCAGGGCCGCCGCAAGTCCCTCTGTCTGCCCCTGCAGTTGCGTGCCAAGTTCAGGCTAGGCCGTGGTCAGACCTACAGTGTAGGCCACTGAGCCACGGCCTGGATTTCTGCGCTAGGCCGGTGCAGGCAGCTCCCGGTGGTGTGGTCTCTCTGCGCTCTCTCTACCTCCTGGTGCTGTAGGGGCCGTGTCCCCCCCGTCCTCCGCCAGCGCTAGTAGCTCCTTCGCTCCTGCTTCACCTCAGCCGGTGCTTTCCAGGGGTGGGGTGGGGTAGGCCGACAGCAGGACAGTGATGTGGGCCTTCAAGCCGCGGGCTAAATTTGCGAGCCCATGACGCCAGCCCCCAGTGCCGTCAGCTGCCAGTCGCCCTCCTCGACCCCGCTGTGAGGGCGGCGACTCACCTTCGTTGCAGTGATAACCTGTGGTTGCGGTGCCCGGGCACTCACAGCGGGACCCGCGGCTCACCTTCAGTCGGCAGGCCCTGAGCCGGGACCTCTATGTTCGCGGCCCCTCCAGGGGGTCCATGTAGCTGCTGCCAGCCTCCGCCGTTGTCTTTGCCGATGCCCCGGTCTCACTCCTGCGACACCTCCAGGGCAGAAGTCGGATAACTGCAGCGAATCGTCACAGGCTCAGTCGTTCATGCAGGGCCAAGGTGCCTGCCACAGCGGCCGCACCTCACTCGGCAGCCATGTCGTGAAGGCGGACCATGGATCGTAGCTCTGTCCGGTTGGCGTCTCCAGAGACCCCATGTAGCTCCCCAGCCGGGCATCCCTCACGGAGCCACACACTGCTTCCAAATTCACCGAACCGGGGCAGCGGCGAGCTAAATAGGCCAGGAAAGGGGACCTGGAGCTGGGATCCTCGAAGTCCTGCTGCCCCTCAGGTCGCCATCTTGGCCACGCCCCAAAGTACCGAGTTTTAAACTATGGGACAACGTATCTTGAATAAATCCCCAAAAGGTCTGTTTCAGCAGCTTTTTTGATCCCGAAGACAAACCCTGAGGGACCTCCCAAAACTGTTTTAATCCCATTTTATAAAACCAATCCTGAATGTGCTTCAGCCATGGCAACCTTGTGCCATTTTTAATTCTAAAAATGTCCTCTAGACCTGCTCTATAATGAACAAGTTCATCTGTTGACCACAGACGGACCCAAATTAATAGTGGCCGCAAAATCGCATGCTGGTCAGTACTGCGGATATTTAAATCCATTACTACTGGTGTTAAAGGTGTGCGCATTGATATTCTTAGCAATTTCCTAAAGAATTTATTCTCATGCACCATAAAAGTATTCTTTATTACATGACCCCACAGTTCAGCCCCGTAAAGGCAAGCAGATTGTGCCCTATGTTTATGTAACTCCTGTGCAGGAGAAACAGCTTTAGACAAATGCTCTAATGCTTCCTTACTATTGGGACTGAACTTTGAATTAATATTTAGCTTTTTTCCAGCTGTGGGCTCCAGTTCATTTTAGAATCTAGAGTAATACCTAAATAGTTAAAATTTAGCACATATTCTATCTTCTCATTATTGACAGTTACATTTAAAAAAAAAGATTTATGTGGATTAACTGCCATGTATTTTGATTTAGTAGAGTTAATTTCCAAGCCCTTTGTTTCATGGTAATTTTCTAAAGTATTAAGTAGGCTTTGCAGACCTGTGGGGGTTTGTGATATTAAAATTGTATAATCGGCGAATAAAAGTGCCGGTACGGGCACCCACCCCCCTAAGCTTGGGAGAATCGTGCTCGCAGCCCAAGAGATATTCAGGGATATCATTAACATACAATGAAAATAAGGGAGGGGCCAGCACGCATCCCTGGCCAACCCCCCTATTTACTTGTATACGATCTGTCAGAACAATTATTTTCTGTTTAAGCCCTCTTTGAGAGGGCATGTGTTTTCCACCTGTCTCCTTCATGTACTTCGCCCCCCCCCCCTCGCCCATCCTCCCCCCCCCCCCCCCCCCCCCCCCCCCCCCCGGTGGCTCCATGTTCTCTCACTGTGTGGCTCTCCCCGGCACATGTCTGTGATGTGCTCACCCCTGTGTACTTCAACTCTCGAGCTGCTTTCCCGCCTGTGTGATTTTCCCTCCAGCTCCATTTTGCTTTTTTTGTCTGTGTACTTTCCCCCCGTGCCTCATGTTACTCTTTCCATGGCTGCTTATTTGATCATGGAGATTGGTGTTTACATTTCTTTCTCTGACTGCTAAGTTACATGATTTTCTAAAGTTAACTTTCTGACAATTGTGCTTGGGTAAAGGGAGTATAAAATGAAAAGTTATAGGATTTCAGTTATTTTTCTAACGCATAACATGTAAATATCTTGTAAATGAATTGTACGAGTCTTTCAAAATATATATGCAGTTAGGAAAGCACATTTTTTGTCACTCTGAAGTATGAAGGAAACAAAGATTTTAAAAGGATAAAAACACTTTACTTGCTGATGTATAAGAGATGAATATTTGGTGAAACCCGATTTCAACACTTTTATCGTTTGTACTATATAAGTTCCTCAGGAAAACTGCACATCAATGGGCAATGTTGGTACCATTCAAAATGGAAAATGTGCTGTCCGTAAACGACATTGCGCTACCATAGAATGCTTTAGTAATATATTTGTGACCGTGTGCTTCAAATGCAACACTAACTACATACCACACCCTTAACACTCTCCTGCTGCGTGGTTCATTTCCTCTACTTGTTCTGTGTGTCACGGTGGGATTTTTCATAATCCCTAAGGCTTTAGTGATGTAGCACTGACGGCAGGACGTAGGACCTCCACTCTGAAAATTGCTCCAGCACCACTGGTTCTGATTGGCTGAATGCGCTGCAGGCTACGACTCAGGCTTGCTATACTTGACTGGGAACCCAGCTTTAATGACAGTTGGTTCTAGCCTTTAGTTAACTTGGAGGGGCACAAGTGAGAAAGCTAGGGAGCCAAAGTAGGCAAATTATTTGGGAACTTAAGGAACATTGCTAATTACGTTATTTAAATTGTATAGTTGGAAATAATGCCAAGTGAAACTGCTGTTCTATCTTGTGCATCTGATATACTGGTTACGTTACGGGCAGCTAATGCCGTTCCCTATAGGAGGATGAACTAGTCCCTGGGCTACAGCTCTCCGATCACTCAGGGAGCCTTCCCCACTGCTGAGATAAACAGACATTAGCGGGAAGGCCATCCTTGGCGGTGGTGGGTTGTACTGCATCTCACCCACCTTCTGCCCTATAGAGGTGGGCGAGTCAACAAATGAATAAGGAGAGCCGAGCCAAGAGTCGGTTCTGTCCCTGAGAGCTTTAAAAAATATCCGGTATGTAAATCATGTACCAAAGATCTTTTTAGACTATTATACAGTGCCTTCAAAATTGAAAAAGTAAATTTCTTTAAAAAGTAGAAGCGTTTCATTTCAGCACATCAGATTACATAACTGCATTGAGATTACTTATTAACAGTAAGAGTTCTTAAAGATGAACTGACGAACATTCCTGTACCCGACATGATGACAATGCTGTTAGTGAACTAAGAGGCAAGTCAAGGGTCAGGTGAACCCTTTATATGTAGGCTATACTCTTGTTATACAGTGAACAAAAGTTTAATCTAATCAATCAAAAAAGGATTTTTTTGTACATCACACATGCTGGACGCACATATTTACAGGCACTCATGTGAAATTGAAGAAAAGGGGGGGCTTTGTGAAATATCAATCAATCAGGATTTATAAAGTGCAGCAAATCACCTGCGAGGGTCTCAAGGAGCTGGAGTTGCTAGCTGCTGTAAGAAAGGAGATGCCTTATCTGATAGAGAAATTATCTAGCCGCAGATTTCTTACCTTTGAATTTCCCAGACTGGATCCGGAAGATTTTTCTTCGAGCCACTCTCTTGGCGCTGGTCTTCTCCGTGTGGCATCATCAGCTTTGCGGTCGACAGGTCTGCGTCACCTGTATAGGCACCGCCTAGGCACACTGACGTCCGTTACTTTTTATCACTTTCCACGCCAGGAGCGCGGAGCCATGAAGTGCACGGACATTGGTATATTTCTGAACAACTAAGGTCCTAAAAGGGAATAGCCCTGACCCTCAAAAACCTGTCTGCAGTGTGGGGAGGATGAGTGGGAAGGTCATGTCTACTAGATAAGGTGTTACCGAAGGTAAGTAACTTGTCCATCTGATAGAGAAATCTAGCCGCAGATTCCTTACCTTTGAATAGATACCCAAGTAATACCACCCAGAGGGACTGTGAACAAATTTAGACCAGGAAGTCCTGCAGGACAGATGGACCAAAAAGGCCGTCCTTGCGGACTTCACTGTCCAGGCAGTAGTGCTTGGTGAATGTGTGCAGTGATGCCCATGTTGCTGCCTGACAAATGTTGAGGATCTGGATTCCATGTTGCAACACCGTGGTAGCAGCCTTACTCTGGTAGAATGAACCCTTAAGCCTTCATGACCCATCGAGAGATCGTCCTTTTTGCACTGCACGACCCTTCTTCGCTCCCACGAAGAGTTGGTTGTCCACCTAGACCTCTTTTGTGCGGTCAATGTAGAATACCAAAGCTTTTTTTGGGTACAGACGGGTGAATCGCTACTCTTCTCTAGAGGGATGCAGAGGAGCGTAGAGTGGACAAAAAGACTGATTGCCTGATGTGGAATAGTGTTACCACTTATCGGGGAAGATGGGTAGGTAAGGAGTCTTGGATGACAGAGCCTACAACTCTCTCAACCCCCTAGCAGATGTAATTGCCACTGAAAAGGCTGTTTTGATGGAAACCCCTTGAGAAATCTAATTTTAATAGGGGATTTTAATAAAGCGGGTTGGTATTGCAGCCTCAGGCCGAAAGGTATCCTTTGAGAGTGCTCAGTGCAGAGCCCTGCTGGGCAAGGATCAGAATAAAAAGTTAGACTTGAGAGAGGGAAGAATAAGAGGATCAATAGATCTTTCTGCACAATATTTTACAAATTTTTACCACCGCCTGGTATACACAGTCTTGTAGAAGGACGCCTGGCTGCCAAAAATTAGTATTAAGAAAAGTGGCAAACCCCAATACACCCTTGGAGGCTTGGGCAATTCAAGTATTAGCAGGCAAGTGTGCCTACAAGGGATTTGTTAAACCAAATATTCACATTGATTTTTGCATTAAATGTTGACAAGCTCTATCAGCTTACAATTCATTTTCTTCAGATTCAATTTTGCTTATTTCCATGTGAACAAATCTACAAAATAATTTTTTACACGGGTATATGTATTCAAAAGATAACTTTATATTGCCAAAAAATTGCAAAAGGTACAAAAAAGATAAGTGAATTTCCATAAAAAGAACACAATTAAACCAGAAGTAACAATATTTCAAAGTTACAAACACCTCATTGTTGCAGTTGTGAACAACTTTTCAAAACATTCACAGGAAAATGTGTCCGGTTAAACAGACATGTCCTTAAATCAAATAATACAATAAATAGGTGTGGTTGTAAACATTTCAGTCTAATGTTGTAAGCATCCGCTAGACCATCTTCAGGGCATTGAATATAAAGATAAATGACCCTTAGGAGCGATGTGGATAGGATTTAAAATGTGTTCTGTAGCCCACGATTAAAGAGCGCGGTAGCTCAAAGGCCTCCCTCCACCCTGTTTGTTGCAGTGCTACATGGCGGTGGTGTTGTCTGTGAACACTTGAACCAGTTTTCCCTTGATTGAAGGAAGTAAGGCTTTTAACTCCAAGTGAATCGCTCAGGGCTCCAGGAAGTTGATGTGGAGTCCAGGTTCTACCGGAGACCAGAGTCATCTGATCTCCACCTCTCCCAGATGGCTGCCCAGTCCCAGGAGTGACGCAACTGTCACTACTGTGTGATCTGGCTGAGGATGGGGGAAGGGTCTGCCTCTGACTCAATCGCAGTTGGTCAGTTGCCACTGCAGATCCCGAGTAGTTCTCTATGAGATCTGGACTATGTCGGAGAGATTTCCTTGATGCTGCGGCCACTGGAACTTCAGGTTCCACTGTAGAGCCCCCATAGGCCAGCTTGCATGTGTCACAATCAGGATGCAGAAGGCTATGAGGCCCAGCAGCCTCAGTCATTCTCATCGAAATCTAGAACAGAGGCTGAAACATCAGTAACATAGCCTGAATATCCTGGACTCGCCATTTGGGATGATAAGCCCGAAACTTCACTGTGTGCAGAACAGCTTCGATGAAAGGGAGGTATGACTTAGGCATGTTGATACTGAACCCCAGCGAATGCAGGAGGTGTGCCGTAGTCTGGAAGTGGGAGACAACAACCTGAGGCAAGCCCGACGTAAGCCAGTCATCGAGGTGTTGTGTAGGAATCTCAGACCCTAGTGTAATTTTCCCGATTCATGCCTATATATAGGTATACATTACCCAATACTTATATAGGCATAGAAATCATTACCATATTTGGATTGAGCCTATGCAGCCCAAATAGGGCATGGCTACTTCCACTAAGTTCCGAGAATCAACACAATTTCTTAGAAAAACCCGCCTTCAGCAGCTAGGGACTTCCCCTCGCCTGAATACTAATTTATCTAGGAAATCATGGAGTTTTCAAAGAACTGAGTCTTTGAGTGACGTATTATGTTCAATCATACGTCAAACTCGGCACCTTCAGGGTATAAATATGCCTACATTTGCCCAGACAAACACATGGTGGTTTGGAGCAGATCGACTAACTACTTGCCCGACGCCCTGCAGCAGCAAGTGCCGAAGGAAGCCGACCCTCCAGCTGACGCACTGAGAGACGCTGTCTTTCCTCCTGCCGAGAAATCCACCTCCAGTGTTTCCAGGCTACCCTTGCTGGTTAATAGAGTCCTGAGAGAGAGATACAAGACCTCCTTCATTCTAAAACCAAGGTACGGAGCTGATTAGACCCTTAAGAGAATTCTTGGAATAGATTCTTGGCAAAGAATACTAAACTTAAGCTACACCTCATTTACTTCTTCCCTTGTACTAGACTTAGGTTAGGTACTCCAGGGTAGGCATATTTTAGAAGCACCAGTTGAGTACTTTTAGTCATTATTTTATCACTGTATGTATTTTAGGTATTTTAGGCATTTAATGGCTTAGAAACCATATCATGCTTTTACAGTACTACTTTATAATACTTATCGTATAATATGCCTTGTACTTTATAACCAGTATTACAATTGTAGCAGTACATTTCTTATGCTCGAGAAAGAAGACTGTTCAATAAATACTTTTTATTGAAAACGCCCGTCTCTCTATTTTCTCAGCACCTCTGGTGAAACGAAGCATGCACGATTGACTGAGTAAAATAGCTATCTATTGTTTCCGCGACTCTAGAGATTGATTTCTTAATCTTGGGAAACAAAGTTGTCATGTTTATGCGGTGGTCAGAAACGAATCCCTTTTGTGAATTCGAGAAAGTTTCTAGTGACCTCAGCTAGCTAGCACTCACAATTAAGTCTAATAAATTCGGTAGAGACCTAGTCGACCTCAGTCCTACGTCTAAACTACAGGATATATTATTCCAATGCGCAGAGCCTATTGGGAATATAGGAACTACACTACAGAGGTAGGGTATAACTAGCACCCCATATCTGTGCAAATGGGCTGCTACCACCGCCATCGCCTTGGTGAATACCCGAGGGGTGCTGGAAAGGCCAAAGGGGAGCAGGGTGAACTGAAAGTGCTTGTGGCCTACCGTAAAGAGCAGATAGCGGCGATGGACAAGCAGGACGGGAATGTGAAAATAAGCGCCCTGCAAGTCCAAAGCTAACATCCAGTCTTCAGGGTCCAGGGAAGACGAGACCTGAGCCAGACTGAGTATCTTGAACTTTTCCTTTTTGAGAAAGTAGTTGTGGGCTCATAGATCCAGGATAGGTCGAAGGCTTTTGTCCTTATTCAGGACCAGTAAGTAGCTGGAATAACAACCACAGCCGCCTACTTCTGGCACTGGAACGCTCTCTATGGCTCCCTTGGACAAGAGAGTCATGACTTCCTCCTGAAGCAATGTCAGGTGATCCTACGTCAGCCTGTCGTATGTTGGAGGCATGGAGGGAGGAGTAGTTGGAGGCATGGAGGGAGGAGTTGTCTCGAAGGGAGAGAATAGCCTCTTCTGAGTATCTGGAGAACCTACCTATTCAACGTGATGTTTTGTCAGTGGTGGAGGTGATGGCTGTTCCTACCAAAAACTGGCCACCCATGGTCTTTAAGGGCTGGACTAGGAGGGTTTGGATGCTGAGGGAGCAGGGGGGTGGTATACTGACCCGACCCACGGGGTTGGAACGAGCTGTGCCCAGGGCTGCACAGAGGTTGCAGAACTTATGTTTTGTGGCTGGGTTAGGGCTGGCGTGGCTGAAAGCCCCTTCCGTAGCCAAGAACAGGGTGACAGGCTTACGGGCCACTGATAGGCCCAAGGACTTGGCCGTAGCCCGTGAGTGCCTAAAGCACACCAAGGCCATGTCTGTTTTGTCTCCAAAGAGACGGGTGCCAACAGCCACTATTGATAAAATTACTCTGCATAGTGAGTCGGTCGTGTCAAACCAAAAACGAATAGTGAACATTGCTGCATCTCTTCCGTCGGATACTGCTTGGAAGAGGATGTACCAGGAGTCCGCTGGGACCTGTAGCGCACTTGCACAACAGTTCCCCAAAGAAAGTGGGTGTAATAGCCCAGTAGGCATGTGGTGCTCACCGAACACAATGCAAGAGGCTGGCAAAAAAACAAAATGTTCTTGTCCAAACCATCCAGCCTCTTGGATTTCCTGTCTGGGGGTGCGGAATGTCCAGCATCCTGTGATGTAGAGGCTTAGACCACCAAGCTCACAGGTGTAGGGTGGTTGGTGAGGAAATTTGGGTCGCCCGGAGCAGGACAATGGAGCTGGGCGATTGTCCTATTCACAGGAGCCCCTGTGCTGAGGTTGGACCAGGTTCCCTGTAGGACATCAGTCAAGGCCTCACTGAAAGGCAGGTGGGGTTCCTAGGAGAAGACACCCAGCAGCAGGACCTCCGTCAAGATGCTCATCTTGACTGCCACAGAAGGAGCTGAAGAGCCAGGACCTCAGCTGCCCTTCACACCACTAACGTATGAAGATCCCTTCGCCATAGCCACAGTAGGGGGAGAAAGCAAACCAGATTCTGGTGAGGTGTACGTTCCACTGGCCTCACCCAATTCCTATTACCAGTCCATTTCTTGCTCTGGCTGATCTTGTAAAGGGTCCAGCGACCCCTCCCAATCTTCCTCCATTCCTAGGCTCAGAATAAAGCTGAGAAAGTAGCCTAGTACCAAAGGGTTCTGTCAGCGCTGGAATCAGCATCAGTAGATTATGATCTGGCTCATCGGGGATGAGAATGGTGTGGATACCGGCGGAATTGGGAGTCTTGGCGTGTGGACCAGTACCAGGGAAAGTCACAGTGGCATGACTGGCTTCGGTCCGGATCTATGAGGGTGGGGGGTGAATCATCAGCACCGGAGACACAAGGACGGAACAGGATGGAGCTCCTTATGAGGCCCCAGGGGCCAAAGGTGCGCCGGGAGGGTCAGGCCACCCAAATATGAGGAACACAGCATCACAGAATTCTTTGAAATGTGCGGGGGTCACTCCAGCACCCGGGAAGGTGGGGAAGTGCATAGCTGACCCAGGTACAAGTTCAGTCAAACGAAGCTTAGAACTCCACGACTCATCCATCGCATCAGCCGACCGGCAGGGGCAAGTCAAAGCAACTCAAAGACTGAGTTGAAGGACGAAGACTTAGGGCTGCCAGTGCATTGCCCGAACCTTCCACTCAATCAAGAACGAGCCCTCCGGGGCGTACTATGCACTGCCGCAAGTAGCTTTAGGGACAGTTTCCTCAAAGCTTTTGGAGTCATGGCCTGGCAGTCAGAGCATGACTTCGTGGACTTGGTAACCCTACAGGCACCAATTACAAACCAGGTATGGATCAATTACCAACATGGTGCTGTGACTGGCGCCACACAGCTTGAATCCAGAAGACGTTTTGGACATCTTTCACAGAAAAAAATTGACCTGCTCAATGGGGTCAAGCTGCTGCCTCCATTAGGTATGTCCTGGGAGAAGGGAGGGGCACTAGGAGATGGTGGGTGGGTCTAGGCGGGAGGTGGGAAAACCGGTTGCAAGCAGGAGCGGCCAAAGGGGTGAAAGCTGTGAAAAACGAGGGTAAATGCACTCAGACAAATGGGGGGAAAGGAAGGCAAAAATCCGTAAAAAACGAAAAAAAGAAGGAGAAAGTAATCAGAAGAATGGGGCGGAAGCAGAGCGGTGCAGCAGCAAAGGAAGTAGCCCTGGGGCTTGCTTATTAGCCTAGGATCACGCAATTATAGATTAGTTTATGGGTCAAGAGCATTACAGTTAGGTAAGGTTGATTATTCAAATCACTAGACCTGCAGGTCTGGTAACAGTTTTATGATTTTGCAAGGCCTGGACATCAAGCCTTGTGTCGGAGCTCTGGCTTGTGCTCGTTTAATATTATGCCTGGATAAACGTGCCTGAGCTGCATTTGACATTCAGCTGCAGCAATGCATTGACCATGTGCACTAGCAGACAGTACCTGAACTGTACTCTGTGCACGAATTAAGCAGTGCTCACACACAATACCGGAATAGTACCATAAGCATAAATAGTACCTTGTCCGCACACAGGGCTCAAACTAAGTATAATGAAGAACACTCCACTTCTTATGATTCAAGTGCAAAAAAATAAAACCGAGCACTAATGCAAAACAAAAGAATTATTAACGGGCACTACTAATGTATAATCAGCACCAATGTAAAGCAGCAGAATTAGCGGAAACAAAATAGAAAGCATATACAAAAAAAGGCCTTAGCACTATACAGAAACGTTCCCAGACACTACAATTGATTCCTTTTGGTAAACAACTTTACCCCAAACTGAAGACAAAAACGACAATAATTAAGACAGAAATATCATAGGATATACCTTTTTTCCAGCAAACAAAAATGGTAACTGTCTTTCACTAACAGTCAGAGCAGTGGCGGAGGCAAGATGGCGGATGCGCCCGCATCTGAGTGAACAGCTCGAGATGCTTCTCGCTGTTTGCTCCCTTCTCACCTGATGGGTTTTCAACTTGATATGAGGGATCTCCGATATCTGGACCGCTGCTGTACCTTTGCTGGAGCCGGGAATGCTCCTGGATTTGTGTCGCTACTATCGCTGGGTCCCCTACAGTGCTTGCCACTTTCCGGGCTTCACAGCCGAACCGTCCGCAGGTTGGGTCAGCGGGCTACGCTGGGCTGCTCTCGGCCCACGTGGTTTGGAGGCGGCGCCTGGTCTCCAGAGGACGAGCGCGAACAGAGACTGGCTGGAGGGGCCGAGGCGCCGAAACGAGACCGCACCAAAAAATCTTACTAACCTACCTAAGGGGCCAAAACCGAAGACGCGAGCGGCGACTGCCGCTATGGAGGGTACCCCTGAAGCTCCGGTGATACAGGAGAGCAGCACGAATATTGAGATGGCTGATATTGACACAACTATGGCTAATGCTGCCAGTACTGCAACAGCTTTAGCATCGGCTCCCGTAGCGGCTGCAGCATCGGGTGAAACCAAAGGTGCCGGAATTGCCGGAGGTACTCCAAAAATTACGTGAATGTTTAAAAAGAAGAATTTAAATACAGCCAAAGGTAGGCAGCAATCTTTGGATGTTTCAAATGCCCTCCAGTGTTCTAATGGAAATGCATCTGTTGCTGATACTGTGACAGTTGTGGCCTCAGAAATTCAACTAGGAGGTGAAATATCATTAGTGGAGGCCAGAGATGGCCCCCCAGTATCAATACAATCAATTATCACTGCTAAAACACGGGGAGCTGCAATTAATCAATCTAGTAATCTGTCTCCGTTCTCTGGGGGGCGGGGGGAGATAAATTCTGAAGAAATTTTGGGAGGAGGTATAGGTGGAGGCTCGGCAATAATCAAAAAAGGTGGTACAGTGGCTGGACCTATTGACTCGCTTGAAGCAATCGTAGATACAGAGTCTATTGACTCCGCTGGTAACTTTTACTCTATGTCAGACTTATCTAATGCTCTGGAATCCGAGAGCCTGGAGGGGGAATGGAGGGATGACAGAAGTGTGACTAGTTTAACGAGCTCTGCGCAGCTAGAGGACGAGGATGAGGACGCCTCACCAGCTAGGAGGGAAGAGTGGGGGGGCTGAGGAGAGTACGGTTCGTAAAATTGCAGAAGGCAATGGCAGGCCCATTCTTCCTCTGGGGGACGGAGATGGACCAGAAAATCAAGGCTCGCCAATATTAGGCCACTTTGGTGTATCTGATAGGGATCAGGCAGAGATACATCATGACCCTGAAATTACATTAAACACCATTTACCAAGTAATGTTACAGCATCGCGAAGAAACAAAGGCAGAGAATCTTCGCACACAAGGAGCGGTGCGAAGGCTCCAAAATAACATTAGACGAGTGGTCAAGACCTGTAACGAGATGGTGGCTAGGGTAGTAGAGGCAGAAGGAAGAATTTCTGCAATTGAAGACGAAATGGTCCAACATAAAACTCAGATCTCCTCCTTTGAGACAAGTCGTGAAGATATCAACTGGAAATTAGTCGATCTAGAAAATAGATCTAGAAGGAATAATTTGCGAATCCTGGGTATTCCGGAAGGGAGCAAGGGAACCAATATTCGACAATATATCACAGAACTCTTTACAGAAGCCTTTCCTGAACTAACCCAGTGGCAGTGGGACAAAGAACTACAAAGGGCTCATCGATTCCCCTTCCAAGAGAAGAACGTCAGAGGGATTGCAAATGTCAAGCCAAGAGCTATATTAATTTGTTTGAATAATTTTCTTACACGTGAAGCTTTGTATGATCTAGCTAGGCCTTACCACAAGCGAAAGGGGAAAGGGGTGGAATTTTTTGTTCGTCCTGACTATTGTCAGGCCACGGTCAAACAGAGATGGCAACTCCGTCAGCTTATACCCCTCTTTCAGGCTAAAGGTGCACAGGCATATCTTCTTAATCCCGCCAAGCTCAAGATAATACACAAAGGGAAAACGCATTATCTGATCTCGGCGAACATAGCTAAAGAGTTATTGGCTTCTATTTAGTAAGATGTCAGTGAAATGTTAGTACAAATACCATTACATAGACCGCTTTTTTTTTTTTTTAGTGGCACAGGATGCTTTAGTGCATTGAGGTTCTACCTTGTGACTATTGTGTTTTTTTTCTTTTTTCCCGTCAGGGGGTTGGGTGCGAATGGCGAGACGCATTATGCTTCTCTTTCCATCACTAAGAGGGACTATACAGTCCCTTTGCGTTTTTTGGGTGGGAATCAGGGTGGGTAAGGGTGGGCAAGGGTGGGCTGAGGGAGGGCATAGGATGGGGTTTGGGATGGGTAGGTAGTGGGGCAAGTAAGAGCAGAACAGGTTCGTTAAATACAAGAAATTGCTGTATTTTTTTAAGTAAATATTGCTGTGATGTGGAGATCTAGGTTTTTATTGTAAAAGAGAAAGTTGTATCTTCTGATTCACTGCTAGGGAGATTATCTGGGTTATGGTGATGGCTAAATTAAGGATATGTTCTTGGAATATCTGTGGGTTGAATAACAAAAAGAAAAGAGGAATAGCATCACAGATTCTCCAGGGTATGAGGATTGATATCCTTTGTTTACAAGAAACACATTTAATGTGGAATAACAGACATTGGCTTAATGATCTGGGCATGGAAACTGCGGGCTGTACCCGGCAAGGGACCACTACAAGAGGTGTAGCAATCCTGAAAAAACGGGGGGGGGGGGGGGTGGATAGAGCTGTAAACGGGTAAAAACTGACTCTTATGGTAGATGGGTGATAAGGGAAATTTGTATTGCGGGTACCCTATGGACTATTTGCTCTAATTATGGTCCTAATCTGGACGATCCAGAAATCTTAAATCACCTCAGTATTAAGCTTGCTGGCTGGCCTGCTCCCTTAATATTATGTGGAGATTTTAATATTCACCTTGAGGGGGATTTTGATATAACTAGTGATTTGGCATATCTAGGGAAAAAAAAGAAGGTATATAAAGCTATGAGAGGTTTAGTGAAGGAATCCGGGTTATTGGATGTAGGTTATGTTAAAGGTATGGCTGCTCCTGGCTATACGTTTTTCTCAGTTCCCCACTAGAAATGTGTTTATTTGAATTATTTTTTTATTTCTTCGAGATTGCTTAAGAATGTTAGGTATGAGATTTTTCCTAAAATAATTTCCAACCATAACCCTATCTTGTCAGAGATAAAATTGGAACGAATTGGTACTCCTAAAGGGTGCTCATGGACGTTTGAACGTAAATTATTAGCTGATCCGCTATATATTGAACATATGGTAAGGTGGATAACTGAATTTTTGGAATTTAATCGGGTATCCACATCAGTACAAATGGTTTGGGACGCTTTTAAATCAGGGGCACATGGGGAGACGTTATCTTATTCAATAAACAGCCAAAGAAAAGCTTGAGATCAATTAGCAGTTCACTTTAAGAAATTACAGGAATGTGAATTCAAACTTCTAACAGCTATTAGGCTTTCTCAAGATACGGAACAAATAATATCTGATCTGGCTATACACAAATCGAGGCTTTATGAGATCTTCGCTAAGAAATTAGCGGAACAGATAGCAGTTCATCGAACGCAAATCTATGAGGTAGGGGAAAATACAGGTCGTATTTTGGCTAAAAGAATTCGGCAAAAAGAGGTTAATACCTGCATAGATATTGTTCAGGATGAGACAGGACAAAGCCATGAAAAATCTGATGGAGGTCCTCGAGGTGTTCCGACAATATTACAGTAAACTGTATAAGGATGAAGTAACAACTTATCAGACTGTCTTTTGAATTTTAGTGGTAGTGTCAATATATCTAAAATAACTTTAGATCAGGCTGTAGCCTTAGAGAAAGATATAACATGGGAAGAAACAGAAGCTGCTATTCTTTCTCTTGCTTTAGGAAAAGCCGTTGGGCCGATGGTATTCCGCTAGAATTCTTCAGGATATTTCGTCATTTGTTGAAGGAAGACTTGATGTTAACTTTCCAAGAAGCGCAGAAAGGTAATGCACCGGAATCTTGGCGGCAATCAATAATTATGGGCTTTCTGAAGAAAGATAAGCCATCTTCCCTTCCGGCCTCTTATAGACCTATATCTTTAATTAATGGTGATAGCAAGATTTATTCAAAGATTTTAGCTTCCCGAATTTCAGGTATATTTTCATCTATTGTTTCTCATTCTCAGCATGGTTTCATTCCCAATCGGGATACTACTGATCATATTCGACACTTGTTCACTGTAATGGATTGGGCTCAGGTGACCAAGACGGCAATGGGAATTACCCTGTTGGATGCCGAAAAGGCATTAGACAAGGTAGCCTGGCCGTACTTATGGGATCTGCTTTATCAGAAGGGTTTTGGTCCAAATATCATTTCTGCATTAAAGGCCCTTTATGCTTTCCCAATAGCTTCTGTTAAACTAGCTGGCCAGGAATCTGCTTCTTTTTCTATCTTTCGAGGAACACGGCAGGGATGTCCCCGCTCCCCGCTATTGTTTGCCCTATATATCAATATATTTTTAAATAATTTAAATCAAGCTGAGGATATTAAACCAGTACAAGTCTCTCGTATGAATTATAGGGCTCTCGCGTACGCGGATGACATTGTCATAGTAACTACAGATATTCAGAGGGCAATTCCAATAATCGAGGATCTAGCAACTCCGTTTGGATCCTTTTCAGGATACAAGTTGAATATCTCTAAAACGCAAATATGTGTTGGGCAGGACCCTCCGGCTCAAATAAAAACTGACAGAAGCTACATATTTAGGTATTAAAATTACACAACCAGTATCTATTATTCCGGAACTAAATTTAAACAGTTTTAAAAATTAAACTTCGCTGGAGAGCATAGATAATTTTCATCTATTCTTATGTGGTCGGGCCGATGTCTTAAAAATGTTGGTACTCCCTAAGTTTTTATATATGTTTCGTGCTATACCTCTTGAATTTCCCCCTAGGTGTTTTCAACAGCTGGAAAGGATGTCAGCAAGATTTTTATGGGGTTACAGACGTTAGAGAAGGGCATATAAAAAGATGATATTGCCCAAGGATAGGGGAGGCTGGGGTATCCCGCATTTTTTGTTTTATTATCTGGCGTCTGTTTTACAGTTTATCAATCCACTGGTGATTGATGAAAGGGTACGGATCCCACTGAGTCATTCTCCATCCATTTATGAATTTGCATTGGGGGAGGATTGTTGTGGATGCCTGATTAGAGTAATAGAACCTAGTTATTTAAAAAAAAACTAAATTTAAGATCTTGAAATCAGCCTATATGCTGTGGAGAATAATTAAGCGACAACTAGGTATTTAAAAAATTACTGCTTATACACCTTTTGCAGCACCAGGCACCCTTCCTCCCAATCTTTCAGGATTCTGTAATGAACAGATGGCGTACGAGTGGAATTCAGTATGTGGGTGATGTATTGAATAATGGTCATCTTGCTTCTTTTGCTGAATTACAAGATAAGTTTAATTTACCAAGAATTGACTTTAAGTATTTGCAGATTCACAGCTACTTTAACTCCTTAGGTGGGCAAGCGGAATCTCAATTGAGGAAAATTCCCTTAATTGATAGCATGTTTAGCAAAACATCGATAGGACATTATTATAAACTGATTATTTCAGCATGCCCAGATGGTATAGAGATACATCAAAGTAAATGGTCAATTAAGTTAGGCAGGGATGTAATCAACATAGAGGAATCAATTAGTTTAGCAAATAGAATTTTAATTACAGGAAGATCATGCTCACAGCATTATATGGCCTTATATGATCTTTATTATACACCTTCTAAGATATCGAAATGGGGGACGACGGTGGGCACTTCGTGTTGCAGATGTGGGGATTTTGCAGCTGATGCATTACATATGTTCTTATGTACACAACTGACTAATTTGTTTTCTTCTATTCAGAAATTTTTGGTTGTACTTTTGGGGTCAACAGTTACGTTAACGGGGGAATTGGTACTGATAGGCGTAACGTCAGATATATTCTCTGAAGATAGGAAAAACTTTTTGTTTATTTGTATGGCATTAATACGAGCTTGTATTACGCATGATTGGATCAGCCCAGTTACCCAGTCCTTAGAGACATGGCGTGCTCGCCTGTTAGCTACGTATAACATGGAAATTGCTATATATAGGACAAAGGGCCAGAAAAAAGGGCTATGGGCATGAAGATCTGGGCACCGATTATGGATTGGATTCAAGGGATAACTGCTTAAGCATTTTTTTTCTTTCTTTTCTTCTGTATTATTTTTTTGTGTATCATATTTGTGTTCTTATGTTTTGGCATTTTATTATGTTATTTCTGATATGCTATATTTTTTTGTTATCTGTTGTGCTCTTCTTGCATAAAATGGGAGAACATTTCAATAAAGATATTAAAAAAACAACAAAACAAAAACAGTCAGAGCAGTGTTTTTCCCTTGAAGTAACATTTGTTGCAAATGTACTCTGCGTATCCTACTACTTATACCTCTTAATACTGAATTACATACATCCATCACAGTTGTAAAAGGTCTCTCCCATTCCTCCTCCACTCACTTTAGCCAACCGTTCAACATTCCACAGCTGGTCTGCCAGAATTTCTTAAAGCATTCCCTCTCACTTCAAGAATTTCAGAAAGACCATGAAACTTGAACTATACCTACAGAACATCATTTAGTTCTTTACCCACACCTAATCTTCAACTTCCATTTATTCACTCTAACACTTGGTTTTTATCATATTTCTAATCAGAGTTTTACGGTTTCTTTTTCACACTCTTCTCAGCACGTTAACATCTCACCTACAACCTTCTCTCTTCCTTTAACTTGCCTATTTTTTCATCCAGAAGGGAAATGCATCTTTACTCACCTTCATTCCTCTCGTACAATTCAGTAGATCTATTTATGTTAAAACATTAACTATGGCTTTGTAAGACCAAAGCTAAATCCATCCAGATATCTAATTTAATCTTGGTTGCGTAATTTCTCCAAACACTAATTGTTCTAAAATACTTCACTTCTCTTGCTCCAAACAAATACTTGACCTGACAAAGAACCATCCCTGCTAGGAAATGTTCTTAATTTTCATACTAAACCCAAGATGTAATTCTGGAAAGCTATTGCATTCCTCACTTCCTTCAAACAGTTTCATCCTATTGTGCCAGAAAACTGATGGTGTTGAAGCCAACCCAAACGGCACACAAAACAAGCATTTGCAATGCAATAGGTCTCGCATTTACACGAGTTTGAGCTAATGGCATTGTAAATGACAATGCCTTTTATTTATGTTTTATTTAAAACATAAATAAAAGGCATTGTCATTTATAATGCTAATAGCTTCAACTCTGGCAAATGCAAGACCTATTGCAGTCCAAATGCTTCTTTGTAAAAGCGCCCTTGGCTGCATTTTCACTTTTATGACGGACACACCCCTTTCCTTAGACGGCCCGCGTCTAAAGAAAGGTGTGCGGGCACCATTAAAAAGAAAGCGCAATAGGGGGTGCTTTTACAAAAAAAAGCATTAGTTTAAGTTGACAAATATTTTTTTTTTGTTTTAAAAGTGCACCATGCCGTGCATTGACTATAATGCGGTCTCGCCCCTTTCTTTATATGTAGCTCGTGTAAAGAAAGGTGTGCGACCGCCATTAAAGTAAAAAGGCAGCATGGGGGGCTTTTACAAAACAAAAAAACACATTTGTTTGTCAAGTTGACACAAAATTTTTTTTTTTTGCAAAAGCGTCCCATGCCATGCTATGACTTAATGTCGACCATGCCCCTTTCTTTAAAACGTGGCTCATCTAACTAAAGGTGCGGTCATCATTAAAGTAAAAGCGCAGTGTGGAGCGCTTTTGAAAATAAAAAGCATTTGTTAAGCAAAGATAAAAGATAAAGCGCAGAGTCCATGATCAGGCGTCGTGCTGTCATGAAAATAGGGTTGGTTAGAGAGAACCTGTCGTGCCTGCAAAAGCAAATAATGCTTACAAACTGTAGTTAAAACAGACTGTGTGACAACCCAAGTAAACGGTCCAGTCCTCATGGGAGGGTTACAAATGAAGACAAGGGGCTACTAAGGCGGGACTAACAAGCCTATTAACGAATCAGAAGCAACCATTTAGAAAAAGACAGTAGCAGGAGCCAATTGAAAAGATGAGCAGGGAGTGCGCGGAACTTCAAGTCCATACCTGAATACAGCATGCCTTGAAAAGTAGCTTATGGGCTGCCCAGTCCCGACCTAAAAAACTGGTATGTACCATCAAAGGTGATGAAAGCCATAACATGTTGGGATCCTTTATCTTACTACCTGATAGCATTCAGCTCCCCAATCTTAGCTGGTAAAACAGTAAACATTAGTTACAACCCTAGAAGATCTTCAGTTCTCAGTATTAGATGACTCTGAAAACCAAATTTCCTTGTTTAAGCAGTGCAAGTCCATATATACATTTCTCCAAACTCTTCCTAGAATCGTAATGAGAGATAACCTTGGAGTATGGATTTGATTATGCCTTCCTCTCACAGATTTCAACTCCACTAAAAAACACTTGCTCTTCACAGGCAACACACCCTCCTTCAACTTTGAGTTAAGGGAAAATCCTTGCAATATTCCTAATTTATCTTGAACAATTACTCATACTTACCACCCACTTACAAGTATTATATTTAACTGCAGACTTTGGAATCTTCTCTCCGTGTGGCAACAACATTGTGATCTTTATAGCATACATCAACACTAGGAAGTCCAATCCTTTCTTTAATATACACACTTTCCCATTACTACTTAGCGTAAGAGGATTTCTATGTCTCGTATTCCCTGTAAGTTCACTCTTGCTCTCACCACACACAGATACTGTTTCATCTGGAAACAATCATTTTCTTGTTTCACTTACTCTCTTTTGTCACTTCCTGGGTAACAATTTTGATTCTTGCATCATAATCTACACAAAGTTATACATTTTTCTGTCCACCATAATCTGTGCATACAGGTCTTCAACCTGTTCCTTCTTCCCTCCATTTAATATCGTACTATAAAACCCAACGTATTTATCAATTTTCACAAAACCCTCACACATCCTTATTTTTAACTCTCATATATCTAACAGGCATTTATTCTCCTCTGCACACCCTACTGAAATGAGCTGTACTCCCCGTGCCCCATACTCACTTTCAATGGCACTACACTTTTTTGCAGTATAGATGGGATAGCATGAATCCCAACCAACATGAAACTTAACTTGTCTACATGTTTTTTCTATCCCATTAAGATTCTTGGATCTATTTCCCTTTATGTATTCTCCTTGTTTGTAGCCTCGTTCAGCACTCCATGTTCCATGTTGACGTCTTTTGATATCTGCACAATTCCTGCAGCAAAAAATAATCTTTTCCTAAGTCAAATGCCTACATACCAAAAGTTGTATTTTTATTTTTCCTATAGTAACCAACTGACCTATAACAAGTTGTGATGAAGTAGAAAAAAAAATTGTCTAAACACGACTATGTTTTGCACCCTTCAAATGATATCGGTTTCACTGATATCTGAAATTCATCTGCTACTATCTCTTCAGTGGGTACATAGTGATGCAAGTTATCATACACATTCTGCCCTTCAATCCACAAATAATGCATTCATTACAAGTCTTTTTTTATGGTCTATATTGTTGCCCCATAGTAATTCCTAAATAAGCATTCCATTTTTTAAACCTTGTTCTCCATTTCATGGGCGGATTCCTCGGCTGCTGTAGAAATAATGTTGGTGATGTAACATTCTGCATGGTGAAGCAGACCACACTAGTTGCTCAAAAAAATTATGTTGTCAAAAATAAAAAGACCATTAAAGAGAAAAAACCTATGCCTCTCAGAAGAATGCTAGCATCATAACGTGCACAAAATGTGTATTGAAAAATAGAGACATTTATTTTCAACGTGATCGGCTTCACTATTGTTCAGTGTAGCATTATCAAAACACAAATTCCTTCAATATTCAAACTCTGTAAAGCGATCTCATCGCTGTGCCTTTGAGCCCATATAAATGGATTCTGAATAAATTCTTCGCTAGCAGGTTTTGCTGTGTTTCTTGAAACATAGTTATTACTACATCCTTTACTCTGACAATCTTTAAGCATCTGCTAACTTTCAGTTGTGCAATGCAGCTCTACTTCTATGTACCATATTTATCTTTTTCTGTTCACCATAAATCACGCACAAGAAAGGTATGTTCTTACTTCAGATTATAGTGCACTGTTACTGTTCCTGAGGCGTGTGGTTCCTGGTTTATTGATCTACACCTTTCCTCACAAATCGCCAATGACAGGAGCACTGTCTCCATGGCAATTTCACAACTTCTCCTACGTTTTACTTTCTGTGCCAAAATGGCAGACATTTACAGCTATATCACATTCTATCAGTGTATACCACTGCGCCTTGGGCAATGAGACACAACATCCTTGGTCGATACACCCACAAGATGTCTTTTGCCTAAGTACTCAACCACAAGATGGACTCCACAGTGAAACGCACCTGAGCATGGGGACCTTGCTTTCACAGCTGAAAGCATGCGTCTCCCAGGTGCTACTGTCTTACTCCACATACACACAAGGGGGTGTTATTCAGCAATTACAAGGACAGACATTTCACATAAAATAGAAAGGGGGTAATAATAAGACAGCTGTTCTCAAATACAAGCGTTAACTGTGGCAAAACAGAATGCGTCGAACAGGACTCTAGATTTAGGCACAAAGAACTTCCCACAAAAACCTTCCACTGGTCAGTCAGATAAAGCTGCAATATTCCCTAAGCACATATATGATTTCTTGGGCACAATGATGAGCTGTACCCACTGTACATAAGGATAATAACAAACATTTAAACTTACACTCATTATCGCCTCCAGGTGGGTGGTAAAATGAAAGACCAAGAGATATTATGGCTGCGATTTCCAAAATGATGAGTGTGACGTCCTGTAGTGCCTCCCATACTAACTGAAGAAAGGTTTTGGCTTTTTTAGGTGGTATCACATTTTGGCCAAACACTTGCCTCCGCTTCTCCAAGTCTGCTGGGTTTCCCGATAGACCTGTATGAGTAAGAGAGTTGAAAAAAAGGTTAACAAGACAAGACCTTGGCAGCCAAGAGCCTGCAGAGTATGCGTTATTCGTAAAGCTGGATTGTTTGCAATTTGCGAAGGATAAGTCTGGCTACAGACTCCAAAATTCATTTAGCCCCGTCACCTTTCAGAGCAGCCCAAAACTCCCAACAGACATTTTACTTCAAGTAATCTCCATAAACAGAAAGGTAGTTTAAGCATTATCTGTTGAGTATTATCCACAGATGTTCAAACCCTTTAAAAGAGGATATAACAGCTTCTCTATCATCCCGCTCAGAGAGAGACATCCTACATGGACCCTTTAAAGGAATTCAGTTTTGTTACGTGCATAAACAGCGCGGTACGAAAGGGGTGGTGATGGACGGAGCATATGAACCAATCAAACACTCACACCCAGTCAACAGATCTGGGTCTAATCCATCACCGTTCTTTAGCCCACTCTGCCACACCAGTTCAGACATGGCCATATGCAAATCAGTCTGACCCTGTGCCTCATGGGAACAGTCCAGCCCGAACTGCCAAGCCATGTCTTCCCTGGACCGGAAACAAGCTTCCTAGGACCGGTTTCTGGCATTTCAGCCGTCTTCAGCCAGGCTTGCTCTAATCCAGTGGCAAAGTGAGCAAGGTACTCACATCTGAGCATACCCTGCCAACTCAAGGCGAACAACGCGGTACAAAAGGGGGTGGTGATAGACGGAGCATCTGAACCAATCAAGCTTGATTGCTTGGTTCAGATGCTCCGTTGATAGGGTATGCTCAGACGGGAGTCCCTTGCTCACTTTGCCACTGGATTCAAGCAAGCCTGGCTGAAGACGGCTGAAATGCCAGAAACCGGTCCTAGGAAGCTTGTTTCCAGTCAAGGGAAGGCATGGCTTGGCAGTTCGGGCTGGACTGTTCCCATGAGGCACAGGGTCAGACTGGTTTGCATATGGCCATGTCTGAACTGGGGTGGCAGAGTGGGCTAAAGTACGTGATGGATTAAACCCAGATCTGTTGACTGGGTGTGAGTGTTTGATTGGTTCAGATGCTCTGTCCATCACCATCCCCTTTTGTACCGCTTTGTTCGCCATAAGTTGGCAGGGTATGCTCAGACGTCAGTCCCTTGCTCACTTTGCAATTGGATTCAAGGAAGCCTGGCTGAAATGCCAGAAACCGGTCCTAGGAAGCTTGTTTCCGGTCCAGGGAAGGCATGGCTTAGCAGTTCGGGCTGGACTGTTCCCATGAGGCATATGGCCATGTCTGAACTGGGGTGGCAGAGTGGGCTAAAGAACGGTGATGGATTAAACCCAGATCTGTTGACTGGGTGTGAGTGTTTGATTGGTCCAGATGCTCCGTCCATCACCACCCCCTTTTGTGCGTGCATAAACAGCGCAAGAGCAACAGGCCACTGCAAATTCATTGAGAGTCAGAGAAATAAAAACAATTAAATTCAAGGAAGAAAGAATGAACGATGAAAAAGTTAAAATTAATAAAATAATATTGGCAAAACAGTTGTAAAAGGGACATTAAGTAGTGATATGTATTCATTTCCAATTTGTAAATCGCGCAGCTGATGCCAGGTTACAATCCTGTTGAGGAGAATGGTGATAGCTTAAGCAGGACCAGGGAAGTTTTAAGATTTTTCCTAAAAGAGTTGTGACTATTCATGGCTCGCATATTAAGAGGTACAGAATTCCACTATTAGGCGGTAAGGTAATAAAAAAAGATCTGCAGGCTTCAAAAAGAAGTTTGTTGGCAGAACGAAGACACCTGCCTCCTCATCCTACTAGATCTCTCTTCAGCATTCGACACCGTTAAACATGAGAATCTACTAGAACTACTAAACACAAGAATGGGTTTATCTGGAACTGTCCTCAAGTGGTTCACTTCCTTTCTTCACAACAGGTCGCAGAAATTCAAGAGCAATAACCTGATGTCCTCGCCAATACCTGTAACGCTAGGCGTCCCCCAAGGATCCTCTCTATCCCCAACTTTGTTCAACCTAGTCATGGAACCTCTCACCTCCCTGCTACATGCATCCAACGTAAACTTTCACATGTACGCCGATGACACTCAGCTATATCTCAAGCTACAATCCCCCAAAGACATCTTGCGTCTGAACTCAACGATCAGAAGCACCCAATCTTGGTTGGCTGATAACCACCTCAAACTCAACGCTATGAAGACTGAGTTCCTTCTGATCTCACCTCCCACGAAAATATCTACCACACAAACATGGCTTAAGCACCTAACAGCACTCAATGTCCAACCGACCATAGTGGATTCAGCAAAATCCTTAGGCATAACACTTGACACCAACCTCAACATGCAGCAACATATCAGCAAGGCAACAAAGGGAGCGAACTTCCAGATCAATACTCTGAGGAAACTTAAACCCTACCTCCCAGCCAAAGACTTCCAAACAGCAGTACAAGCGCTAGTCATCCCACGTATTGAATACGGCAGCACCGCCCTCTGCGGACTCCCCCTAACTACTACCGCACCACTAAGAGCTTCTCTGAATGCTGCAGCGAGACTCATCACTGGGTCAAAAAAGCACTCCCACATTACCCCCGACTTGAAATCCCTGAACTGGCTGCCTTTTGAAGCCAGAATACATCTGAAAATCGCCTGCATGACACACAAGGCGGTACACCTAAACTCACCCGGCTACCTCGCTCAGAAACTGACAATCTCTGGGGGTATCAGAAACACTAGAGGCACAAAGAATCTTCTGCTGAAACCTCGAAGATTCAGGAAGGAAAAAACATACAAGCGCTCCTTCTCAGGATTGGCGCCTAGGATTTGGAACTCACTCCCTCCCGAAACCAGGCTTATCTCCTCCACTACACTATTTAAAAAGGAAGTAAAAGCTATCCTCATGGCTAAATACACTTGATCTACTATCTCGAACTCTGTTAACACCCTGCACCGATCTGTACTACATGTTTGACCCATTCACTGATTTGTATGAGCTGTCTTATTACTCTCGTGATGGGCTTTGTAGCCACCTATTTGTACTGTATGATCTAGTGATTTATTGTTTGAATATGTTCCCTCATGTACCCCTCTATGTAAAGCGCTCTGATATCTGTGAAGATCTTGTTCGCGCTATATAAAACTTTGAAAATAAAAATAAATAAATAGTACAAGGCATGTGTTGGAGCAATCTGTGAGCCAAGTAGATTGGGTTTGAAAGTTGGAAGAAGGCTTTATGTTTGAAACAAGGTTTTAGACAAGTTTATTTCACGGACTGGGAGCCAATGAAATGTGTTGAGCTGATGTTGAACAGATTTTATGATTATTTTTTTTTTTTTAAAAGGAACCCCGAGAAGTCTTGCTGCTGCGTTCTGTACACCTTTAAGTTGGTTAAGGAACCTGCTTGGAAATCCCTAGATACAGCGAGTTCCGTAGTATATAGATTATATTGGTCTAAAATTAAAAAGTAGGGAGGAATCAGCTGTAGATTAAAAAAAAATTGTTTTTTAGAAAAGGAGGCGAGGGGAAGGAGGTGATTGAGGTATTTTTCTAACTTGCCTTTAACTTAGCACCTTCCAAGGAGACTCTGCTCATCTGTATTAACGCAGGGCATTGTAGAGAGTAGGTTCAGGTATGTTGGGGTTGTGTAACTTTAACTGGAACTTCATGACTTCATTATCTAAATGGTCTTAGATCTAGAGTGTTTATTTCTCTTGATTCATTTTGTACTAGCTACTTCACTGGACATGTCGTGGGTCCTTGTTTATGGAAATAAACATATAATTCTTTGAATATATCTTTTTTGTGGATTCATCTATTTTATCCTGGAGATATAATTCTTACAGGCATATTGCGTCCTTCGCTAACTTCAGAATCCGGGGACGTGCAGGATCGAACAGTGTTGATGGATCTAAAAAGTTTGCAAACATTAACTTCAGGTAGATGGGCAAACTCACTAAATGATTATCCGGATCGATATCAGTCTGCCAATGTAAATAGGAGACTTGGTCCTATTGGTGTTCGAATTTAACATTTTTCTTTAAAGAAAGTAGCTAAGCTATCACACAGATTTTGTGAAGGTTGTACAGAAAGGTTACCCACTTCCGGATGGCGAAGTAAAGAGCTCTTGAGATGGACTGGGTGAGATTGAACTTGAAAATTAATAAACATTCTCAGCTGGAGAATGCATCTTGCAGCTTCGTGCAAGTGTAAATACTTTTTCACACAATTGCAAAATCTCACCTGTTGTGTTCGCTGGCCTTTCCTTGTTTTGAATTTTGCAGGAATGGCATTTCGTTATCAGATCTTTAGATCATCCAGGTTTTGGCAAGAAATAGGAAATCATGCAGTTCTATGCAATGTTTAATTATGGATCTAGCATTCTAGCTAGTGTTAAGTAGGTGGAATGCGAGGCTAATGTCAAGATTGATTTGTGGGGCCAGCGGAACTGGATGCACAATGTGTTCAGGATTACACAAGATCATGGTAAAACACCTGGAACCACATGTTATACGGCACAATATAAGTGTTATTAAGTTCAAACAGGCAGCTGGAGGGCATAACAGTAGATCTGATGGATTTGAACTGCTATAGAGAATAGCAGATCCTTTCCTGAGGGGCAAGGTTTCTGGCACTGGGCGCGGATGGATGCAGACGGGATATCCATCCGAACAGAATTATTAGCGTGCCTCTGAAATAGCCCGCCATGTCCAGTGGGCAAGGGTACATCAGTGAGGCACTACAGTCCTAGGGAAAACATGAAGTGGGGGTGCTGAAATAAAATTTTCAACTGTAGTCCAGCTGCTCCTTCAGCTTTCGGAAGCCACACCTTCTGGAAGGTAAAACTCTGGAAACAAAGGCTAAATTAAAATAAAGATGACAAAAAGAAACTCATAAAAAGATTTAAAAGGCAGCAACACCATTTAAAGATGGCGACCATTTTCTACCAGGCTCCTTCTTTAAATCGAGCAAGTTCCCCACTAACTTAGAAGGAAATAAAAAGGTTGCCGAATTGCTAAAACAATGAGGGCCAGGGAGATGCAAAAGTAAGAGTTCAGAAACACTGCCACTTGTTGATAGTGGTTGTGTCTAATGCGGACACGTTAGTGCAGCTGAAAAAGCCCAGTATGTCCTAGGGGCGACGCTGGGTCAATAAGGCAGTAGCCTCCAGGGAAAACACACGGAAGGGCTAAAAAAAAATATTCAAACTGAGTCAAGCTGCTCCTTTCACTCTCAGAAGGCTTCCCCTCTGGAAGTAAATAAACTGAGGCTGAATTAAATAGAGGCTGGATCGCGCACAAACACTTGCATTTGCAATGCAATAGCTGTCACAGTTATGCGAGTTTGACCTATTGGCATTGTAAATGGCTGTGCCTTTTATTTTGGTTTTGTTTTATAAACCATAAATAAAAGATATTGTCATTTACAATGGCAATAGCTTAAACTCGCATAAATGCGAGACCTATTGCATTGCAAATGCTTGTTTAAGACCATGCTGTCGCTTTCAAAACCAGCTGCAGAAACGAGGCTGTTCAGCCCTTTTAACTCTTGTCACGGAGTGAAAAGCTGGGCTACAAGGAAAACAGCTGCTATGCTCGCTGTTTGAAAGAGCCTCGCATGGTGGGGGTGGGGGGTACATGTAGCCAGAAAATAATGCTCCTGTTGTCTGTAATTAACACGCTTGCATGTAATACATTGCTGTTCAAACAGCGAAAATGAGCAAAAGTACGCAAACAAATTTGTGCAGCCATGTTAAGTTAAATAAATGCCCCATAAAATAATACAAGTGTCATATAAACAAACAAATGTAGCTGTGCCTGCTTCAACAAGAACATTTTTTCATATCAAAGGACAAAGTATGCATAGATTAGTTAAATGGAGTCTAATGCTAAGACGCAAAGAAATGTGTGAAGGCAGAGAAGTTAAAGGTTCAAATAAATAATAAAGGTATCAGAGAAACAAAGAAATGTAGACAGGAGTGCTCCTGCAAAAAGATGCATTTAAATGCATTGGCTAAAGTTCAGAAACATTAGTGATATGGAGTCAGATGCCAACATGCCAGCAAGTGTGTGCAGACAGGGAAAGGTAATTAAAGGACCAATGAAAAAAATAAAGTTGTCCGAGAAACAAAGAAATGTAGATGGAAGGCACAGCTTACTGCAGCCCACAGGTTTCAGGGTGCTTCAATCCAGCGATCCGCGGACTACAGAGTTTGCTGGCCTCTGGAACGGGTTATGGTGCAGTAGTTATATTGCCCTATCGTGAGACAGTATAATGTGTAAATATAAAAAATAGATACCTCTGCAGGAACGCTTGGGGTGGGGGGGGTTGGGCGCGGGCAGGGGTAACAATCTAGCTGGAGAGAGATGGCCACGTGTTTTTGGCTGAGGGTGTTCGCGCTAGCAAACAAAACCCGGCCTCTGAAGCACTCGAGTGAGTGCGGGGCCGCTGCTCGCTCCCTAGGCCAGGGGAGAGAGAAGGCGGGTCATGCACCCGCTTTTGAGCAATTGCGTGCTATCTTTCTTAGAAAGAAGCACGCAAAGGCCAATAGTGAGTGAGCAAAAAAATAAGCACACGCACAAGCATGTGGTCCGAGTTGAAAGTCCTTACTAGAAGCCTCGCAGAGCAACGCATATGCGCTGGCTCAGGCGAGACCTAATGATCTCTGAAACTGGGATTGGACAAGAATGGATCAGATGTCAACACATAGCTTACTCCAAATAGAGGTCAGACAAGGGAAAGAAGTGTAAAAAGGTGTGGGATTTGGTGTTGGCAACCTAACTCTACTTTCTAGCCATTTTAACTCCCCAAAACTCTTTACTTTACAGTCACATATGTTTAGGAAGAAAAATGGCAGCCTTGGCTGTGAAGGGTAACCATGTAAGATATTGCCAAATAAAGCTTTACAATTTTTGGTAATGTGTTCTAATTCCTATTCGGCTATTTACCACATAGATGGGTCTTCTGAGAAACTGCGATGGATTTTGAAAGGTTGCCGTGGTTTCATCATGTACTTTAAAAGGCCAGAAATGAACCCCATAGTTGTAGGATGTAAAACCAAAAGAAGGATGACATTACCTGGTTTGAACAGTGGTGGGTGGTCTTTGTGCCTAATTATCCTAACACAGTGGCAGGTGGGCAAAGTATAAATGGAAATCCTGTGTAAACCCTAGAGCTTTTGGAGAAGAGATTAGTTACATCAGAGTGACTATACGATGCCGGTGCACATCTACTTCTGTATGGGCAGGCAACTGTTACTAGAAACGCAGTAGGAATTCTGTCCCCGATGGATATCCAGCCATAGTACAGAGAGGGCGAGGAGAGCACAATTTTCAGGGAGAAGTCTGGGGCAAGCTCATCAGGAAAACAAAGATTAGCTGTCAGTAAATAATTTTAATACATTTGAAAATTGCCAAAGCTATCAACACAAAACTGTTCTGGTGAAGGTAAGACCCCAATATATTTATTTGAGTCAAGGAGAGTGGGCATGGCTAGTAAATACACAATATACAAAACCGCATAGGAGACATCATAGGCATGTTTGTACAGGACAGTGGCAAGATGAAGGGGCAATACAGAAAGTAGGCTCGGATAGAGGGAATGATGCAAAACAAGGTGTTAGATTTTGAGTTATGAGCAGACATAAAATACCCGGCTTCCCCTTTAAACCAAAGAATGAAATCCTGAGGGGTTTACATCTTTCCGTCCTGCCTGGTTACCAATTTGGGAGTCTGAGTATTTACAGCAGTTTGAGAAACTGAACAATGTACATTTTTCAAATTCAATCCCACACACAAAAAGATACTGAAATGAGAAAGATACGATAAAGAGATGCTGTAAACTTCCCATTGTGGGAGGGCACAGCCGGGTAGATCTGGCAGGTGTCTCACTGCTCTCTAAAGTAAGTTATGCCCATTTACTTAAGGAGTGGTAGAAGTTAGACTACTTTGTCACAGTAAATGATCGGCACCAAGAGTATTGTATAGAGTTAAGTTCAGCTTTAATGAATTGAATTTAAAGTTTTTGGGGACTCAAGCAAGGCTAAGTTTCTGGAGTGACACTTGCTATTTAACCCGAGACCGCTGGACATGAGGAGTCTGACCCAGGGTCAGTCGTAAACTAGAGAAACAAAAGAAAAAATAAGCCGCATTACATACCTCTTCCCAAAATGGACCCTGATTCGCTGGTCTCCTGTTTTTCACACCAATGTCATTACATTATGGGTAGGCCAGTTACTTTACCTATAATTATGAAGTTCTTATAAATTGCCAAGCTGTGCATACGTATGTCATCTAGTGGCTAGGTAAAGAAGTGCTATTCTACCAAAAACGTTTTCTATCGTTGGTAGGTGTGGGCCTAGGCAGAGCCTGAGTATGATGTCCAAAGTAAGCCGACAATGCATCAGTAAGTGACCAGTATTATGGATTTTTTTTTTCAATCCTCCTTCATTAGGAAGGTGGGAAGATTTCATGTGGACCTAGAAGATTCTTTAGCATTAAAACTATAATTAAACTTAAATAACAGGTTTCTTATGCAGAGTGAAGTGCCTTCTAGATTCCCATGCTGTGCACATATTATGTAGCGGTGTTATTGCCCTTGTAGAGGGGAGGAGAGTTTGAATAGGGAGTGAAAGAGAATGCGTGTTTAAATATGGATTGTTAAATCTCCATTTCTTTCCCAGTATTGATAGTAACACAATAGAGTCTAATGAAGGTGTGATCTAATGAACACGTAGCTGCTTTGCAGGTTTCCAGCAAAGACATATTTATTGGACATGAATGCAAGTATTGGCCTTTTCTTTTTGGTGGAATGGATTCTCTGTTTTACTTGTAATGTCTTTATGTCCATGGCATAGCAATGTTTATTTGCTCATACTATCCATTTTGCTATTTTTTGGTTGCAGTTGTGTCCCATGCTTGTGTGGAAAGTGCCACGAAAAAACGTGTATTGCTCCTTCTCTTTTCCTGAATTTAATACATTGCTGCCCTCCTTCCATCCAAGTGTGAAGTGTCCCTTCTGCTACATTAGTGGGCTTCTGAAACAAACTCGGTAGTGTGATTATTCGACTGATTTAAAACGGTGCATGCACCTTTCGTAAATAAAACAAAATGGGTTTGTCCTCATGACAACTTTATTAGGTCGAGCTGGCGTGGACTGCGCACATGCACAGTCTCGCTCGCGAGATTTAATGAATTTTGGTAGCTTACACTAGCAGGCTTTAAGCCCCACACCTTTTTCCCATTGGCCGGCGTCACCTCACTTTTCTCTTTTTCTGCCATCCCACTTGGACGGACTGCCTGACTTCCTGCTGGCGTAAAAGGTTTGTCATCTTTATAGGGCTAAACACATGGCCCCATAAAGATAATACTTTTAAGCCAGAAGGAAAGCAGGCCGAGGCCGTCCAAGTGGGACGGCAGAAAAACAGAAAAGTCTACGTCGTGGCAAGCGCTTGTAAAGCACGGGTGCCGCGATTATACCAACAGTAAAGAAATAGAAACAAACATCTATTTCTTTACTTTTGGTATAATTGTGGCCCCTGCGCTTTACTTTTAATGTTATAAGTAAAGCGCGGCTGCCTGGCGAGCTCGTCTTGTTTACGTGCCTGTAATTATGTTTGTTCTTTTCAAATAGAGGACACCTCAAGCCCATTAGAAAATCGCTTTAAAACCAGCAGATCCAACTAAGCAGACATTAATTAATTCCTTTACAATTGACGTTGTTTTCCCTCTCTGTGGCATTTAGTTCATAATCACATGCCCAGGAACACACATGGACGCTGTGTGATCCAGTATAAATCTGTTGACAACTGGCCAACTAGGCTTTCTAGCAGGCACGTCTCCCACACAACTAAAAGTGCGGTCAGGCATTAGGTGCTTGAGTAGGACTCGTGATGACAGGCTCCATGTCTCCCCATTGTCCGTTTACAATAGGGCAACATGGGGGCTGACATCTCCACATGCTCTTAAAACAAGTATGCCCCCCCACACACACGTTAGTAACTGGCCCACATCAACCCTGTCCCCGAAACTAGGGGGCCAGCTCGCGCTGGCTTCAGTGGTGCGCTAGATCCTCGCATCTGTTGAACTGCTGTGATGCGCGTCAAAGCTCGGTCCAGAATAGAGGTGGTGCCATGCGTTCTTGCAGTTGCAAGGCTCACACAAGCAGAAAACGAACCACAGCACAACACAGAAAATTAATCATAATTCGAATGCTCAGTATTATTGGTAATACTTCTTACTACCAATAATAATGACTTAGCAGAAGAAGCAGTTTAGCGATGATCATACGTATAATATCAAAAAATAACAGCGGGCGTCCTGGATAGACGCTGTCTTTTTGTCACAATTACAGGTCAGTGACAACTGTGGATAATCCAACACAAAGGGACTTGTGAAAACACATAAGTGCTCTCCATAGATTTTTGGTGCTCACCCTCTTTACTGCATTTCTTTCAATCTGAGAAGTACTACTGTGTGAGCTTTCTGCTATAAACTCCAAACGCCTCCTTCTTTCCCTATTAAGTCATTGGGTTTCACCCACATGTCCCTGACTGGTGTTCTGGAATTATTCCTACTCCCCACTTTTTCATCAGTAGCAGCCGCGTGGGCAGCTTGTGATAGTTTTATAGTGCCTACTACCACTGAGAGGGTGTTGAAGTGCTTTACAGCCGGTAAATCGCTGCTTCGCAACCTGTGGTTGATGAATCTAATGGACAGATGTGACGTGACTGTGCTCCTCTTCACAAAGAGGCATCTGCACATCGCCCTGCCCATGGTCTGCCGAGGATCATACCAAGCGCCCCACTCCGCACAGATCCTCCAGGCCCCGTTGTCCGCACTCCAGAGTGTCACGCACTGCAGCTGCTTCAGAGCCTTGGCTTCACTCGCGCCGCGGGGCAGGAGGCTCCTTTGCCAGCACTGGCACAGGCTGGTGATGGGAGGGGTTTGTCTGAGTGCCAGTGCCACTGGGCACTGAATGTATGTGGTTTTTTTCAAGGAAAAGGTGAGGGAAGTATAAACGCTCGCCGCAGCCATTGCGGCACTATTGGCCGGCGGCGAGTGCGGTGGGTCTGTGTGAGGGGCTATCCCACCCCGCTGCCTCAGTCAGGACAGGCGGTCGGTGTTGTGAGAGAAGGTGGGGTGTCCCCGCTCCCCTCCTGAAGAGGGATCAGCGTTCTCCGTGGTGCAGGGTGAGGTGTCTCCCTACCACGTTCCTACAGTCCCACTCTGGACAGGCAGGGAGGCTCCCTCCCCAGGGCTCCCCTCACCCTCCGGCAGCCGCACTCAGGTTAGCCAGGGTCGCTCGCAGGCGCAGTGCCCTCCCCAAGGTTTCTGCCGTCCTTCCTCAGCGCTGCCAGGGCCAAGCTTACTGTTCCCGCCCCAGCGCCCCCTTCAGCAGCAGGAGGCTCCCTTGGACCGGCTCACTTGCACACTCACTGCTTACCATAGTCACATGTGCGTCTCTGCCAGCTGCCAAGGGGGGACGAGAGGGGAGAGGCGGGGATGAGCAGAGAGACCGGCACTCACACAGACTGAGAAAGAGGCTCGGCCGAAGGGGGAGGAGTGGGAGAGACAAAGAGATAAAAGCACCGAGTTGGGGACCGAGGGCGAGGAGGGAGATTTGCAACGAGGCGAAGCAAAAAACGAGAAGAAGAAGAGACTGTGGATGCATGAGAGGGCGTGGAAAGATGATAGAAAGATAAGCTGAAAGGAGAAGAAAGAAACAGAAGAAGAGCGTGAAGATGAGTTTAAAGTGCGAGAAGAGAGGAAGAAGCAGGGGGAATACGAGGAGAATAACGAAATAAGAAAGCGAAAGAAGATATGATGAAGAGAACGAGGGTTGAAAAAGAAAATGACACCACGGACAGAGTGTGACAGACACAGAGAAAAGTGGATGTCCTTATTCATTTATTAAGTTTTAAATAGCGCTAGCTAGACCTGTGGGTATCAGAGCCCTTTACTTACACAAAGGAAAAACATTTATTACAACGCAGGACATGAGGAAGCATAAAGATATAAGCAAAGACATAATACTTCTGGATATATTGAAGGGGAAGAAAACAGGTGGTTGAAACAGCCAGATAACCACCATCTTTAAAGGTCAAGTGAGAGGCGAATTCACTAGGTTTTTGATGCCTAGGTTAATTGACTTGGTCGGTAAAGTATTGGTTGAAGAGAAGGAGTTTCAGGTCTTTTTTGAAGCAAGAGGAGGAGGGGTTGCACCTGAGGTCAATAGGGAGTGTGTTCCACATCCTGGGTACCTTACCAGAAAAAGATCGGCACTGAGTTGATTTCTTTTTCAGTTTCGGAGGGATGAGAAGAAGTGAGTTGGTGCTTCTCAGAGTTCTGGATTTTCCTGCTTTAACCAGTTTGCTGTTTAGGTAGTTGGGAGAATGTGCGTGAAGGGTCCTGTGTGTGATGCAGGCCAGTTTGCAAATACATCTACCTTCAAGCCAGTTGAGGGCATTGTGTGATGTGTTCAAATCTTTTTACACCAGTTATGAATCGAGCTGCCATGTTAAGGACTGACCTTAGTGGTGCTAGGTGAGCTTCCGGTGTCCCTGTTAGGATGGCGTTCCCATAGTCCAGTTTAGAAAGGACTAGGGATTGTACTATTGTCTTGAGATCATCCTGGGAAATGAAAGGTTTAATTTTCTTGAGGTGTTTTAGAGAGAAAAGCGCACCTTCTGCAGAGTTTTTGATGTGGTGCTTCATTGACATTCTTATCAAGGGTAATGCCCCGGTTACTTACCGGTAATCTTCATTACTCCGAGTCCTAGTCTTCCTCGCCAAAGTAATTACGAATGAGCATTCTGCTCCGACAAACTCCACGCAAAAGTTAACATACTAGTTTCCCTATCCCTCCAATATGGCCCCCAGTGGCAACCACCAATCACATAAAAGGATATAAGATCCACACCACGACCTATAAACCAAAGCTGTATACATGAAGCCACAACAAAGGGCCGGGAGGGAAGGGAAACTATACTGTGGCGAGGAAGACTAGGACTCGGAGTAATGAAGATTACCGGTAGGTACCGGGGCATTACCTCCTCGTCCGTCTTCCTCGCCACAGTAATTACGAATAAGCAGATACCAAATCAATATCAGCTTCATGGATAGGAACCACAGCCCACACACAGAAGGCAGCACAACAAAAAACGACAGTGACAACAACAGAGAGAGACACACATCTCAAGGAACCACCGAGTACGGAACCAAAGAGGCAAAGGCAACATAAGCACCAACCCCAAGCTGGTAATGAGAAAAGAAGGCATGAGGGGAAGACCAAGAGGCCCTCCTGCAAAATCCCCCATGGAAACAACCTGAAAGGCGGTCCAAGAAACAGCAACAAAACGAGTAGAACGCCCCCGAATCAGATGAGAGTGAACCACCGACAGAAACAGACACCAAAAGGAGAGCCGCCCAAAACCACCGATTTAGAGCGGAAGAGATGGCAACAGCCCCAGACGGTTCAGCCAAAATGACAAACAACAGGCCACCAGAGAAAAAGCAGCAGTGCGAGACAAATAATACCCCAAGGCACGCTACAAAACCAAAACTGTGCAAAGGAGTCAACAGGAAGCCTCACCTCCGCCAACCGACTAAATAAAGAGCTTAAGTAGGCACAAAAGAAGGAAGAGCACGCAAGAGCACCCAAATCTTCACAATGTCAAAAACAGCAAGTCCCCCTACTCCAACTGACCAAGGGAACCCCGTGCAACGCATTCAACACCAACGGAAGGTCCCACAGGGAGGAGAAAACACAGAACAAGGGCGTAGAAGTGCCAAAGACGCAAAAAAACGAGTCTTCAAAGGACACGCAGATCCAAAAGGGAGACCATGAAAAAAAAACTCTAAAGGTAGCCCCCCGAACATAGAGGGTAGAAAGGGCCAAGCCCAACCAACACTGACCCCCTAAAAAATATCCAGGACCCGAACAGGACCCACACCATAGTGCAGACACCAAATAGCAAAGGAGACCCAATGCGTAGTGAAAGACAACAAAGGCAAAGGGGCGGCCGCAGAGCTGGAGAAGACCCGCAACACCAAATGATCATTCAGGAACAGGGAATACTGCACAAGAGCCAGCCCAGAAGGAACACGGACCGGAAGAGGAACCAGAGGGCCCATCAAACGGAAATGAAAGGAACGGAAAACATCCAACCCGGACGCAATGCCGCCTCCAACAGAGGAAATCACAGGGGGGGGGGAAACTAACCGGAACCACCAGAAGCACCAATGCCCCCTCACCCCCAAACCACAGCACAATCGCCGGAATCAGGGGAACCAGAGGAAGGCATACAACAGGCACCTCGGCCACCGGAAGGATATCGCATCCAACATCCAAGGCCATGGAAAATGCATAAATGCGTAGAAACAATGGATCGTGGCCTGGACCGAAGACACAAACAAGTCCACCATCGGACATTCAAATCACCACAACAACGGCTGAAATATCATCTGGAACAGATAAAACAACCCCAAGGAGGGAAAGATTCCGTACAGACAGGCCGCCATCACATTCCCCCGGTGCTGGAGAGAAACCGCAGACAGGGAGGCCATCCATGACCCAGTCCATGAACAATGGAGTCAACAGAGGAAACAGAGGGAACGAACCACGTACCCCCCTAAAGAGAGAAGCAGAACACGACAAGAGAGTCTGTCCGGACACCAACATGGCTAACCACCAGCAAGGCAGTAAACGTCAAGCGACCAAACTGAACAGCCTCCAGCTCCCTACAAACGGAGAAACAAGAAAGCAGAGCCACAGACCACCAGCCTCGCATCGATGATACGTCCAGATTAGCGCCCCCCCACCCAGGGTAACAGACAGGCACTCACAGTGACCATCCGAGAGTGTGCAGAATCAAAAAAACAGGTTGTGGTATGGATCTTGTATCCTTTTATGTGATTGGTGATTGCCACTGGGGGCCATATTGGAGGGATAGGGAGACTAGTATGTTATCTTTTGCTTGGAGTTGTGGCGAGGAAGACGGACGAGGAGGTAATGCCTAGTGACTTTACCGAGTCGGATAGGACGATTGAGCAGTTTAGAGAATCAAGATTCTTGAGCCAGTTTTGAATTGGTCGGTGGTTACTTTTCGGAGAGAACAGTATTAATTCCGTTTTGTTCAGGTTCAGCTTTAAGTGGTTTGGGTCAAACCAAGTTTGAATCTTGGTTAGCGTGACATCGAGGAGTCGGACGTCATTGGGTGATTTGATTTTGTAGTATCTTTGTGTGTCATCTGCATTTAGGTGGTATTGAACCCCTGCTTGTTTCAGAATAATTGCACGGGGTTCCATAAAGAGATTGAAGAGGGAAGGTGAAAGGAACGATCCTTGCGGGACTCTAAGTTTGACTCGTGTTGGTACAGAGAGGCAGGAATTGATTTTAATTTGTTGGGAACGGTGCTGAAGGAAGGAAGTGAACCATTAAAAATGCAATAGGTCTCACCTTTTATTAAGTTAAAGTCATTTGCTTTGCTATACAATACCATTAGCAAAGCAAATAGCTTTAACTTAAATCAAAGGCGAGACCTATTGCATTTTCAATGCTTGTTTTTATAGTTACAGAAGGATATGTACAGTGAATGATTGTAGTTTACCAACTTTCCTGAGTGATGTAACCATGACAAAGAATTATGTTTTTAGGCTGAGAAACTTAAGAAAAAGCGTTGTGCATGGGCTAAAAGGATGGGTCCATCAGACCTACTAGTGCTATCATCAGGCACCACTGTGGTGGTGGAAGTGTATGTGAGGGAGGAAAGACTCCGTGACCCTTCCACGAAACCTCTCATTAGAAGAACATACAAAATGTGTGCTATGTGGGTCTCAATGTATGCTGTAATCGCCGACAGATGAACTCTTAAGAATGCTAGATAGCTTGCTATCACCGTTTCATCAGAAAGTCGAATACAGTTTTTCTCAAATAATATGTGGTATCTTTTCCACTTTAAGGCAGGGTTTGGCCTTAAGTGGTCAAATTCTACTGTTTCATGCACCCGGCCATCAACTGTAGATCCTCCAGGTTTGAGCGAAAACCTAGTGAGAATGCCCTTGTATAATGGAATACTGAGAATTCCCTTCTGCTCTTTGTATTATGTAAAATAATAATCGCTGACATGGCCACCAGGATTAGAATCACAACCAGAGCTCTGAAATTCAGTATTACCAGGGATACACATGGTACTAGGGTGGGAGGGTATAGGACAATATCCTGTACAAGTACATGTCGTCCCAATTTTGATGGGCATATCTGTTGAGGAGATTGCAATACAAAATGATGCCCAGATCTTGTACAGAGAAAATACTCCTGATTCGATGACTTGTATCCTTTAACTGCTCATATTTGGGAATTACATTTTTCTGGTGCTTTCAGTACTCCATGAGAGACCATGTGTTTTCTTGCTCTCTACGTCATGTGCGTGTTCCACCCTGAAATACTCCCTCCAAACTCCCCTTGATTTCACGGTTGCCTTCTTCCCAGCTCCTCATCCTTTACTCCCCCCACCTCTCCCAAGCGTGCTTTTTTTAATTTTTACAATTACCCTCTTTTGCTCCACAGTGGCTCTGTTGCTCCTCTATACCCACTCCATTTGCCACACCCCACACCCACACAGTCCTCTCCAAACACCCACAACTTTTCCATTATTCCCATCGCCTCTTACATTTCCAGTCTATGCTTTCTTCTTCTTCCATAAATGTTTTCTTTTTTGTAGGGCCCAGAAGCTGGTATTTGCTACTGGGCTGCTCCTTATTTTTGTGCATAACTTTTTTTTGATTTGCCACTTCAATATAAGTGCTTGCCACCAAAACATGATAATTGCAACACATTATGACGCATACACACTTGTGTCATCATATGTGGCTTTTTTTCTAAGGCACTCCAACATAGACAGCCAAGTAGTGTTTTTGTTTCTTTTGCAGACGTGGAACAACAGCATCAGCAAAAATCATTGTCAAAGTCAAAAGGTCAGGGCTTTGGCAATGCTTGTTCACCTTCGAACCTGAAAGTTAAACTCAGAGTGAAGACTTTGATGCACGCCACACCTTTGCAAGACACCACAACTGCTGTGGGAGGATTCAGACATGGAAGTTCTGGTTTCAAACTAGGTTTATTCATACAAACGCAATCATATCCCACACCAAAACATGGCAGTCTTCACCAGTTTAGCACACACCCACGTATATTCTGGTTTGACATTCCTCATGCAGGCAAGAGCAATTAACGCAATTGCATCACTTCGGACCAGTGCAATGATATACTCTGTGACTGTCGAGAACCGTCACCGATTTTTATGGCAGATTTAAAGTGACCTATGGCACTGAAAACTTTGGCAAAAAAACATGAAAAAAGCACTATGGATTGAGCAGCAGGTAGCAGGAGTAGGAGTGGGGGGGGGAATAGTACTTAATCACATCGGGATTACAACGAGTACTGATTAAGTTGAATCAATCTGTATTTGGACAGAGCACCACAGCAAGCATCAGAAGTGACGTTTGACCTGGACCAGCCAATTATGAAGGCTCCAAAGAAGAGGGACACATGAACACACAAATGGTAAGCAATGGGTGTGCTCCAAGCCCTTTTCAGATGAAGCCTGCTACACAGCCCAGCTGTCTGGTTTGTTAAAGACATCTTGGGGCCATTCGAAAAGTTTACCTGCAAAACAAAAAAGCATTTGCAATGCAATAGGTCTCGCATTAGGAAAGTTTGAGCTATTGGTATTGTAAATCACAAATTATTTATTTATGTGTTAGTTTTGAAAATAGCGAAATTAATAGCTTTGTCATTTGCAATGCCAATAGTTTTAACTTTCGCAAATGTGACACCTTAAGCATTTGTAATGCAATATGTGTTGTATTTACGTGACTTAGTATTTACGTGACTTAGATGTATTGATACTACCAATAACAATGGCTTTTAATTGTTTTTAATAATCAATACTTAAATAAAAGTTATTGTAATTTATAATGGCAATAGCTAAAACTTTTGTAAATAACTTTTGTGAAGGTTATGTTCAGTGTATTTTATTGTGACGAAAATCCAAGAACAGAAGTGAAATAATATATTTTTGTGACATTTGTAATGAAGCTTGAAACATTGAGAGAACATATTTGAACTAGTTGTTGTTAAATGGTTGCATAGATTGATGCTGTGGTGACACAGTGATGTTGTGGTGGCGACGAGTGATGCTGTGGTGTTTAGTGATGCTGTGGTAGCGCATAGTGATGTTGTGGTGCCCCTGAGTGATGCTGTGGTGGTGCTGAGTGATGCTGTGGTATGCGATAGATAGATAGAGCAGTGGCGGCTGGTGGAATTTCAAAGTGGTGCGGCGGATGCAAAAGAAATCAATTGGCCATGAAGAAGGGAGAGAATGAAGAGCAGCTGGCTAACTGGACATTTTGGGGTAATCAGAGACTGATGTGAGGAGGCGAGGGGGACACAAAAGGTGAATTCAGATTATAGAAAGAAAGGTGAAGATGGGGGTGGGGGAGAGTTCGGGGGTGATGTGGTAGAGAGAAGGAAGCAGTAGTGCACTGAGCGAGGTTCAGAAAAGAGCGCGAGGAGTTTCCGTAATAGTAGTAATAGCAGCAAGCGTAGTTTGACATATAGGGGGCAGTCGCGTGAAAAACACTGCATAGGTTTGCCACCTCGCCATATAACTGCAGACACCGTGTTCCCATTTCTGGACACCTTTGCTACAAATCATTGTTACCGGTGTGTTAGCCTATGTGATATAAGCCAGGAAAGACTACAACTCCAGTGATGCTTACATCGTCAAATGACTAAGACTGGAAAGAAACATGATGGGCTGGACATGAGGCAAGCCAAAAACCTAATGTGGAAAAAGAACAGTGCCACTCACCACTCTCTTGTCCCCCGAATTCTTTACTGTCGGCAGATTTGTGCCCACGGCGCTATGGCCAGACATACACACAGCACAGTCCTCCACATCCACCTAAAAACAAACACACACACACTTACATAACCCCCTAGCCACTTCTGCATACATACAGGCTTGCACACACACATACTTGCACAATCACTCACACAAACGTGTAGTAACTTACACAGTTCAAATTCACTCATTGGCTAAAACACACTCGGTGACTGAGACACACTCATACATAGAAATGGTAGCCGATTAGACATAATTCATGCAGTGATTTATTGTACTGCACTTCAAGCCCAAGGTAGCAGAGCCGCTTCAGTCTCGGTGTGTGCTGCTTCAAAACAACCCATTCCTTGTTCTTGCTAGCAGTGTCATTTTATTTTCGGCAGGGCACATAACAGATCCCAAAAGAGGCGTTTCGAGGCCTCCGGCGAGACGCAGCCCAATTAAAGCCCTGCCTACTCCATTAAAAAGCTACTCTATGCAGGTTGGTGTCTACTGCACTGACCACACGCTTTGTGCATGCAGGTGTTTGCTACCCTACCATTACGTGCATGCAGGGGCCTGGCTGCTGCACTAGCCTGCCCCTGCGTATGTGGGTTAAATAACAGACCACTGTGTGCAGGCATGTGTCTTTTTCATTAGCATGTCACTTTGTGTAGTCACATCAGCATGGCGCAGGACACTTCCGCTGCGCAGGCAGGTGTCTACATCGAAAGCCGGCCACTGTATGCAGGCAGGTGCCACCAACCCCACCATGGACTAAGTGCAAGCAGTTATCTAGTAACGTACACAGCCCACGCCATGTGCAACCAGCAGGCGTCTCCCCTCAGGTCTGCAGCGCCAGCGAGTAAACAGGTGCCAACTCTCCTCGGGGTCAGCGTCAGGAAAGAGGAGTCTGTGTCTCCTTAATGCACACCCCTTGGTGCGCCAATCCTACACAAACTCTCCGAGACCCCCTGCAGCCAGTGTAGCCTCTACCGTGCTCTGTAGCACTGTAGCACCAGTGACTGCGACATGTGTCCCTTCTAAGTGCACTGCACGTACTTGTGTACCCAGTACCCACAATGCGACCAAAAAGGTGTCCTTGCACACTTTAAGCAAAGATAAGCCCGATCCCACAGCACCTTCTCTTTGTGCTCACCCTAAAGGGAGAGGCTATGGGGAGAGGCTATGGTGAGCGGGGGGAGTAAAGGAAGGGTTATGGTACAAGGCAGGCAAGAGTTGCAGTTCGCTTTAACATTAGGGTTAAGGGAAGGTTAATCGCGCGAGCTGTGGTTATAGTATCTTTAGGTGGATGTAAATCCTTACGAGCTTAAAGGAAATGAGGGAAAAGTGATAAAATGACGGTGCACATGGAGACGTTGTACTGTTTTGTAATTGCATTTATATAGCGCCTACTACCCCTTGATCAGGTGTTGATGGCAGGTGGCACGCTACTCTGTAACCTGGTGGTTATTCATTATTGCTGTACACGTTAGGAGGTAGATCTGGGGGAATGAGCGTGCACTAGTGCACGCACATCCATGCAGCGCCCGAAGGTACGAGGTGATGGACTGATCTAAAGGCAGGAGGCCCCTGCGTGACGTGGACACATCCTGCAGTGGGGGCGGGGGAAGGCTTGGTGATATGTGGGTGAGCTCACGTTTAAACTGAAATAACTGATTTCAAGAAGCTTTAGATGAAAATACGGTTCCTTATTTCCATCCCAGAATGTGATCAGACAAGTGCAACGTGCCCGTGGTATCCCGTGATCTCAAGCATGCACCCGCCCTTCAGAAGTGAAACCGACACGTCTGCACCGACTCGTCCCTGTCTCAAGTGCAGGGAAAAGTGTACAAGGAAGACTGACCTCCCCGGGAACGTGCAGCTCTCTAACCTGGCGGAGATCACACCGAGGATGTCTCTTCCACCAGAAGACTCTGCAGACCTGTGTCAGCGCCACCGCAAGCCCCTCAAACTGAACCAGTGGCGAATGGCAATACTCGCGGGTGGGGGCCGGGGGAGTGGGTTTAAAATTAAAATAAAAAACGTACCTGACCCGGGTCCACCTGTGAGGGAGATACAATGGTTTATTTTGGAGGAAAGCCAATGCTGCGGTGTGCGAGATTAGATTTATTCAGTTGTTCAATCTCCCTTTAAAACAAGACGTGCGCGTGACGAAAACTGCCGTGGGGCGGGACTTCCGTTTCCTGCTGGAAGCTCGCGCCCACAAAGTGGCTGGCCAGGAGAGGAGCAGTGGTGATGCGGGGCTCCTATGCCCAGGTGAGAGTCCCGCGGTGGCGGCTGAAGTCCGGAGTTGCGCCGATGCGGTAAGTGGGGCTTAGTTGTAGTGGGGGTGGCGGTGGCAGGGGAGGGGAAGGAGGGGAGGGGAAGGAGGGGAGGAGAAGGAGGGGAGGGGGGGAGGGGAGGGGAAGGGTAGGAGGGGAGGGGAAGGGTAGGAGGGGAGGGAGGGGGGAGGGGATTGGCGGCAGGGGAGTGGGGGAGTGTGCGCGTGTGTGGGTGTAGCTGTGTGTGTGCACGTGTGTAGCTGTGCGTGTGTATGTATATGTGTGACTGAGTGTCTGTTAGCTGTGTGTGTGTATATGTGGGGGTGTGTGTCTGTGTAAGTGCGTCCTGATGCATTGTGCCTGCGTGGGTGTATGTGTGTGTGTGAGTGTGGCTATGTGTGCGCGCGATTGAGAGCAGCAAGAGGCTAGCAGGCTGTGAATCTGACACAGGAGATGTGCACGGCGCCGGCCTGGGCGTGCGCGCCCACGAAGTGAAATCGCTGCGTGCACATCCCCTGTCTCAGATTCCCAGAAACGGGCAACATAAGATACTTCGCTGGACGCAATGCTTCGCATTGCTTTCTCCAGCTCGACCTAAAAAACCATTGCTTACTATTGGCTTTGAGGTTTGTAACTCACAAATGAACAATTGTTACTTACCTGTAAACAGGTGGTTCTCCAGTATTGGTGTCTTTCATAGATTCACATGCTTGAATATCCCCCGTCGTCGGAGTGGGAGTCCCACGGTAAATAAAATAGCAATAATATACTATATATATATATATATATATATATATGTAACATAAAACCTGAAATATGTAATAGAAAAAAGGCATAACAAGCCTACACATATTTCTACATAGGAATGCATGGAAAAGGAAAAAACCATTTGCAGTCTATCATTGTCATTATGTTGGTCCAAACTACAGCCAATCAGGCGCCAGCAACCCTCTAGAACCTTCTCCTCAGAGCTCAGCACCTCAGATTTTCGTAGCACAAGAGTGACCACAGAGTCTATGAGGAGAAGAGAGCCTCTGAGGGGAGGAGGGTGGGTCGCATGTGAATCTATGAAAGACACCAATACTGGAGAACCACCTGTTTACAGGTAAGTAACAATTGTTCTTCTCCAGTATTAGGGTGTCTTTCATAGATTCACATGCTTGAATATAGAATAGAAAGCAGTAAAAGAAAACTTCCCAGCATGATACACATGCATAGACTTATAAAACCAAGTATGTCTATAGTCATGCAAGACGTACAGTAATAAGGTAAACCATAAAGGAGGAGGGAAGACAGAGGCTCGCCTTATTGAAATAGATAGCGAAGCATAGCCTGTCCCACTGCAGGTCTGCTTTGTTAATGGTACCCAGGCAGTAGTGTTTAATAAACATGTGCCTGCTTGACCACATGGCTGCTCTGCAGATCTGATGCGGCGGCACACCGGCAAACAGGGCAGTGTAAGACGACATCGCCCTGGTAGAATGGATCCTCACTGAAGACTGTAGAGGCTTGCTTGCCTGTTGATGGCAGAAAGCAATGGCCGAGGAACCCCCACGAACAATTGTAGGTCTGGGAACTGGACGCCCTAAGTGGAAACGTCCATAAGCTATGACGATGGCAAATGTCAGCAGCCGCATAAATCCATCTAGCTATGGAGTGTATAGACACTGCTTGTCCTAGCTGTATATTTCCATAGGCAATAACAGTTGATCGGATTTGAGAATGACAGAGGTCCTTGCAAATAGAAATTTAAAACATCTTCTGATGTCAAGAGTATGTAATGCCCTCTCCACAGGGGATTGCGGATCAGGAAAAACGTCTTAAAGAGAACTGGTTCTTTCAGGTGAAAATCCGAAGGCACCTTAGACATACACCTTGGGTTTGTACGTAGCACCACAGAAATGGGCGTAAAACGTAAGAAAGGTGAATTGACAGTGAGAGCTTGAACATCACAGACTCTTCTAGATGAAGTTAATGCTAACAAAGAGAAAAAACGTTGCATGTTAGGAATTTGAAATACATCCTGAAAATTGGATCAAATGGGTGGCGCATGAGCTGCGCTAATACTACATTATAATGCCATGATGGAGGCGGACGACGTACAGGAGGAAATATTCTGAGTAGTCCCTTAAAGAACTGTTGTATACTTGAAGAATAAAGAGAGATGGACCCATCCTGACGTTACCTTGAAATGGCTGCCAAAAAGACCTTTCACGTTGTATGAGATAAGCCGGATCTTGCCAGGTGCAAGAAAAAAGGTAATATCTGGTCCGGCGTTGCAAGAAATGGGGAACCCCAGCAGATTAACACCAAATGCAGATTATTATTTATTTATTTACTAATTTTTAAAGACTGTATGTCTTTAGGAGGTGCTCTCGCATAAGCCAGTACCCCTTTACAATCCGCCGAGATAGGCAGATGAGCTAATACAAGGTGCTCAGGCGCCAAGCTGCTAATTTTAGAGAAGCTGGATCTGATGGCAAATTTGACCATTCTGAATGGAGAGGAGATTTGGAATTGGTCGAAACTGTATTGGATCGTACTCTGAGAGGAGAAGAAGTTCGGTGAACCAGTATAGGCGAGGCCACCTGTGGGCGATGAGAATCAAACGATACAGCTCTTTGTTCATCTGACAGAGAATTCTCGGAACCAACGGTTTCGGGGAAAAGGCGTAAGCATATATTTGAGACCAGTTATCGAAAACGCCTTCCCCTGCGAGTCCCTGTGGGGATGCCAGCTTGCAAAGAAACAGGCATAAGCTGTTCTTTTTTTTTTTTTTTTTTTTATTTATTTATTTATTTATTTTTTTTATTTTTTTATTTTTTTTTTTGCCGCAAAGAGGTCCAGATCGGGATGACCCCACTGCTGGAAGATTCGATCCGCCGTTGGCTGATGCAGTTCCTATTCGTGGGTGGACACCTGTTGACCTGCTGAGGGTGTCCGCCAGCACATTTGCAACTCCCGGCACATGAACAGCCAAGAGTTTGATCCTGTGCCATATTGCCCAAGCCCCTATCTCTTGGGCTTTCTGAGATAGAAGAACCAACCTCGTTCTTCCTTGTTTGTTTAAGTAAGGTATACTTAAAGTATTGTCTGTGCAAACCAATACCGTGGAACCTTGAATGAGAACACGAAAGGATTTGAGGGCTAAGAAGATGGCACCTAGCTCTAGACGATTGATGTGCCAAACCTTTTGTTGAGGGTTCCATTCCCTGCTGAACCTTCAGCCTTGAGATATGCTTCCCAACCCTCGAAGGGATGAGACTGTGGTTATTGTGTAATATGGCACTTCTGGAAGGAATAACGCACACCCCTTCTACAAATTTCTTTCTTGGACCCACCAACAAAAAAGGGGCCTCTTGCATCCGAGGATTGAAGTGAATGAGATCTTTGAAGGAACTGGAGACCTGCAACCAACGCAGAAGAACCACCAAGTGGGAGATGCAGGCCCGTCGTTCGTGTGAGACAAACACCTTTGCTAGGTTTGTATTGATTGATGATCCGAGAAATGTTGATATCGGAGCTTGTACTAGTTGGGACTGGTCATGATTTATTGAAAATCAGGTCTTGAAACAGTGACTGACAGGTCAGGGTGTGCTGGACTGCTTGTAAATAAGAGCGAGCTCTTATTATACAGTTGTCTCAGGAATGAGAAATTTGTATCCATTACAGACGTAGATAGGCTGCCACTGGTGCCAGGATGTACGTAAAGACACGTGAAACGGACCTAAATCCAAGAGGTAGGACTTTTATTGAATAAGTTCTGTACCTATTGTAAAGCGTAGCCACTTCCTATGCTTAGGAAGGATTGGCACATGAAAATAGACATCCTGGAGGTTGAGAGTAGTTATAAACTCGTTCTGGCATAAGAAATGTAGGACTTTGTAGAGGGACAACATTTGCAAAGTTTGCGCAAAGATCTAAAATCATGCGCTACTTTCATCATTTGCCTGTTGATGAGGACCTGAGAGTAAACCCTAACGCTGTTGGAGATTCGGAACCACTCCGACGTTCCCTGTTTGTATCCATATAGACACTTGTGAAAACGACACACCCTTTGGAGGTGTAGAAAGAGGGAAATTAGACAAATTCTAAAGTGCGCCCTTGGGCATGACGTTTAAAAACCCAACGTCCTCTGTCACCTTTGACCAAGTGGAGTAAAAGTGAGATATTAGATCTCTGACGTTTTTGGAGGGAATAAAGGTGTGTTCCCGGTAATCCATCGTTTCTTAGAAGAGTTTGCCTAGGCTGTACGATAATTGTCTATGTAGGACCTGTTGGTCTGTGCCTATGTGACTGCGTTTGATTTGAGTAACGCAGTTGGTTCTGATTGTAGGAGCCAATACTGGATGGAACTCCCTTGAAATAAAGGACGTGGAGCTACGTCCTCGGCACCATGAAAAGGGTGTGATTCTATATCCCGAAGGTGCGGGCAGTATCTGTGTCCTTTAAGATGGTCTGCAGTGCCTCATCAAAATGCTGGCCAGAAGGGCTCCTCAATCAAAAGAACAAGTGAAGTATAGAAGTCTGAACCTCCTTGCGAAAGACGCATCATTGAAGCAAAATTGTCTTTCCCAGACCGCCTATATAGTGAGCTGTGGAAAACCTGTACACGCAATGTGTGCTTCATAGTGTATAATTTCTGATGCACTTCTCTCTCTCTCTCTCTCTCACTCCTGCAGGATCTTCAAAGCGTGAGGCTTGGAGGATTCTGGAATAAGTGCTACTGGCGCCAACATGACAGAGCACATATGGCGGCATACCTGCCCAACTGGCTTGCAAGATAATCGCTGTGCTGCTGAATAATGACTGAGTCAGGGTAGGCTGACTGAACAAACTTGTTTTTGTGGTTTCCCCCGGACGGGGGGAAAAAAGGGAAAAAGGATTCGCCGCTCTCTTCATAAGGAGGGGAAAACCTCCAATATTCACCGGAGGTGAATGCAAAAGAGCTCCAGTTTTTAGAAGAAGATATAAGGCAGGAGTAAAAATCCATCACGCCATCACGTGGATGTAGCAGAAAGCTGCAGTCAACGATAAATCGTCTACCAAAACACATTGTGCATAAAAGACAACCGTGTGTGAAACCAACTGTCGACGGGCTCAACCATCGACGAATCCAATAGTTGATAGGGTATCCGTCAACGAAGCCAACTGGCGTCGAGGCTGAATGCTTACGAAGGTCACCGTCTACGGAGCTCACAGTCTACGGAGCTCACCGTCTAAGGAGCCCACCGTCTACGGAGCCCACCGTCTACGGAGCCCACCGTCTACGGAGCCCACCCTCTACGGAGCCCACCCTCTACGGAGCCCACCCTCTACGGAGCCCACCGTCTACGGAGCCCACCGTCTACGGAGCCCACCGTCTACGGAGCCCACCGTCTACGGAGCCCACCGTCTACAGAGCCCACCGTCTACAGAGCCCACCGTCTACAGAGCCCACCGTCTACAGAGCCCACCGTCTACAGAGCCCACCGTCTACAGAGCTCACCGTCTACAGAGCTCACCGTCTACAGAGCTCACCGTCTACAGAGCTCACCGTCTACAGAGCTCACCGTCTACGGAGCTCACCGTCTACGGAGCTCACCGCCTACGGAGCTCACCGTCTACGGAGCTCACCGTCTACGGAGCTCACCGTCTACGGAGCTCACCGTCTACGGAGCTCACCGTCTACGGAGCTCATCGTCTACGGAGCTCATCGTCTACGGAGCTCATCGTCTACGGAGCTCATCGTCTACGGAGCTCATCGTCTACGGAGCTCATCGTCTACGGAGCTCATCGTCTACAGAGCTCATCGTCTACAGAGCTCATCGTCTACAGAGCTCATCGTCTACAGAGCTCATCGTCTACGGAGCTCATCGTCTACAGAGCTCATCGTCTACAGAGCTCTCCGTCTACAGAGCTCTCCGTCTACAGAGCTCACCGTCTACAGAGCTCACCGTCTACAGAGCTCACCGTCTACAGAGCTCACCGTCTACAGAACTCATCGTCTACGGAGCTCCTCGTCTACGGAGCTCATCGTCTACGGAGCTCACCGTCTACGGACCTCACTGTCTACGGAGCCCAGCGTCGACGAGCCTACCGTCTACGGGGCTCACCGTCGACGAGCCTACCGTCGACGAGCCCGAGCCACCGTCGACGAGCCACCGTCGACGAGCCACCGTCGACGAGCCACCGTCGACGAGCCTACCGTCTACGGGGCTCACCGTCGACGAGCCACCGTCGACGAGCCACCGTCGACGAGCCTGCTGTCGACGAGCCACCGTCGACGAGCCACCGTCGACGAGCCTACTGTCGACGAAGCCACCGTCGACGGGGCCACCGTCGACGGGACATATCGTAGACGAGCCTACCGTCGACGAGCCACCGTCGACGAGCCTACCGTCGACGAGGCCAACTGTCGAAGAATTACCATCGACAAAAAAAAAAAACTTCCAGTGGTCTAGGAGCCTGTAGTCGACAAGAGGGCACTGTCCTCACTGTGATCGACGCATGCCAGGAGGCGTTGTCGCTGCAGAGCAACAGTGACGGCAAAGATGGTCGTCAGAGGATACATAGACCGTATCGTCGACAAGCTGGCACATTTTCAAGTAGAAAAGTGCGCAGTGTGAGTCTAGACGCCTGAGAGTAAATCTCGTGGGCGTAGATGTGGGAGGCAGACTCCAAAAAAGGCCAGAGACCCTTTAATTGTGATGTTACTTCAGCTGGTGAAGTAGAGGAAAGCATCACTTACAACGTGAATGTGCAGGACAAAACAAAATTCCTCCCACATCAGAAGGGGGGTACAGTCTAAGCACAAGAACAACCCCTTCTCCTCTTACCATGTCAGAGACAAGCAGAGTGTTTCCTTATACTCTTCATGAGGGTTCACAGGAAAAAATCACAGCTTCCTAAAAGTGACACAGGGTCTGAACGTAGACTTCATGTAAGTTGACAGTACAAAACTGATATTAAGAAGAAGAAATTGAAGAAAATTGAAGTAAACTGAGCAGAGCTCAGGGAGACTCCCTTCACACGACGTGCGGTAGAAAATCTGAGGTGCTGAGCTCTGAGGAGAAGGTTCTAGAGGGTTGCTGGCGCCTGATTGGCTGTAGTTTGGACCAACATAATGACAATGATAGACTGCAAATGGTTTTTTCCTTTTCCATGCATTCCTATGTAGAAATATGTGTAGGCTTGTTATGCCTTTTTTCTATTACATATTTCAGGTTTTATGTTACATATATATATATATATATATAGTATATTATTGCTATTTTATTTACCGTGGGACTCCCACTCCGACGACGGGGGATATTCAAGCATGTGAATCTATGAAAGACACCCTAATACTGGAGAAACTTCCTTTCTCTTTGCTGGCTTTATTTGTTTTAGGCTGTCCAGCTTGTGTTTCCCTAATGTGGAGCATATCCAGTTTACTGTATTCTTTCACAGAGCTCGCTTTCTGTAAATAGGCTTTTAAATCTTCTTCTTGTTTTGTTACATTTGCAGTGCATTCAGACAGAGGTCAAATGGCAAGCTCTTTCTTCTGAGGTAACTTGGTGTTTACTTTTTTTCTTTCACTTCAAAGTGAGGGGATGTATAGGACTATCTTACTGTGAAATAAATGGCTATTTTTCTAACATACAACATTCCCGTCTGCATTTAACAGCAGTAAGTATTCAGTGTCAACCGTCCTCTGCTATTGTGTAGCGATAAATACTGAATGTGGTTTAAGCCAGACTGCTTGTCCTCTCAAAGGAAGGATACAAAAGAACCTGCTGGAAAGAAATGGTCATTCAGCATTCCAGCTTGCGACTGTTCTGCATGCTACTGATTGCTTGGGAATTTTCCTGCCTATGTTGGGCTGCTCGTCAATCTTTTCCCTACCTGCTTCTGGCCCTAGTGGTCCCTGCTCTTCTGTCGTTAGTGGTCTCTGCCTGCCATGAGCGGTGGCTGCCTGTCGCTTGAGATCTTTGTGTGCCTATCTTCAGCTTGTGGTTCCGCCCTGTCTACTATCTTGGAGCATGTTCGTGCCAGTCATTTCTTCATTCTTGATGCAAATTGCAGGCTGTTTCTCCACCAAATGTAACAGTTTGTCATTATAGAGCATTATTTTCACAAGTTAAACAAATATGAGGGCTTGCTTATGATTGCTTTTCAGCCTGCACAAAAGTCCACTACCGGCTTCTATATCTAGGAGTTGAAAGTGGACGAACAAGAGGAATGTCTGCCTGTTCCTGGGATTTTAGATTTTTGCCACTCTATGCTGCAGGGATGGTGTCCGCCATTGTTGCACTTGACAAAGGGACCACTGGAGTGACCGCGGATACCCTCTGGCAAGCAACCTCACTAATCCAGAGAGCACATGGGAATATAGCATCATACTTCTGAAATGCCTCAGCCAAGGATGGAATGCTTTCCTCGCCCTTTGCAGATTGACTATTTGCATCCTCCACATAACCTAGCATTTGTAACCCTAATTTGCACAGGCTTTCATCCTTATCCCACAGGAATCTGACAATAGAAGCCTCATCTTCAGGCAGAGCGCACCATGTCCCTTCAGCATATAAACCCCGTTATAATCTAGTTAGATTTTAGTGATGTAATAGCTATATCTCGATGTAGTCCGCCTTACATGTTTTTTGTTGTAATTTCAGGTGATGTATTATTCTTCAGTTGTAACACCAGACTACCCCAGTACCCACTCATTCTACTTCCCGGCCTTCTCCTTTATATTTTGATAAAGTCTCTGAAACCATTATTTCTGTTTGTATATTAATATAATAAAGTTGTCCTTTTAAAACTGAAAAAAAACAAAAAAAAAAAAAAAACATTCAAATGCCTGTAAATTAACTGTCAGATATTTCAGAATATACCAGAATTAGGAAATCACAAATGAAGTATTTTTTTTTGTAATTCTTAAGTGTGGTGGAGACAAATATTGTAATACAATCAAAACAACTCAATACACTAGGTGATGGCATTTTCACACATTATCATTTGTGCGCTTTACACTTTTATAAGTAAAACTGTATATCGGTGCAAATGTAATGATCATTTCAATTGAAAATGTTTTGTCTGTAATGACAGTGCGATACCACACCATGCATGCTTCACATAACCCCACTCCACGCCACTCTACCCCACGCCACTCTACCCCACGCCACTCTACCCCACGCCACTCTACCCCACGCCACCCCACTCTACCCCACGCCACCCCACTCTACCCCGCGCCACCCCACTCTACCCTGCGCCACCCCACTCTACCCTGCGCCACCCCACTCTACCCCGCGCCACCCCACTCTACCCCGCGCCACCCCACTCTACCCCGCGCCACCCCACTCTACCCCACACCACCATACGCCACTCTACCCTACGCCACCCTAGGCCACTCTACGCCACTCTACCCTACGCCACTCTACGCCACTCTACCCTACGCCACTCTACGCCACCCTAGGCCACTCTACCCTACGCCACTCTACGCCACCCTAGGCCACTCTATGCCACCCTAGGCCTCTATGCCACCCTAGGCCACTCTATGCCACCCTAGGCCACTCTATGCCACCCTAGGCCACCCTAGGCCACCCTAGGCCACCCTAGGCCACCCTAGGCCACTCTATGCCACCCTAGGCCACTCTATGCCACCCTAGGCCACTCTACGACACTCTACGCCACGCTACTCTACCCCACGCTACTCTACCCTACGCTACCCTACTCTACACCGCCCTACCCTACCCTACGCCACGCCACCCTACGCCACTCGACCCTACGCCACTCGACCCTACGCCACTCGACCCTACGCCACTCGACCCTACGCCACTCGACCCTACGCCACTCGACCCTACGCCACTCGACCCTACGCCACTCGACCCTACGCCACTCTATGCCACCCTAGGCCACTCTACGCCACGCTACTCTACCCCACGCTACTCTACCCTACTCTACGCCACCCTACTCTACGCCACCCTACTCTTCGCCACCCCACCCTACCCTACCCCACCCTACCCTACCCCACTCTACCCTACCCCACTCTACCCTACCCCACTCTACCCTACCCCACTCTACCCTACCCCACTCTACCCTACCCCACTCTACGCCACTCTACCCTACGCCACTCTACGCCACTCTACCCTAGGCCACTCTACGCCACTCTACCCTACGCCACCCTAGGCCACTCTACGCCACTCTACCCTACGCCACCCTAGGCCACTCTATGCCACCCTAGGCCACTCTACACCACGCTACTCTATCCCACGCTACGCCACGCTACTCTACCCCACGCTACTCTACGCCACGCTACTCTACCCCACGCTACTCTACGCCACGCTACTCTACCCCACGCTACTCTACCCCACGCTACTCTACCCCACGCTACTCTACCCCACGCTACTCTACCCCACGCTACTCTACCCCACGCTACTCTACCCTACGCCACTCTACCCTACTCTACCCTACGCCACTCTACCCTACTCTACCCTACGCCACTCTACCCTACTCTACCCTACTCTACCCTACGCCACTCTACCCTACTCTACCCTACGCCACTCTACCCTACTCTACCCTACGCCACCCTACGCCACCCTACCCTACGCCACTCTACCCTACCCTACCCCACTCTACCCTACCCTACCCTACGCCACTCTACCCTACCCTACGCCACTCTACCCTACTCTACCCTACGCCACTCTACCCTACCCTACGCCACTCTACCCTACCCTACGCCACTCTACCCTACCCTACCCTACGCCACTCTACCCTACCCTACGCCACTCTACCCTACCCTACCCTACGCCACTCTACCCTACCCTACCCTACGCCACTCTACCCTACCCTACCCTACGCCACTCTACGCCACTCTACCCTACGCCACTCTACCCTACGCCACTCTACCCTACGCCACTCTACCCTACCCTACCCTACGCCACTCTACCCTACCCTACCCTACGCCACTCTACGCCACTCTACCCTACGCCACTCTACCCTACGCCACTCTACCCTACGCCACTCTACCCTACGCCACTCTACCCTACGCCACTCTACCCTACACCACTCTACCCTACACCACTCTACTCTGTACCACTGAACTCTTTGCCACTACACTCTACACCATTTCACTTTACTTTGAACCCCTCCACTCTATTCTGAAGTACTGTACTATATGCCAATGTGCTCTAAGCCAATCAACTCTACACCACTCTAAACTACTCTGAGCAACTCCATCCTACTCTACCCTACGCCACTCTACCCTACGCCACTCTACCCTACGCCACTCTACCCTACGCCACTCTACCCTACCCTACGCCACTCTACCCTACCCTACGCCACTCTACCCTACCCTACCCCACTCTACCCTACCCTACCCCACTCTACCCTACCCTACCCCACTCTACCCTACCCTACCCCACTCTACCCTACCCTACCCCACTCTACCCTACCCTACGCCACTCTACCCTACCCTACGCCACTCTACCCTACCCTACTCTACCCTACCCTACCCCACTCTACCCTACCCTACCCCACTCTACCCTACCCTACCCCACTCTACCCTACCCTACCCCACTCTACCCTACCCTACCCCACTCTACCCTACCCTACCCCACTCTACCCTACCCTACCCCACTCTACCCTACTCTACCCTACCCTACGCCACTCTACCCTACTCTACCCTACCCTACCCCACTCTACCCTACCCTACCCCACCCTACGCCACTCTACCCTACCCTACCCCACTCTACCCTACCCTACCCTACCCCACTCTACCCTACCCTACCCTACCCCACTCTACCCTACCCTACCCTACGCCACTCTACCCTACCCTACCCTACGCCACTCTACCCTACCCTACCCTACGCCACTCTACCCTACCCTACCCTACACCACTCTACCCTACCCTACCCTACACCACTCTACCCTACACCACTCTACCCTACACCACTCTACCCTACCCTACCCTACACCACTCTACCCTACCCTACCCTACACCACTCTACCCTACCCTACCCTACACCACTCTACCCTACACCACTCTACCCTACACCACTCTACCCTACACCACTCTACCCTACCCTACCCTACACCACTCTACCCTACCCTACCCTACACCACTCTACCCTACACCACTCTACCCTACACCACTCTACCCTACACCACTCTACCCTACACCACTCTACCCTACACCACTCTACCCTACACCACTCTACCCTACACCACTCTACCCTACACCACTCTACCCTACACCACTCTACCCTACACCACTCTACCCTACACCACTCTACCCTACACCACTCTACCCTACACCACTCTACCCTACACCACTCTACCCTACACCACTCTACCCTACACCACTCTACCCTACACCACTCTACCCTACACCACTCTACCCTACACCACTCTACCCTACACCACTCTACCCTACACCACTGAACTCTTTGCCACTACACTCTACACCATTTCACTTTACTTAGAACCACTCCACTCTATTCTGAAGTACTGTACTATATGCCAATGTGCTCTAAGCCAATCAACTCTACACCACTCTAAACTACTCTGAGCAACTCCATCCTACGCGTAAGCCCTAAGCACTATACGTCAATCTAATCTATTCTACAGCACTCCATTCTAAACCACTTCACTCTACTCTGAATCCTCTGCTCTATGCTACTCTAACCACTCTACCCCACTGTATCGCCAAATCTCTATTCTACACCCTTGCACTCTCCGCCACTGAACTTTACGCCACTACACTTTACACCACTCTACCCAAAGCACTACACCCTGCGCCACTCTACTCTGTATCACTTCACTCTACTCCACTGAACTCTACTCTGCAACACTCAACTCTATGCCAATCCTCTCTACCCCACTTCAATCTACTTTTCACCACTCTACGCCACTGTACTATCTACATCTCTAATGTACTCAATGCTCTCTATGCCGCTGTACTCTACGCCACTCTACATGCTCCATGCCGCTGCACTCTACGCCACATCACTTCACTGTAGGCCACTCTGCATGACTCCAATCCATGCTATTCCACTCCATGATACTCTACCCTATCACACTTCCCTGCATACAATGCCACTCTACGCAACTTCATTCTATGCCACTCTACTATATGCCGCTTCAAACTAAAACACTACACTCTACACCACTCAAAACGACACTATTGCACTATACGTCAATCTAATCTATTCTACACCACTCCATTCTAAATACCTTCACTCTACACTGAATCCTCTGCTCTATGCCACTGCACTCTATGGTACTCTATTCCACTCTGCACCACTCCACGTCACTGCACAAAATGCTGTGCCACTGCACTCTATGCAATTGCACTCTACGTTGCTCTATTCTAAATCGCTGCACTCTACGCAAATGCACTCTACACCATTCTGCTCTGAACCACTGCACTTTACACTGCATCACTCTACGCCACTGCACTTTGTGACTGCACTTTACACCATTGAACTCTATGTCACTGTTTACTCTGCACCACTCTACGCCACTGTACTATCTGCATCTCTAATCTACTCAATGCTCTCTATGCCTCTCTACTCCATGCCACTCTACATGCTCCATGCCACTGCACTCTACGCCACATCACTTCACTGTAGGCCACTCTGCATGACTCCAATCCATGCTATTCCACTCCATGACACTCTACTCTATCACACTTCCCTGCATACAATGCCACTCTACACAACTTCATCCTATGCCACTCTACTATATGCCGCTTCAAACTAAAACACTCCACTCTACACAACTCAAATATACACTACTGCACTATACGTCAATCTAATCTATTCTACATCACTCCATTCTAAACCATTTCACTCTATTCTGAATCCTCTACTCCATACACTCTATACCACTGTATTCCACTACGCCATTCCACATCACTACATTCTACACTGCGCCACTACATTCTACGCTGAATCCTCTACTCTACATCACTGCACTCTACGCCACTGAACTCTACAACACTCTACTCTAAAACCACTGTCCTCCTCACTATTGCACTCTACTCTAAATCACTGCACTCTAGGCCAATGCACTCTATTCTACTCTAACCACTCTACGCCACTGTATCACCAAATCTCTATTCTACACCACTACACTCTACACCACTGCACTTTACACCACTCTACCCAAAGCACTCTATGCCACTACACCCTAAGCCACTCTACTCTGCTTCACTTCACTCTACGCCACTGAACTCTACTCTGCACCACTCCACTCTATGCCAATCCTCTCTACCCCACTTCACCCTACTTTTCACCACTCTATGCCACTGCGCTCTACTCAGCGCCACTCCGCTGTATTCAACTCTATGCCACTGCCTTCTAGGCCACTCTACTCTGCACCACTCAACTCTACACCACTTTATTCTATGCCACTGCATTCTATGTGATGTATTTTTCGCCAGTTTACTCAGCACCATCCCACTTCAATGAATTCTACACCACTCTACACCAGTTCACTTCACTGTAGGCCACTCTATGCGACTCCAAATAGAGGGGAGCTCTATGCCAATCCATACTACTCCACTCTACATTGCTCTACTCAGTAGCACTCTATCCCACTGCACTCCACACAATTGTATTGTAATTGTATTGTAATTTCATTTATATAGCGCTTACTACCCCTGACGAGGCGTTGAAGCACTGTTTCGGCGAGTAGCAAGCTTCTTCAGAACCCATAAAGTATTAGTGTTGAATTTGCATAGTGAAATATGAAAGTAATTTGAGTGGTTGATAGGTTAGTCAGTTATTTGGATTCAGAAGGATAGCGGAAGGCTAGAAGAGAAGAAAGGTTTGCATTTATATAGCACTTGTTTTCCCTGATGGGGTGTTGAAGGGCTACTCCGGAACCCATAAAGGACTAGTGGTGAATTATTATAGTGAAATATTAAAGGAATTTGAGTGGTGGATATTAGTCAATTATTTCGTTCGGGAAGAACAGCGGGAGGAAAGAAGAGGTTTGCATTCATATAGGGCTGGTTACCCCTGATGCCACTCTACTCTAATCCATTGCAAGCCTCAAGACTCCACTCTACACTATTCCACTCTACTCTATTCCACTGTACGGCACTTTATATCACTCCACTCTATGCTGCTCCAGTCTACAACACTCTACTCCTCTCTACACCACTCCACTATATGACACTTTACTCCACTCTATGCTATGCCACTCTAGGCACTCCACTCTGTGTCACTCTACTATACCAAAAATTACTCCACTATGCAACACTTCAGTCTACAAGAATGTACTCCACTCTGCGACACTACTTCACTCTATGCTATGTCACTCTACACCCCTCCAATCTACTCCACTTTACTCCACTCTATGCACTTTGTTGGACAGGCCTCGTGGCCAGGCTGTCCCCTCCCCGCATGGCGGGTCGCGGACCCCTGCTCCTCCTGCTCCCCGGACAAGAACCACCCCCGCAGCCCGCCGGGGCAACCTCCGGCCCTTCCCCGACGATACCCTGGCTCCTGAACACCACCGTATCGGCTGGCCCGGGTCCTTTCCAGAACCCCTGTCCCCGGCTCAGCCGCCATTTTGGACACTACTCGACCAGGCCTCGTGGCCTCGGGTCGACCTCGGCCTCAGGCCCAGCCAGGCCCCGACATCGAGGCACCACCATCCACCCAGGGGGTAAAGAGACCACTTGGCAGGTCAATGGGAGAAGGAGTGTCAACGGCTCCCCTCCGCCAGGTGTCGATCGCCCCAGCCTCCCTGGGCGCTGGCTCCACCCCCCTGCTGGGTGTCTGGACTCCCTCATTCCGGACCCCCCCGACCTCCAAGTGCGAGGGTCCGGACATCAAAGGGCGCCAGGCCTATAACTGGGGCAGCTCCAGAGCAGGAAGGGAGTTGTATCCTGGAGTCGAGAGACACCGAGACGAACTCATCTTGAAGGCCTGCTGGCGCTGCCGCGGCTCATCCTTTCGTGAACCATCTTGAAAGCCTGCTGGCGCTGCCGCGGCTCATCCTTTCGTGAACCATCTTGAAAGCCTGCTGGCGCTGCCGCGGCTCATCCTTTCGTGAACCATCTTGAAGGCCTGCTGGCGCTGCCGAGGCTCATCCTTTCGTGAACCATCTTGAAGGCCTGCTGGCGCTGCCGCGGCTCATCCTTTCGTGAACCATCCCGAAGGCCTGCTGGCGCTGCCGCGGCCCCTACTTGCGAACCATCAGCTCGAGGATTGTGAGCTCTACACCTGCTACCCCCGTACCTCTCCGGTACTGAGACTGTCCCGCTACCCTTCCCCCCAAAGAGACTAGAATTGACAGGATCATCGTATCCTGGTCCTGCTGTACCGTCAATGACCTTGCTGTTAAGATATATAAAAGTGTGAAGAACTCGTCCCTGTGTGGTGTCTATCTGTGGGGGGGAAGTTACCTGTCTGTAGGATTACCGGGGAGGACCCTCACCGGAGGCCTCTCCCCCCTGTACTCGGCCGACCCTCCGGGTCCCCGTCTAACATTGGTGGCAGCGGTGGGATCCGAGCCGCCGCATAATCGTACAGAGAGTAACTCACCCCACGACACACAGCAACCATGACGACAAAGGAGAGTGGAACAACGGAAAAATTTCAGATGGAAAAGCTGGAAGAATACAGCCACAAAGAACTAAAGCAATTTTGCATAGAGCTGGGCATTGCTACCACGGGACTGAGCACGAAAGATGACCTCAAGCACGCCTTAGAAGCTTGGGTGGAGACGGAAACATCCCCGCCCCAAAATCAAAACCTCGAGACCACCGAAACAAGTACCACCCCTGCAGACGAAAGAAGATCGGGCCTCTCGTCCGAAGAGGCCCGAGAACGGGAGAAAAGCCGGCTCCACGAATTGGAGCTGGCTCGACTCCGCTTAGATGGAGAACTCAAATTGGCAGAGCAAAAAATAACACTCGAACACTTACGGCTCAGGGAAGAACGAGAAGAGAAAAAGAGCCAGAGGGAGCTGGAAGAAAAAAGACTAGCATACGAGCATGAGCGCAACTTGAAGGAGCTAGAAATTCGACGGCAGAACAAAGACCTAGGCGTCTCCGGGCACCCGAGCCCCACTGCTCCGACGGACCCCAAGGTCCACATCCCCAAGGACGTCGTCCGGGAATACTACCGGAACGATGATATCCAGCAATGGTTTAAAGCCTACGAGGTAGCAATGACCTCCCACCGAATTCCACGGAGCGACTGGGGAGCCGGGCTATGGGGTAAATTCGTTAACGAAGGAAGAAACGCCCTGCTGCAACTCCCCGACCACCAGATGACATCCTACGACCACATGAAGGCCGCCCTCCTCACTCGCTATGGGCTCACGCCCGAGATGTACCGGCAGAGATTTCGGGACTGCAAACGGATCCCTGGTACAACTTGGGTGGAGTATGTGAACTTTTTTAGCCGAGCCTTTGACGGATGGATCAAGGGCAGCCAGGTCACCACCTACGAGCAATTATTCAACCTGATTGTATGGGAGCACCTCTCCAATAATTGCTTTGTCGAACTGAGACAGCACCTCCTTGATAGCAAACTGACCGAACCTCGGAAACTCGCCATCGAAGCAGACCGATGGGAAAGCACCCGAGTCCCTCGAAACTGGCCCAGCGAGCAAAACAGAGCCTCCCAAGGGCCCCACCGGCCACGGGGAGGAGGAGGAGGCCAGGGTCGGGGCCGGGACACCGTCACCGTACCCTCCACCAGCAACCCCCCGCCCCCGGCCGGAAGAGGTAGCCCTCCAACGCGACCAGGTTTCCGCGCCAACGTTACCTGCCACAAATGCCAGCAACCCGGTCACTACGCCAATGATCCCAACTGCCCGAAAAATCAGAGTCCTATGAACCGCCAGATCACCGCCGCCGCTCTGGGAGAAGAGCTAGGCCAAGAAGACGCCGAAGAGTACGAGCCGTACCAGCCCGAGTGGGAACCAGCTGCCATGTCCCTGGTCTGTCTAGGGGAGAGGGACATGGTCCCGCGGGCGCCCATCCCCGCCAACACGCAGAAATACAGCCAGTGGGTCACAATCAATGGACGCCGGGCGGAAGCCCTCCGTGACACAGGGGCCAGTGTGACCCCTGACCAGATCCTACCAAATGTACTTTGTCCAGTGCGGTCGGCAGACAACTCCGAAAGCCTGTGCCAGATGGCCCGCATCCCCTTCGAGTGGGGGGGGGTGTCCGGCATGCTAAAAGTAACTGTCCGCGACGATGCCCCGGTGGACTCTGCGCCACACCACTCTAATTCTGAGGGAGATATCTGAAAAAAAGAAAGGGAGAAGGAGAACAAGGGAGGCGGATAGAACTACAAGCGGTAAAAATAGGAACCGGAAAAGAAACAAGCATTTACAATGCAATGGTCTCGTCTTTGTTAAAGTTAGAGCTATTGGCATTGCTCATGACTTTATTTTTGTTTTTAAAACATAAATAAATGGCATTGTCATTTACAATGCCAATAGCCTAATCTCTCGCAAATGCGAGACCTATTGCATTTGCACCCACACACAGAGCCACAAGCACCGAGCCACACACACCCACAGAGCCACACACACCCACAGAGCCACACACACACACCCACAGAGCCACACCAACACAAAGAGACACACACAGAGCCCCAACACACACGCACACACTGTTGGACAGGCCACATGAAGGGCTCGCTCCCTCCCCGCAGGACAGGGCCCGGGCCACCGTCAGCACCATTGCCCGGCTCAGCCGCCATCTTGGACACGGCACCACGCGGCCGTGCGGCCTCAGCCCGACCCCAACCCCGGGCCTGGCCAGGCCCCGACATCCCGGCACCACCCTCCACCCAGGAGGTGAACGGCCCACTTGGCAGGTCAATGGGAGTACGAAGTGTCGATGGCTCTCCCCCGCCAGGTGCCGAGCACCCCCAGCCTCCTCGGGCGCTGGCTCCACCCCCCTGCTGGGTGTCTGGACTCCCTCATCCCGGACCTCCCGACCTCCAAGAGCGAGGGTCCGGACATCAAAGGGCGCCAGACCTATAACTGAGGCAGCCCCAGGACAGGAAGGCAGTTGTATCCTGGAGTCGAGAGACACCGCGACGAACTCATCCTTGACGGACTGTTGGCGCTGCCACAGCCCTGCCTTGTGAACTATTGTCCTGCCTGCTGGCGCTGCCGCGGCCCTCTGCAACCTTCATCCTCGTGGGACCTGCTGGCGCTGCCGCGGCCCTCTGCAACCTGCATTCTCGTGGGACCTGCTGGCGCTGCCGCGGCCCGTTGTAACCTTCATTCTCGTGGGACCTGCTGGCGCTGCCGCGGCCCGTTGTAACCTTCATCCTCGTGGGACCGGCTGGCGCTGCCGCGGCCCTTTGCAACCTGCATTCTCGTGGGACCTGCTGGCGCTGCCGCGGCCCGTTGTAACCTTCATCCTCGTTGGGACCTGCTGGCGCTGCCGCGGCCCGTGCCACCTACGACCTCTTCGGGACCTGCCGGCGCTGCCGCGGTCTGACCCCTCCGAACACCGAGCTCGAGGATTGTGAGCTATCACCGTTACACACCCGTACCCGTGGGTACCAAGACTGTCCCGCTACCCCCTTCCCTTACTAGAGACTAGAATTGAGAGGATCATCGTGTCCTGATCGCCCTGTATCGTACCACTCTACTACCCGAAGTGCCTATAAAAGGTGTTACCATAAGCTTTGTGTGGTGTCCATCTGTGGGGGGGAAGTTACCTGTCTGTGCGATCACTGTGCTCGGCCGACCCTCCAGGTCCCCGTCTAACATTGGTGGCTAGCGGCGCGATCCGAACCAACGCGTACCGTACAGACAGTAACTCACCCTACAACTAAAACCACAATGACGACCAAAGAGAGCGGATCGGCGGAGAAGTTCCAGATGGAAAAGCTGGAAGAATACAACCACCGAGAGCTCAAGCAATTTTGCATGGACTTAGGCATTGCTACCACCGGGCTAAGCACAAAAGAAGACTTCAAAAACGCCCTAGAGGCCTGGACAGAGACAAATACCGCAACCCCCCGGGACCCCGCAGCCCCGGAAGTCAACACCACCCGGACGGAGGAACGGAGAGCAGGCCCCTCCCATGAAGAGATCCAAGAGCGGGAAAAAAATAGATTACACGAGTTAGACTTGGCACGACTCAGATTAGACGGAGAATTGAAACTGGCGGAACAAAAAATAAACTTAGAACACTTACGGCTCAGAGAAGAGCGAGAGGAAAAACAGAGACAGAGAGACCTCGAAGAAAAAAGACTGGCATACGAGCACGAGTGCAAACTAGCGGAGATAGAAATGCGCAAACTGAACAAAAACCTAGGGGTGCCCGAGCAACCGCACTCCCCGGGTCCTACCGAGCAGAAGGTCCACATCCCCAAGGATGTGGTCCGAGAATATCACCGGAACGACGACATACAGCAGTGGTTCAAGGCCTATGAGATTGCCATGACCGCCCACCGGGTCGCTCGAAGTGACTGGGGAGCCGGTCTATGGGGGAGATTCGTCAACGAGGGTCGTGATGCCCTGCTGCAGCTTCCGGACCATCAAATGACGTCCTATGACCACATGAAGGCCGCCCTCCTCAATCGATATGGACTTACACCCGAAATGTACCGCCAGAGGTTCCGCAACTGCACCAGGATCCCAGGTACGACGTGGTTGGAATACGTGAACTATTTCAGCCGAGCCTTCGAGGGGTGGATCAAGGGTAACAACGTAACCACTTACGAACAACTCTTCAATCTCATTGTGTGGGAGCACCTCTCCAACAACTGCTTTGTCGAGCTCAGGCAGCACCTCCTCGACAGTAAATTGACTGAACCCCGGCAGCTCGCCACCGAGGCTGACCGGTGGGAGAGCACCCGAGTGGCCCGGAGTGGGCCGAATGAGCAGAACAGAACCAACCAAGGTCACCATCGTCCCCGAGGAGGAGGAGGAGGCCGGGGCAGAGACGCCGCCCCGGCCGCACCCACTAACGCCACCCCGGCCCCAGCAGGCCGGGGAAACCCCCCGATGCGCCCGGGATTCCGAGCTAACGTGACGTGTCATCGATGCCAGCGAGTCGGCCACTATGCCAGTGACCCGACCTGCCCGAAGAACCAGGCCCCCGGGCCCCGCCAGATGGCGGCCGCCGCTCTGGGAGAAGAACAAGTCTCCGAAGACACGGAGACCTATGAGTCGGAGCAGTTCGAGTGGGAACCCGCCGCCATGACCCTGGCATGCCTAGGAGGAAGAGACATGGTCCCGCGGACTCCCCTGCCCGCCAACACTCGGAAGTACAGCCAATGGGTGAGCATCAATGGGCGCAAGGCCGAGGCCCTGCGTGACACCGGGGCCAGTGTGACGGCCGTCCGCTGTCACCTGGTGACCCCAGAACAAATCCTACCAAACGTACTTTGCCCCGTCCGATCGGCAGATAACTCGGAGAGCCTGTGTCGGATGGCCTGCGTCCCCTTCGAATGGGGAGGAGTGTCCGGCATGCTGAAAGTAACTGTCCGTGACGATGCCCCCGTAGACTGCCTCCTGGGGAACGATCTCGAGAGCTCCCCGTGGGCCGCTGTGGAAAGAAGAGAGCATCTGGGGATGTTGGGTCTCCCGGACTGGGCGTGCGTAACCACCCGGTCCATGGCCACCCGCACCATCCCTAGACCAAAAGAACCAGAATGGGCAGCACCTCCGCCCTCGATCACTCCAGAAGAAGACTTCCTCCAGACCGACCACCCGGACCCCACCCCAGAGGGGTCCACACAGCCCCCCGAGCTTCCCGACCTGGCTCAGTGGCGTCAAGAAGGGGGGCCCACCCAGGAACAATTCCGGCAGGAGCAAAAGACCTGCCCCTCCCTCGAGGGATTGCGACAGCAAGCGCTCGCCCAGAGCCAAGGAGACACCACCGGGGCCCACTGGGTTTATTGGGACAATGATCTCTTGTACAGCGAACAGAAAATCGCAGAACTGGGGGCCGGGCGAGTGCTGGTGGTGCCCCTCCACTTCAGAGACTTCCTGTTGAACCTAGCCCATGATGTCCCCCTGGCCGGGCACCTGGGCCAAGACAAGACCTACCACCGCCTGGTGACTCACTTTTTTTGGCCCAAAATGAGAAATGACGTATCCAACCATTGCCGGTCCTGCCCGACCTGCCAGGCCAGTGGGAAGAGCGGCCGCAAACTCAAGGCACCCCTACAACCATTCCCCGTGGTGACCACCCCGTTCGAAAGGGTGGGAATAGACATTGTGGGGCCCCTAGACCCCCGAACCGCACAGGGACATCGCTTCATCCTGGTCCTGGTGGATCACGCTACCCGCTATCCTGAAGCGGTCCCCCTTCGTACGATAACAGCCCCAGTAGTGGGTCGAGCCTTGATGGGGATCTTCTCTCGAGTGGGCTTCCCCCGGGAAGTCGTCAGCGACAGGGGTACGAACTTTATCTCAAAATACATGAAGTCCCTCTGGCAACAGTGCGGGGTCACCTACCGATTCACGACCCCCTATCACCCTCAAGGGAACGGACTGGTTGAGCGATTCAACCGCACGCTCAAAGGGATGATTGGGGGGTTGGAAGAGCCCCTCCGTCGCCAGTGGGATGTGCTACTACCGTGCCTTCTCTTTGCCTACCGAGAAGTCCCCCAGAAGTCCCTCGGCTTCAGCCCTTTCGAACTCTTGTATGGACACCCGGTGCGAGGCCCGCTCAGCCTAGTCAAAGAAGGCTGGGAAATGCCCCCTCTAAAGAACACTCCAGATGTTTTCAAGTACCTCCTAACCCTCCGCAACCAGACCAGAAGGTTCAGAGAGATGGCAAAAGCAAACCTGGAGGCCAGTCAGGAGGACATGAAAAGGTGGTACGATCAAAATGCATCCTCCATCGAATTTGAACCCGGCCAACAAGTGTGGGTAATGTCTCCTACCGAACCATGCGCCCTGCAAGACAAATGGACGGGGCCCTTCAAAGTAATCGAGCGCAAGAGCCCTGTCACCTATCTCATCGATATGGAATCTTCCCGAAACCCTCTCCGGGTCCTCCACGCTAATAGACTGAAACCCCACTTTGTACGCTCCGAACTCAGTCTCCTGATGGCAACCGACAATGGAACCGAGGAGGACTCCGAACCCCTTCCTGACCTCCTACGGTCACGGGAGAAGGACGGCTCCGTGGACGGGGTCCGACTCTCGGAGGCCCTCACCCTGGAACAGCGCCAAGACTGCCGAGTCCTCCTGCTCCAGTTCTCCACCCTGTTCTCCCTCACCCCAGGGGTCTCCCCCTGGTGCTTACACGACGTGGACACTGGAGACAGTCCCCCTATCCGCCATCGGGCCTACCGCGTACCAGATCGGGTACGGGCCTGCATCCAAGAGGAGGTGGCCAAGATGCTCACACTCGGGATCATCGAGCCCTCAGACAGCCCCTGGGCCAGCCCAGTGGTACTGGTCCCCAAAGCGGCCGCCCCCGGCGCCACGCCGGAGCTCCGGTTCTGCGTCGACTACCGGGGCTTGAATGCGGTCACCAGAACAGACGCACACCCCATCCCCCGAGCAGATGAACTAATCGACCGCATGGGAGCTGCCCGCTACCTCAGCATCTTCGACCTGACAGCGGGCTACTGGCAGATCGGTCTCACACCCCGGGCCCAAGAACGATCGGCATTCTCTACCCCTGATGGCCACTATAACTTCAAGGTCATGCCATTCGGCATGAAGAATGCGCCAGCAACATTTCAGCGGCTAGTAAACCAGGTCCTGGCAGGACTCGAAGGATTCAGCGCCGCCTACCTGGACGATATCGCTGTGTACAGCCACCACTGGTCCGACCACCTCCACCACCTCCGAGAGGTGCTACAGGCCCTCCAACGAGCTGGCCTCACGATCAAGGCCAGCAAATGCCAAATTGGCCAGGGGTCCGTGACCTATCTCGGGCACCAGGTGGGAAGCGGTCTGGTGGCCCCTCTGCAACTCAAGATCGCTGCCATCCAGTCGTGGCAGTCCCCCATCACCCAGACCGAGGTCCGCGCCTTCTTGGGACTCACAGGCTACTACCGACGGTTCGTGAGGGACTATGGCAGCATCGTAGGGCCCCTCACGGAACTCACCTCTAAAAACCAACCCAAGGAGGTCAACTGGACCCCAGACTGTCAAGCGGCCTTCGAGAAGCTGAAGGCCGCCATGTGCTCCGCCCCGGTGCTCCAGGCCCCCGACTACAGCCGGGAATTTATCGTCCAAACAGATGCCTCCGACCACGGCGTTGGGGCAGTCCTTTCCCAGCTGAACCCCGAAGGACTTGACCAGCCAGTGGCTTTCATCAGCAGACGGCTCCTGGCCCGAGAACGACGCTGGAGCACCATCGAGAGGGAGGCCTTCGCCGTGGTGTGGGCCCTCAAAAAGCTCCGGCCTTATCTCTTCGGCACCCACTTCCGGGTCCAGACCGATCATCGACCCCTGCAATGGCTCATGCAGATGCGGGGGGAAAACCCGAAACTACTACGTTGGTCCATCTCCCTGCAGGGGATGGACTTCACTGTGGAACATCGACCCGGCCAAGACCACGCCAACGCGGATGGCCTGTCCCGCTTTTTCCGCCTCGACGAGGAAAGTCCCCAAGAAGATGGGTGACTCTCCCCGCCTTCAGCTGGGGGGGACGCATGTTGGACAGGCCACATGAAGGGCTCGCTCCCTCCCCGCAGGACAGGGCCCGGGCCACCGTCAGCACCATTGCCCGGCTCAGCCGCCATCTTGGACACGGCACCACGCGGCCGTGCGGCCTCAGCCCGACCCCAACCCCGGGCCTGGCCAGGCCCCGACATCCCGGCACCACCCTCCACCCAGGAGGTGAACGGCCCACTTGGCAGGTCAATGGGAGTACGAAGTGTCGATGGCTCTCCCCCGCCAGGTGCCGAGCACCCCCAGCCTCCTCGGGCGCTGGCTCCACCCCCCTGCTGGGTGTCTGGACTCCCTCATCCCGGACCTCCCGACCTCCAAGAGCGAGGGTCCGGACATCAAAGGGCGCCAGACCTATAACTGAGGCAGCCCCAGGACAGGAAGGCAGTTGTATCCTGGAGTCGAGAGACACCGCGACGAACTCATCCTTGACGGACTGTTGGTGCTGCCACAGCCCTGCCTTGTGAACTATTGTCCTGCCTGCTGGCGCTGCCGCGGCCCTCTGCAACCTTCATCCTCGTGGGACCTGCTGGCGCTGCCGCGGCCCTCTGCAACCTGCATTCTCGTGGGACCTGCTGGCGCTGCCGCAGCCCGTTGTAACCTTCATTCTCGTGGGACCTGCTGGCGCTGCCGCGGCCCGTTGTAACCTTCATCCTCGTGGGACCGGCTGGCGCTGCCGCGGCCCTTTGCAACCTGCATTCTCGTGGGACCTGCTGGCGCTGCCGCGGCCCGTTGTAACCTTCATCCTCGTTGGGACCTGCTGGCGCTGCCGCGGCCCGTGCCACCTACGACCTCTTCGGGACCTGCCGGCGCTGCCGCGGTCTGACCCCTCCGAACACCGAGCTCGAGGATTGTGAGCTATCACCGTTACACACCCGTACCCGTGGGTACCAAGACTGTCCCGCTACCCCCTTCCCTTACTAGAGACTAGAATTGAGAGGATCATCGTGTCCTGATCGCCCTGTATCGTACCACTCTACTACCCGAAGTGCCTATAAAAGGTGTTACCATAAGCTTTGTGTGGTGTCCATCTGTGGGGGGGAAGTTACCTGTCTGTGCGATCACTGTGCTCGGCCGACCCTCCAGGTCCCCGTCTAACACACACACACACACACACACACACACACACACACACACAGAGCCCCACACACACAGAGCCCCACACACACAGAGCCCCACACACACAGAGCCCCACACACACAGAGCCCCACACACACAGAGCCCCACACACACAGAGCCCCACACACACAGAGCCCCCCACACACAGAGACCCCCCCCACACAGAGACCCCCCCACACAGAGACCCCCCCCACACACACACCCACAGAGCCACACCAACACAAAGAGACACACACAGAGCCCCAACACACACGCACACACACACACAGAGCCCCACACACACAGAGCCCCACACACACAGAGCCCCACACACACAGATACCCCCACACACAGAGACCCCCCCCCCACACACACACACACACACAGAGAGCCACACACACACACACACAGAGCCACACACACACACACACACACACAGAGCCACACACACACACACACACACACACAGAGCCATACACACACACACACACACACACACAGAGAGCCACACACACACACACACACACAGAGCCACACACACACACACACACACACAGAGCCACACACACACACACAGAGCCACACACACACACACACAGAGAGCCACACACACACACACACACAGAGAGCCACACACACACACACACACAGAGAGCCACACACACACACACACACAGAGAGCCACACACACACACACAGAGAGCCACACACACACACACACACACAGAGAGCCACACACACAGAGAGCCACACACACACACACACACAGAGAGCCACACACACACAGAGAGAGCCACACACACACAGAGAGAGAGCCACACACACACACAGAGAGCCACACACACACACAGAGAGCCACACACACACACACAGAGAGCCACACACACACACAGAGAGCCACACACACACACAGAGAGCCACACACACACACAGAGAGCCACACACACACACAGAGAGCCACACACACACACACACACAGAGCCACACACACACACACAGAGCCACACACACACACACACACACACACACACAGAGAGCCCCACACACACACACACACAGAGAGCCACACACACAGAGAGAGCCACACACACACACACAGAGCCCCACACACACACAGAGCCCCACACACACAGAGAGCTCCACACACACAGAGAGCTCCACACACACAGAGAGCCCCACACACACAGAGAGCCCCACACACAGAGAGCCCCACACACAGAGAGCCCCACACACAGAGAGCCCCCCACACACAGAGAGCCCCACACACACACAGAGAGCCCCACACACACACAGAGAGCCCCACACACACACAGAGAGCCACACACACACACAGAGAGCCCCCACACACACACAGAGAGCCCCACACACACACACACAGAGAGCCCCACACACAGAGAGCCCCACACACAGAGAGCCCCACACACAGAGCGCCCCACACACAGAGAGCCCCACACACAGAGAGCCCCACACACAGAGAGCCCCACACACAGAGAGCCCCACACACAGAGAGCCCCACACACAGAGAGCCCCACACACAGAGAGCCCCACACACAGAGAGCCCCACACACAGAGAGCCCCACACACAGAGAGCCCCACACACAGAGAGCCCCACACACAGAGAGCCCCACACACAGAGAGCCCCACACACAGAGAGCCCCACACACAGAGAGCCCCACACACAGAGAGCCCCACACACAGAGAGCCCCACACACAGAGAGCCCCACACACAGAGAGCCCCACACACAGAGAGCCCCACACACAGAGAGCCCCACACACAGAGAGCCCCACACACAGAGAGCCCCACACACAGAGAGCCCCACACACAGAGAGCCCCACACACAGAGAGCCCCACACACAGAGAGCCCCACACACAGAGAGCCCCACACACAGAGAGCCCCACACACACACAGAGAGCCCCACACACACACAGAGAGCCCCACACACACACAGAGAGCCCCACACACACACAGAGAGCCCCACACACACACAGAGAGCCCCACACACACACAGAGAGCCCCACACACACACAGAGAGCCCCACACACACACACAGAGAGCCCCACACACACACAGAGAGCCCCCCCCACACACACAGAGAGCCCCACACACACACAGAGAGCCCCACACACACACAGAGAGCCCCACACACACACAGAGAGCCCCACACACACACAGAGAGCCCCACACACACACACACAGAGAGCCCCACACACACACAGAGAGCCCCACACACACACACAGAGAGCCCCACACACACACAGAGAGCCCCACACACACACACACACAGAGAGCCCCCCTCACACACAGAGAGCCCCACACACACACAGAGAGCCCCCCACACACACAGAGAGCCCCCCACACACACAGAGAGCCCCCCACACACACAGAGAGCCCCCCACACACACAGAGAGCCCCCCACACACACAGAGAGCCCCCCACACACGCACACAGAGAGCCCCCCACACACGCACACAGAGCCCCCCACACACGCACACAGAGAGCCCCACACACACACACAGAGAGCCCCACACACACACACAGAGAGCCCCACACACACACACACACAGAGCCCCCCACACACACACACAGAGCCCCACACACACACAGAGCCCCACACACACACACACAGAGCCCCACACACACACACACACACACAGAGCCACACACACACACACACACAGAGAGCCACACACACACACACACAGAGAGCCACACACACACACACAGAGAGCCACACACACACACACAGAGAGCCACACACACACACACACACAGAGAGCCACACACACACACAGAGTCCCCCCCCCCCACACACACACACGGAGAGCCACACGCACACAGAGCCCCCCACACGCACACAGAGCCCCCCACACGCACACAGAGCCCCCCACACGCACACAGAGCCCCCCACACGCACACAGAGCCCCCCACACGCACACAGAGCCCCCCACACGCACACAGAGCCCCCCCACACACACAGAGAGCCCCCCCCACACACACAGAGAGCCCCCCCCACAGAGAGAGCCCACCCCACACAGAGAGAGAGCCCCCCCACACACACAGAGAGCCCCCCCCACACACACAGAGAGCCCCCCCCACACACACACACAGAGAGCCCCCCCCACACACACACACAGAGAGCCCCCCCCCACACACACACACACAGAGAGCCCCCCCACACACACACACACAGAGAGCCCCCCCCCACACACACACACAGAGAGCCCCCCCCACACACACAGAGAGCCCCCCCCCACACACACAGAGAGCCCCCCCCACACACACACACAGAGAGCCCCCCCCACACACACACACAGAGAGCCCCCCCCACACACACACACACAGAGAGCCCCCCCCACACACACACACACAGAGAGTCCCACACACACACACAGAGCCCCACACACACAGAGCCCCACACACACAGAGCCCCACACACACAGAGCCCCACACACACAGAGCCCCACACACACAGAGCCCCCCCCACACAGAGCCCCCCCCACACAGAGCCCCCCCCCACACACACACACACAGAGAGCCCCCCCACACACACACAGCGTCCCACACACACACACAGAGTCCCACACACACAGAGCCCCACACACACAGAGCCCCACACACACAGAGCCCCACACACACAGAGCCCCACACACACAGAGCCCCACACACACAGAGCCCCACACACACACACACAAAGCCCCACACACACACACAAAGCCCCACACACACACACAAAGCCCCACACACACACACAAAGCCCCACACGCACACACAAAGCCCCACACGCACACACAAAGCCCCACACGCACACACAAAGCCCCACACGCACACAGAGCCCCCCACACGCACACAGAGCCCCCACACGCACACAGAGAGCCCCCCCCCCACACACACACAGAGAGCCCCCCCCCCCCCACACACACACAGAGCCCCACACACACACACACAGAGCCCCACACACAACACACAGAGCCCCACACACACACACACACAGAGCCCCACACACACACACAGCCCCCCACACACACACACACAGCCCCACACACACACACACACACAGCCCCACACACACACACACAGAGCCCCACACACACACACAGAGCCCCACACACACACACACAGAGCCCCACACACAGACAGAGCCCCACACACAGACAGAGCCCCACACACAGACAGAGCCCCACACACACACAGAGCCCCACACACACACAGAGCCCCACACACACACAGAGCCCCACACACACACAGAGCCCCACACACACACAGAGCCCCACACACACACAGAGCCCCACACACACACAGAGCCCCACACACACACAGAGCCCCACACACACACAGAGCCCCACACACACACAGAGCCCCACACACACACAGAGCCCCACACACACAGAGCCCCACACACACACAGAGCCCCACACACACACAGAGCCCCACACACACAGAGCCCCACACACACAGAGCCCCACACACACAGAGCCCCACACACACAGAGCCCCACACACACAGAGCCCCACACACACAGAGCCCCACACACACAGAGCCCCACACACACAGAGCCCCACACACACACACAGAGCCACACATAGAGAGCCCCAACACACACACACACAGAGAGCCACACACACACAGAGCCACACACACCCACAGAGCCACACACACACACACAGAGCCACACACACACACACAGAGCCACACACACAGAGAGCCACACACACACACACAGAGAGAGCCACACACACACAGAGAGAGCCACACACACACACACAGAGAGCCACACACACACACACAGAGAGCCACACACACACACACAGAGAGAGCCACACACACACACACACACACACAGAGAGCCACACACACACACACACACACACAGAGAGCCACACACACACACACACAGAGAGAGCCACACACACACACACACACACACACAGAGAGCCACACACACACACACACAGAGCCCCCCCCCCACACACACACAGAGCCACACACACAGAGAGTCCCACACACACAGAGCCACACACACACAAAGCGCCCCCCCCCACACACACACACACACACAGAGAGCCCCCCCCACACACACACACAGAGAGCCCCCCCCACACACACACACACACAGAGAGCCCCCCCCCCACACACACACACACACAGAGAGCCCCCCCCCCACACACACACACACACAGAGAGCCCCCCCCCCCACACACACACACACAGAGAGCCCCCCCCACACACACACACACAGCCCCCCACACACAGAGCCCCACACACACAGAGCCCCACACACACAGAGCCCCACACACACAGAGACACACACACACAGAGACACACACACACAGAGCCCCACACACACAGAGACACACACACACAGAGACACACACACACAGAGCCCCACACACACACACACACAGAGCCCCACACACACACAGAGCCCCACACACACAGAGCCCCACACACACAGAGCCCCACACACACAGAGCCCCACACACACACAGAGACACACACACACACAGAGACACACACACACACAGAGCCACACACACAGAGAGCCCCCCACACACACACACAGAGCCACACACAGTGAGCCACACACACACACACACAGAGCCACACACACACACAGAGAGCCACACACACACACAGAGCCACACACACAGAGAGCCACACACAGAGCCACACACACACAGCCACACACACAGAGCCACACACACACACACAGAGAGAGCCACACACACACACACACACACACACAGAGCCGCACACACACACAGAGCCGCACACACACACAGAGCCGCACACACACACAGAGCCGCACACACACACACACACAGAGCCACACACACACACACACAGAGCCACACGCACACACACACAGAGCCACACACACACAGAGCCACACACACACAGAGCCACACACACACAGAGCCACACACACACAGAGCCACACACACACACACAGTCCACACACACAGAGCCACACACACACACACATAGAGCCACACACACACACAGAGCCACACACACACAGCCACACACACACAGCCACACACACACACAGAGCCCCCCACACACACAGAGCCACACACACACACACAGAGCCCCCCCACACACACACAGAGCCCCCCCCACACACACACAGAGCCCCCCCCACACACACACAGAGCCCCCCACACACACACACAGAGCCCCCCACACAGACACACAGCCCCCCCCCACACACAGACACACAGAGCCCCCACACACACACACACAGAGCCCCCCACACACACACAGAGCCCCCCACACACACACAGAGAGCCCCCCCCACACACACACAGAGAGCCCCCCCCCACACACACACACACAGAGCCCCCCCCACACACACACACACAGAGCCCCCCACACACACAGAGCCCCCCCCCCACACACACACAGAGCCCCCCCCACACACACACACAGAGCCCCCCCACACACAGAGCCCCCCCACACACAGAGCCCCCCCCACACACAGAGCCCCCCCACACACACACAGATCCCCCCCCCCACACACACAGAGTCCCCCACACACAGAGCCACACACACACACACACACACAGAGAGCCACACACACACACACACACAGAGAGCCACACACACACACAGAGAGAGAGCCACACACACACACACACACACACACACAGAGAGCCACACACACACACACACACACAGAGCCACACACACACACACACACAGAGAGCCACACACACACACAACCACAGAGCCACACACACACAGAGCCACACACACACACACACACAGAGCCACACACACACACACACACAGAGCCACACACACACACACACAGAGCCACACACACAGAGCCACACACACACACAGAGCCACACACACACACAGAGCCACACACACACACAGAGCCACACACACACAGCCACACACACACACACAGCCACACACACACACACAGCCACACACACACAGAGCCACACACACACACACAGACACACACACATAGAGCCACACACACACACACACACACACACACACAGAGAGAGCCACACACACACACACACACACAGAGCCACACACACACACACACAGAGCCACCCACACAGCCACCCACACACACACACACAGAGCCACCCACACAGCCACACACATAGCCACACAGAGCCACACACATAGAGCCACACACACACACACACACACACAGCCCCCCACACACACACACACAGAGCCCCCCACACACACACAGAGCCCCCCCCCACACACACACACAGCCACACACACACACACAGAGCCACACACAGAGCCACACACAGAGCCACACACACACACACACACACAGAGCCACACACACACACACACACAGCCACACACACACACACAGCCACACACACACACACACAGCCACACACACACAGAGCCACACACACACAGAGCCACACACACAGAGAGCCACACACACACACACACAGAGAGCCACACACACACACACACAGAGAGAGAGCCACACACACACACACAGAGAGAGCCACACACACACACACACAGAGAGCCACACACACACACACACACAGAGAGCCACACACACACACAGAGAGCCACACACACACACACACACACAGAGCCACACCCACACACACACCCACACACACACAGAGCCCCCCCACACACACAGAGCCCCCCCACACACACACAGCCCCCCCACACACACAGAGCCCCCCCACACACACAGTGCCCCCCCACACACAGAGCCCCCCCACACACAGAGCCACACACACACACAGAGAGCCACACACACACACACACACAGAGCCACACACACACACACACACACACACACACACACACAGAGCCACACACACAGGGAGCCACACACACACACACACACACACACACACACAGAGCCACACACACACACAGAGCCACACACACACACAGAGAGAGAGAGCCACACACACACATACACACACACACACACACACACACACACACACAGAGAGAGCCACACACACACACACACACACACACACACACACACACAGAGAGAGCCACACACACACAGAGAGCCACAGCCACACACACACACACACACACACAGAGCCACACACACAGAGAGAGCCACACCCACACACACACACAGAGAGCCACACCCACACACACACACAGAGAGCCACGCCCACACACACACAGACACACACAGAGCCACGCCCACACACACACAGACACACACAGAGCCACGCCCACACACACACAGACACACACAGAGCCACGCCCACACACACACAGACACACACAGAGCCACGCCCACACACACACACAGACACACACAGAGCCACGCCCACACACACAGACACACAGAGCCACGCCCACACACACACAGACACACACAGAGCCACGCCCACACACACACAGACACACACAGAGCCACGCCCACACACACACAGAGCCACGCCCACACACACAGACACACACAGAGCCACGCCCACACACACAGAGCCACGCCCACACACACAGACACACACAGAGCCACGCCCACACACAGAGCCCCCCCACACACAGAGCCCGCCCCACACACAGCCCGCCCCACACACAGAGCCCGCCCCACACACAGAGCCCCACACACACAGAGCCCCACACACACAGAGCCCCCCCACACACACAGAGCCCCCCCACACACACAGAGCCCCCCCACACACACAGAGCCCCCCCACACACACAGAGCCCCCCCCACACACACAGAGCCCCCCCCACACACAGAGCCCCCCCACACACACAGAGCCCCCCCCACACACAGAGCCCCCCCACACACAGAGCCCCCCCACACACAGAGCCCCCCCCCACACACACAGAGCCCCCCACACACACACAGAGCCCCCCCCCACACACACACAGAGCCCCCCCCCACACACACACAGAGCCCCCCACACACACACAGAGCCCCCCACACACACACAGAGCCCCCCACACACACACACAGAGCCCCCCACACACACACACAGAGCCCCCCACACACACAGAGCCCCCCACACACACAGAGCCCCCCACACACACAGAGCCCCCCCACACACACAGAGCCCCCCCACACACAGAGCCCGCCCCACACACAGAGCCCGCCCCACACACAGAGCCCGCCCCACACACAGAGCCCGCCCCACACACAGAGCCCGCCCCACACACAGAGCCCGCCCCACACACAGAGCCCCCCCCACACACAGAGCCCCCCACACACACAGAGCCCCCCCACACACACAGAGCCCGCCCCACACAGAGCCCCCCCCCACACACAGAGCCCGCCCCACACACAGAGCCCGCCCCACACACAGAGCCCGCCCCACACACAGAGCCCGCCCCACACACAGAGCCCGCCCCACACACAGAGCCCGCCCCACACACAGAGCCCGCCCCACACAGAGCCCCACACACACAGAGCCCCCCCACACACAGAGCCCCCCCACACACACAGAGCCCCCCCACACACACAGAGCCCCCCCACACACACAGAGCCCCCCCACACACACAGAGCCCCCCACACACACAGAGCCCCCCACACACACAGAGCCCCCCCACACACACAGAGCCCCCCCACACACACAGAGCCCCCCCACACACACAGAGCCCCCCCACACACACAGAGCCCCCCCCACACACAGAGCCCCCCCACACACAGAGCCCCCCCACACACAGAGCCCCCCCACACACAGAGCCCCCCCCACACACACAGAGCCCCCCCCACACACAGAGCCCCCCCCACACACACACAGAGCCCCCCACACACACACACACAGAGCCCCCCACACACAGAGCCCCCCCACACACAGAGCCCCCCACACACACAGAGCCCCCCCACACACACAGAGCCCCCCCACACACACAGAGCCCCCCACACACACAGAGCCCCACACACACACAGAGCCCCACACACACACAGAGCCCCCCACACACACACAGAGCCCCCCACACACACAGAGCCCCCCACACACACAGAGCCCCCCACACACACAGAGCCCCCCACACACACACAGAGCCCCCCACACACACACAGCCCCCCACACACACACAGCCCCCCACACACACACAGCCCCCCACACACACAGAGCCCCCCACACACACAGAGCCCCCCACACACACAGAGCCCCCCACACACACAGAGCCCCCCACACACACAGAGCCCCCCACACACACAGAGCCCCCCACACACACACATACTGAGACCTCCTGAGGCGGAAGCCGGGAGTGACATTTGACGGTTTTAAAAATATTGAAATTGTTATTATTTCCCCTGTGTTTTGTGCTTTTTAAACTTCACTCACCATCTGGTCACGGTTCACCGCGCAGCCGACTTAACGCTGCTGCGGCAGGACACCGTTCACTCCTCACGCCACTTTGGCGAGCGCCGAGGCCACGCCCCCTTACTGAGGCCACACCCCCTTCCACCGTGCATAAATAGGCGCCGATTACAAGCGCCGGCCCAGCCATACTGAGACCTCCTGAGGCGGAAGCCGGGAGTGACATCTGACGGTTTTAAAAATATTGAAATTGTTATTATTTCCCCTGTGTTTTGTGCTTTTTAAACTTCACTCACCATCTGGTCACGGTTCCCCGCGCAGCCGACTTAACGCTGCTGCGGCAGGACACCGTTCACTCCTCACCCCCTCACGCCACTTTGGCGAGCGCCGAGGCCACGCCCCCTTACTGAGACCACGCCCCCTTCCACCCACTAGCACACTATAAAATATGTGCCTTCATCGAACGCGCAGCGGACGAGCGCAGCGGGCGCGACGTTTGCGCGCCCGTCCGCGACCGATCGCGCCTAGCGCTTAGGCCACCCCACCACGCCCGACGGCAACAATACTCATCGGCGCAGCTTCATGGTCTCCAAGGCCCTTGGCAAGTTGAGGCCTCTGTGATTAACCACATCAATAGCTTGGGGCTGACAGCTTCTACCCCTCCTCCCTTTCTTCCCGCTCTGACCTACTCCTCGTCTCCCCCTCCCATCTCCTGCCTCGATTCCCCAGCCGGTCCCACACTTACCTCTCTCACTATCTACTATCTTAATACGCGCTCTGCAGTTAAGCATTACCACGAACTTTCTGTTCTCCTTGATCTCCATAAACCGGATCTCTTGTTTCTCACGGAGACCTGGTTCCGTGATAGTTCCCTTCCTGCCCTATTGGCATCTCTTCCCTCCTCCTATTACGCTCTCCGTGCGGATCGGCCTTCTGGCAGACCGGGCGGGGGGGGTCAACCTGATCGCTCGGAAGGATTTCCCTTTTCAGCCTCTCGACTTCCCTTCTATCGGTACCGCAGATTTCCTAGTTGTTCGATCTCTCTCCTTTAATATGCCCCTCACTTGTTTGCTTATGTACCGCCCCCCCAACCCTCTCAAACGTTCCTTGTCGGGTTTCAAGAGCTTGTGGCCACCCTAGCGATTAACAACTCCTCTATTATGGTGCTGGGTGACTTCAACTTTTGGCCCTCTGATTCAGCGGAATGTTCCACCTCTAAAGAATTTTCCGATACTCTTATGCTCTCTCAATTTTATCCCACATGTCTTCTCTCCTACGCATACTCAGGGACACATCCTTGACCAGATCTGGTCCCTCAATTGCCCCATTGTGTCTCTATCCATTTCCCCCTGCCCCTGGTCTGACCACTCCCTGATTTCTTTTACTGCACAACTTGGCCCACCCACCAAACCCTCCCACCCCAAAAACATCTGGGTACGCTCTTGGGGCCGGGTGGATGTGGCCTCTTTAGCCACCTCTCTCTCCTCTTCCAGCCCTGACCTATTTGGTCAGTCCATTTCAGAACAAGCCAATTCCATCAATTCCTGGCTAACATCAGGCTGTGACTCCTTCGCCCCGCTCAGGCGAGTCCCCTCCAGACGTATGAACGATTCCAACCACTGGTTTAACGAGGAACTGAAGGCGCTAAAGCTTACAGTCCGCCACGCCGAACGAGTCTGGAGACGACAATATTGTCCCATCCTTAAAGCCCACTACACCTCCCTTCTGTCACAATATAAAAAAATCTATTCTGACCACCAAAACGGTCTACTTTTCTTCTAAAGTCCTAGTCACTGAGAATAAGCCTAGAGAAATTCTCGATTGTTAACAAACTAGCTTACTCCGACAGAACCACCCTCAAACCTTCCCCCTCACAATCCCTTTGCGACTCCTTGAATACCTACTTCCAGGATAAAATCGCAAAAATCAGAGCAAACACCCCCCCCCCCCTTCTTCCACCTTTCTTAATCTGCCCCGCCCCTCCTCTGAGGCTCGTCTAGACTCATTTCCTCTTCTAACGGAAGAATCCCTGCTTTCCCTTCTCTCACTGGTTAAATCCGGCTCCCCACTTGACCCGTGTCCTGCCCATATTCTCTGTCATATTTTCACCAACTGCCCGCTACCCCCCCTCACTTTTCTCAACTGCTCCCTGTCTCGGGGCGTTGTTACCCCCTCTCTTAAAAATGCTATTATCCTCCCTATTCTTAAAAAGCCTGGCGCGGACCTTTCTGCTCCCGCCAATTATCGCCCCATTTCTCGACTCCCCTTCCTTGGGAAAGTTCTGGAGCGACACGTGACTAGAGCACTCACCACCTATGTGGAAGAAAACCGAATTTTAGCCCCTCGTCAGGCCGGTTTTCGCCCAGCTCACTCCACCGAGTCAGTAGTGCTATCGGTACTGGACGACCTCAGAGAGGGATTGGACACAAACATCCCCCAGGCCCTGATCCTACTCGACTTGTCCGCTGCCTTTGACACGGTGGACCATTCCACCTTACTTTCCCGTGTCAAGGCGGCGGCGGCTCGGCCTTGGTTTGGCTGTCCTCCCTTCTGAGTGATCGCACCCAAGCGGTACGCCTGGGCGACTTCTCGGCCGAACCACGGAAGGTCTTATGCGGGGTCCCTCAGGGCTCTTCCCTCTCCCCACTACTTTTCAACTTGTACATAGCACCCCTCATCTTTGCCCTTCAGGAAAGGGAGGTCTCCGTATACAATTATGCGGATGACCTCCAGCTCATCTCTCTCTCTCAATCTTCTGACTCGATATCTAATTTCCTAATCCACTATGCTCTTTATCCGGGACTGGATGAATTTCAACCACCTGAAACTAAACCCAGATAAAACAGAGCTGGTTTTGACGGGTGGTTGCTCCAGTCCCTGGTCCCCCCTTTTCTGGCCCCCCTCCCTTGGGCCCCCTCCATCTCCTCTTCCTCTGTCAAAACGCTTGGTTTCAAACTCAACAACCAACTTACTTTGCACTCCCAGGTGAGCTCGGTGGTCTCCTCTTCTTTTCTTTCTCTCCGCACTATCCGTAAGGTCTCCCGCTTCTTTTCCTTCACCGCCTTAAAATTAATTGTACTAGCTGTGGTCGTCTCTCGATTGGATTACGGCAACGCCCTATACCACGGCATGCCAGCCTATTGCATACGACGACTACAGCTAGTACAGAACCAAGCCGCCCGCTTGGTTCACAATTTGTCCAAATCCCATCACGTCACCCCCCTCCTAAAATCCTTACACTGGCTCCCCATTCGTGAGCGCTCCCAGTTTAAGGTGGGTTGCCTCACCTTCCAGGCTCAGCTAGGCTCCGCTCCTGCTTTCATTTCTTCAACGATCAATGCCTATGCTCCCGCCAGGGAACTCCGCTCTTCCTCAACATCTTTTGACAGTTCACCGCTTTCGCCGGAAAAAATGGGGGGGGGGGGAGGTCTAAATTTTCCACACTGGCTCCCACTTTCTGGAACTCTCTCCCACCCTACCTCAGATGCTCTTCCCAATACTCTCTTTTCAGAAAAAGGCTTAAAACCTTTCTATTTTCTAAAGCTTTCTCTCAATAAACTCCCCCTTGTCACCCCCCGCCCTGCTTCTTAAGGAACCGGTATACTGTAGCGCCATGAAACCGCCAGGTGTACGTGCGCTTTAAAAATAATTTAAAACTCAAACTCAAACACACAGAGCCCCCCCCACACACACAGCCCCCCACACACACACACAGCCCCCCACACACACACACAGCCCCCCACACACACACAGAGCCACATACACACAGAGCCACACACACAGTGAGCCACACACACACACACACACACACACAGTGAGCCACACACACACACACACACACAGTGAGCCACACACACAGAGCCACACACACAGTGAGCCACACACACTGTTGTTGTCAGGGCAGTCATAAACATGGTCACGGACAACACTAGGGTTCGATGGTTTTTAGTGAAGGTCACACAAGCTCCATATCCGTGGAAGGGAAGCTTTGGTTTCAAGACATAGGACTTCAAAGTGGGGGACCCCAAGAATGTGCAGCCCCATCTGATGAGTTGCAGTTGACAAGACAGTGACGCATGTCATGGGTGGGGCTACCACAAAACTACTCTATCCTAACAGATGGTACCCATCTGCCAGCGTGGGTTGCACTGTGGACCATGGCTGGCAGCTAGGCAGGGCCGGTAGAGCACTCCATTCAATGGCGCCGCTACCACCAGACAACACTAAGATAACGAGGCTGTCCACCTGAGGGCAGTTACGGTTAGCATTGCAGCCCTGCTGGCTATGGTCCGTCTGGGCCCCTACACCGCTAAACAAACCCCCACGTCCTGTGGTGTCCCCCAGGGATCTTCCCTTTCCCCACTCCTCTTCAATATTTATCTCCGGCCACTCATTCAGTCACTCTCGAAATGGGACATCGTCACCTATAATTATGCTGACGATCTGCAAATTATTTTCTCCCTCAACTCACCACACGCTGTTAAAACATTTCACGGAGCCATGATTCACATCCAACTCTGGATGAACCAGAACCAACTGAAGTTGAACCCCGGTAAAACTGAGCTCCTCCTTCCTGGGCTCAGTCAAGCTTACTGGGGTCCACAGTTCTGGCCGTCAGAGTTTGGACCCCCCCCCCACCCCTGTAAAAACAGTAAAGAGTTTGGGTGTCATCATTGACACCGAACTCTCCCTCAGAGCTCAAGTTGGAGCGGTGGTTTCCTCCTGTATGTACCAACTCCGGAGGATCCGCAAAGTCCGTTACCTTCTTCCCCCGGCGGCACTCACCCAAACTGTCATCTCATTGGTACTCTCCCGCTTGGATTTTTCTAATGCCATCTACCACGGCCTACCGCAGTATCTTATACAACGCCTCCAAGTTGTCCAGAACCAGGCGGCCCGCCTGATTCATGGCACTCCCAGATGGCAATCAGCTAAGCCTCTGCTTACGTGCCTTCATTGGCTCCCAGTCGATCGTAGGGTTGCCTTCAAGGTGGCATGCCTCACCTTTAAAGCACTTCACTGCCCTGGTCCCGCTTTCTTAAAATCCCTCATTCGCCCTCACTGTCCCACACGCAATCTTCGATCAGCTCACCGAGATCTGCTGATCACCCCCAAGAGCAAAACCAAGAGATTCGGCGGTCGCCGCTTCTCTCACCTGGCTCCCGCACTCTGGAACCTTCTCCCTCTCCCCATTAAATCCTCCCTTTCCCTCCTGACCTTTAGGAAAATGTTGAAAACCCACCTCTTCCCCACCTCTGGTTAGATCTCGCCAACTCTGCTCCCCCCTCATCTATTCTGTCTATCAGCGCCAGGAAGCTTCGGTGTCAGCGCGCTTTACAAAACGCACTTAACATAACATAACATAACATATCACTGTTCTACAGTGGACTTCCACTTGGCATCTGCCAGAACCAGGAAGGCCGGTAGGTAGGGGAGTGCAAGAGGTTTCCGGCTGGGGTTTCCTAGACAGTTCTGGGTAGGGTAGTCACGCGCTTTCCATATATCTGCATTTTGGTATCTGGGACGACTGACAGCCAGCGGAAGGACTGGTTGAGTGATGCACAAAACAGTGGTTAGAAGTAAGAGAGGTGTGTGTGTGTGTGTGTGTGTGTGTTTCAGACTACTGTTTGCTTCAATCTGTCAACATGTGTTGGATACGGTTATAAAGATTGGCTGCGGTCGATGGTGGTGGTGGGTGTTCGAGGTGGGTGTAGTTTGATGCATGCTGTCGTGTGAGCTGCCACCAGACTAACGCGGGCCACCTCGTGCTATCTGTGGCCTGCCACCCTTCCTTGTACAGGCGACCAGGATTGATATATACGCCAGGATAGGTAGAGTCAGAAATGTAGTGATGGGGGTTACAGTCAGTTTTGTTTGAGTATGTTGCACACGCCCCTTCGACTCAGTCACCATCACCCTTTAACTTTATTAGGCTGCTGATGTTTCGAGAACCAAATTATGAATAATCAACCCCCTCCTGTTTTTCAGATTACAAGAGTCCATTCATTGAAACGCCCATTCAATTAAGAAGAACTTTGCGCAAAATGTTAACTCGTTTTCTATTCAGCTAGAGTGGACTCAGCCTTAGTGAAACATTTATGTTTTGAAATAGAAAAGGTGAACGCTCTCATTGGCTCCCTATTGATCCCAATTCATTAATACTAAAGCCGAGCTGCCATTTATAAATTGTGCATGACTGATGTCTAAGCGTTACCATCAATCATTTAATGTTTGGAGGGAATCAAAGCCGCTGAGATTAAGAAAAACATTGTTGCCCGTTGTTCCTGTAGTCGGTTGTGTAAAGTTGCAGGCAGCGCAAAACTGTGACTGACAACGTTTAGCAAAACATGGATCGTATGCGCATGAAAGATGCGTTATTGGCAGTTTCAGGGAAAAAATCTATAAAGGATTGTGTCTACATCTTACATAATGCTGATATTGGGGCTTAATTTTTTTGTGCAACTTTGTAGGTAGATTTTTGAAGAACCAATAATTTGGGAGGCAAGGGCCTTTCTTCGTGTGGCCGTGTGCTAGACTGTTAAACTATTTTGTCTTTAATTGTCTTGCTAGTGTAGTACACAACAGGAAACCCACATGTGCTCAGTTTATTAGCTAGTGTTTCGTGGATGGGCCCCAGAGAAGAGAAATTAAAATAAAAAAATAAGACTCATGGCACAGAGCCACACACACACACACACACACATACAGAGCCACACAGAGCCACACACACACAGAGCCACACACACAGAGCCACACACACACAGAGCCACACACACACACAGAGCCACACACACACACACAGAGCCACACACACACACACAGAGCCACACACACACACAGAGCCACACACACACACAGAGCCACACACACACACAGAGCCACACACACACACAGAGCCACACACACACACACAGAGCCACACACACACACACAGAGCCACACACACACACAGAGCCACACACACGCACAGAGCCACACACAGAGCCACACACACACAGAGCCACACACACACACAGACAGAGCGTGTCTCTTACAATGTGGCACAGTTGACTCTGCAGTGAAGACGTGTGTTTAAAGAAACTCTCCAGATAGACCACCTGTAGATGAAGCGACCCCCCCCTCACCCGTACCGCGTGCTCTACCACCCCTCAGCCCCCCTCACACACCCCCACTTCTCCTTCAGGACAGGGCATCTAAGCGTGTTGCGCAAGGGACTTATAATAAATATGTGTTTGTCAGCTGGAGAATAATGTAGTGTGCCTAGCTCTGCCTTTTCTCGCTCCAGAATCGCAATGCGCTTTAAGGTGTCTGAAAGGTAACATGGCGACTGTACAACATTAACAGTCACAGCATTTAAACATGGCCTCTTCGACGACAAAGGGGCAACGGGCTCCCTGGGAGCACCTATGACTCGTTTGTCCTTCCTCAGTGTTCATGCCACTCCCACTGGCAGGGCTCTGTCGGTTCGCTAGGGCTCACGAACGGCATTGGTTTGTCCCGTGAGGCGAACCGTAAGGGAGGGTGATCCGCAGCTGTATTGGTGAGAGCTGCGAGCCGAGACAGCGGCTACTCCCGGGACCTCAACACCGCTGCCCGCGGCGAGAGAGACAGCAGGGGGCGGCAGACTTGGAGACCATGGTGAGCAAAGGATGGCCAAGAGGGTCACCTGCAGGGGTATGCTTGATCAGGAGGATGGGAGTAGCGGTAGTATGAGGAAAGAGGAACTGTATCGCAGGCTGGGTACGTCCCTTCAGCTTCCACTGATGCCAGTGCTTGATCCGAAGCTCAGATGGCTGGTTTGCAGATGTCGGTAGCTTATACAGTGACCCGGGATTCCCCCGAGGTTTCTCAGAGTAGGGGTGAGCTCGGGGCAGGCGCTACTTCTTACCTACACTAGAGATGAGAAACTGATTATCTCCGGAAAGCAGGTCACACCGTGCACGGTCATCATGGCGGGCCGCTCACCTCTACTGCTGCGGTGGAACATCAGGTGGCAGGTCCCGTTAGGCGCTGGAAGAGGTAATGTCTCCGCGCCGAGCAAGCACTCGCCATGACGTTGTGTTTTCGCTGTAAGCCCCGACCTTTTCAGACTGGGGGGCGTGTTTTTCTTTCTCTAACTAAAAAAACACGCCCCTAAATCCGAAAAGGACGGGGCTTACAGTGAAAACACAACGTCAGAGAGACCTCTTCTCCAATGGCTGGCCGCCGTTTAGGAGGCCAGCCAATGGAGAAGAGGGGCGGGTTCAAGCCCCACTACTAGAGACATATGATCTCACGAGCGAGGCTGCGCAAGTGCAGCCCAAGCTAGCCGAGACCTAAAAAGGAACCGAAGAGGAAACATCGTTGGAAGGACGGACAGATAAGATCCCCGCAGGAAAGCAGCAAACTGAAAGGAAAAAAATAACGAAGATTGTACAAAAATGCAGAGCATACTGAAAAGAGTTTGGCAACGTAAGCGATAAACCCTTCTCCAGGGTGCAAGCCTTTGCGAGGGAGGCGGGGGGAGAAGCGTCCGCTCATATTGTATGAATTATTGGGGAGAGTTGTTTGTGCAAATAGAAGAGTGGGTTCACATATCCAGCAGTGTGCCACGCAGTCCGGGCAGAACCATGTCAAGTCCAGCTCCATGGAGGATGCACCTACGTCACTCGCAGAACGTATAATGCCATCTCGAGACAGCTGCATGACACGATAAAATAATGCCCTAACAGCATAGGACACGTCGTTTTACAGTAGTACTGCAGACCAGCTCCAGAGCAATGATCCTCAAAGTACAAAGTTTACACTAGAGCACATACAGAATTGCGTCAGAAACAGAAAATGAATTTGCAATGAAATGTGCGGATGACTCCTTTCCGTTTTCTCTGTTCAGAAAAACAATGTCACCTTGGATAAAGCTCAGTGTTTATTAGGATGTGATTTCACGGGTTACGGGAAGACGTACCTGGGGGTGAACAGGTTGGTGCATCATGCACAGGGCTCGAGTCGGGGTACCACGAGGGTGGACGGTGTCCCCCTACTTATTTTACTGGGAGCTCGATAACTGGAGCAAATGGAGCCACACATTCACTCTTTGGCCTCTCTGGGGCGAGATTGGAGCTCATTCAGAATGCTGCTGGCTTCTCTGATGCAATCGCATGCAAGGGGTGAGCGAGGGGAGGCAATGAGTCTGATGGTGCAAGCCAGCTTTCGTGACATCACTTCCTGTTGTGACGTCATCGTCCCCCCACTTCTTTTTAGGTTTCGCTGGGGGGCGGAGCCGTTAGGCTCCTCCTCCAGAGAAATCTGTAGTTTCTAGTATGGGTGACTTGAACACGCCTCTCTGCTTCATTGGCTAGCTCCATAAATGGAGGCTAGCCATTGGAACAGAGAGGCGTCCGTCAATGCCGGACCAGACACGGGGGCGTTCCCGAGAATCTTTGGCTTTTGGCTACGTCATGATACGTCAGCCAAAAGCCGGGAACGCCCCCGAATCTGGTCCGGCATTGCCGGCACCTGATTTTCGATTATTTTGTCCGCTGGCAGGTGCCTACCCTGCCAGGGACCTTGCCGCTGTTGTGGTACCCCGAGCGAGTGCCCACCTCGCTTAATATTTAGATTTAAGGCCGGTGCCCACCCGGCATTGCTCCGTGTATTCACCGCCGCGGCCCCGAGTGAGAGGAGGAAGCAGCGCCCGCCTTCAAGCCCGGGCCGCGCTGGGATTGGCCCAGCCGGCCGAGCCCCCTTCCGCGTCATCGCAGGAGGAGGCGGAGAGAGCCGGAAGGAGGAAGCAGCCTGCATTGATCAACCGCCCCGAGGCTCCCGAGCACAGGCCCTCCCCCCCCCGTAGTAGAAATCACCATGTCCCCTGCACCTTTGTCCCGTGCATCCCCGTGCGACTGCTCCTTCCCTCGTGTCGGGTCACCTTCTCCGTGGGTCTCAGCCGTCCGTCTACAGCCAGGGCCGTGTCATGCAGTCCTTCATGAGGAGCGTTCCATGCCAGTAATTTTGTCCGCCGGCCGAGGAAGTCCAGGTGAGTGGTTCCCTTCCCTAACTTAGTAATAAAGGAAACTGCCGTCGTGGTTTTGCTCATGTGACAAACAGGAAGTTCGACATTTGCAATCGCTTTGCTCAAGCTTGTTTTAGAACGGTACCTTCCTCTTTGGCACGGTTTGAAAAAAAAGAACAATTGTTCATCGATGACCACCTACAGTGACTTTGTAGGTGTGCAGGGTGCGGGGGCTCCGTCTGCTCGTCAGAAGCTGGAAGGGTTTGCAAATAGAATCTTTCGTCGGCATTCGAAGGGCGCGCTTCCTGATCCGAGACCTGCCCTGGAACATGAAAGTTATCCCGTCTCAGAATACAACCTGCTCTGGGCCAGATCAAGTAAGTGTCTCTGGAGCGAGGACGTGGTTAGTGCTCTCAAATGTTATCTGCATGTTCGCAGCGTTTACGAATGGTGTCCTGTTTGGTTGATGGTGTAAATATAAAAGGTGTAATCCAAGGTCTGTGGTGTTGGTGTTTGCAGAACTGGTTCAAGCCATGCCGCTGCCAATGCTTTGGTGCCCAAAAATATAAATAAAGAAATGGGTCCGGGAAAGTATGGAATGGGTTTCTTGTTTGCGTTCATAGGTGTTGCAATTACTCTTGGAACGTCTCCTTATTGGATGCTGTAGATAAACATAATTACTGTTCTCGTGTTGTCGCTCAGAGCTATGGTTAGGCGTGCAATTTAGAGGGGGTGTGGGTTGGGTAGATCTTCCCGATGGCAGCAAATGTAGCGTATTTCCGACAGTCTGTCTGTCCATCTTTGGCGGTCCTTCTGGCTAAAGGGAATATGACCCCAAGCGACCGCAAATTTTCCTTTCAAACTACGTTGAGCGAATTTGTGAATCGGCCTGAATTTAAAATAGGCGACTATGACTAAGTGAACAGGAAAAGTTACAATTTCAAATGGCCACTCACTAAGCTAGTTGTTTTCAGAGAGCAATGCTTTCAATAACCGAGGATGTAAGCCACTGTTGAAGAGGTTGGTTCATTTATTGTTTCATTCGAGGTTTCTTCTGTCCAGCTGCACCTGCCAGTGTAGAACGCGGACTAAGTTGTGTTCGGAAGGGCTCTTTTATAGCAAACTTGTGCATCGGAGGAGAAAAAAATCTCCCTTAAATAGGGGTTGGCAAAGAGGTCGGTGGTTGGGGTAACAATTGAGTTCTGCACAGTGACGTTCCTTTTAATACGCTTCACCATAGAATTACTGAACATTTCCTCATCATTTGGAATAGGAAGTGCGACTCTTAATATTACAACATTTTAAGAAGCACAACTTCCTTTCAGAAAGGGCATGCTCTATTTTCCCTTGGGATGCGTGAAGTATAAAATATTTTTTTATAAGCGGTGCAATGAAAGAGCCTGATTCACAAATGTGAACATACACATTTAGATTTACTTGCCTAGAGGTAACTCTCCACCCTTTTGCTGTTCACCATTGCGGAATGTAGATTTAAACCTAAGTGTAGACTTTCATTTCTCCATCCCTCAAATGAGGTGAAGATTTCTGCAACAGAATTTAGGAGAGTCAAGTTATTACTAGCAACTGAATACCTCCTGAAGTAGAGAGCTCCATATGGTAAAAATATAGGAACATGTAATAACTTTTATTATTTTTTATAATTTAAATATAAACGGTTTATTATCGCAGAAATATTAAAATACAATTTTACAGCTCATTAGCTCATCAAATTAAACGTGTATCAAATAATTAAATGTATTAATTTATAAACACACTTTTTTAAGGGATACTTCTATGTGCAGGTTCCCCACCTTGTGAACAACCCCATGTTCCAGACTGGATCCGGGTTTTTTTCTCAGCATTTTTCACTTGAACCTGCAGGTGGCACTGTGAGGCTCAGTTTCGCCTTCGATCCGGAAATGACATTGGATTTGCATATACGCACCATCCTTAAGCAAGGATGTCAGTTCCTTTCTTTCTGCTCCTTCGGGATGCAGATCTAGAGCACAATCTCAAATTTTACCTTGTCTCTGAAGAAACTTTTGTTCCAAAATTATTTTTCCTATGTGCAGGGGACATGTCCCCCTTTAAGCCTAATAGCGACTGTCACAAATAGATATGTGACAGATTACCAACAGGTATGTCTTTGGTGTCTAGCGGCATGACACAACTCCAAGTCCTTCACCAACGGTGACCAGATGAATCCAAGGTTATCCTTGAGCACAAAGCGATAGTATATGTTACCGAGCACCAAAGAAATGCATGTACAACCCGCTCCCACTCGAAGTCACGGACTCACTCATTCCCATTCTGGAAGTCGTTCCTGTGAAAGATCCTATTCTCATTCGAAGTCCTCAAGTAATTCGAAGTCCAAGAAGCTGAAGGTGGATTTTTCTGTCCTGCCCCTCTTCCTCAGAAAAGTTGTGTGCATCTTAAGGTACCTCTCAGTCTTGGTCCTGATTTCCTACTGAGGAGCAGATTCCTCAACTGGGACAGATTAAAAAAAAGTTTCTGCATCTATCGGTGACACTGCTTCATATATCGGTCTTTCAGAGCCATATTGCGTATCTACCCTACCAGCTCCCTCTGGCACGCCTTCAGGCTCCACTGATCCGAGGAGGCCTCTAATTGCATTACTGTCAGTGGATCTGTCCTTGACGTCATGTGAGTCTTTTGACCCCTTTGTGGGGTCTGTCCCCTCTCTAGGACCAGCTTCCATTCTGACTTCGAACCGGATGCCACAACTCATGCTGATCCTGCCATGCCATTGCTGGCTGTGATGCTAATGTCAGAGGCGCATCCAATTGTTTTGTCTAACTCCAAGATTAATCTGCCATGAGCTTGACCGAAGTCTCATTCTATCTGACACAGATGGTCCACCCTCATTCTGATATATTACCACTTCTCGGGAGTCTACCTTAAGCACTCCAAATCCTTTTTGGTTCGGATTCACAACACAGGCAACATGGTCTGGTTGATGAAAATGGTGATGATGGAATTGCTCATTCCAATACTTTTATAATAACTATTTTCTGAAGCATCTACACAAGGCCAATAGATTGTATACTTCTCCTTAGATTGTTTTGCGTCCCCCCCTCCCCCTGCCAATCAACAAAATAATCAGCCCCCTAGCTGTAGTCAACCGGCCTGTGGCTGAAGTTTGTGACTTGCAGCTTCGATTTATCAAGGTTTAAACTAACGTACTATCTGAGGCTCTACCTTCTGACCAGGCCAACACAGAACCGCTCCTTCCTTGCAATGGGGCTCAGACTATTGCACTTAATAGGCATTTCAGGCCAAACCTTGTTCTTGTGGCCAATAAATAGGCAAGTGGCTAGACGCCAAAGACCTAACCGTTGTGACTCTGCTTTCCTCACACAGTGTCTCACTTCTGCGAGCCTAGTGGTCCAGGACTCTACCCGTAGGTTAAACGAAACTCATTCCCTACAACTCCTCCTTATAGTGAGTAAAAACATACAGAGGCATTTGGGGAACTAATCTTCACCTCAGCTAGTCTGGCCCTTGGTTCAGTCAATGCCATCTGCCTCTTTGGACTATGCTCACATGCACTTTGGAACATGGTAAGCTAGATCTTTCCCGCAGTCCATGTTGAATTTCGTTCTAACCTAGCGCAGATCGTCCAGGGTGGCTAACACACATCAAAATGTCACCCACTATTGGCTGGATACTACTGAATGTTTAGCCAGGGCGTTCAGTACCAGTGTGATGCTTTGGCATCATGCTGGATTTAGTTTCTTGTTTATTTCGGGTGATGTACAAAGCATCATTAATGGGTATGCTGTTTGACAGCACCTACCTGTTTGGAAACGAAGCAGACTCGGCACTGAAGTGCTAAAACAAAACAATTGGGCCATACTGCACTCCCTCTGTCTCCCTTGTGCCTATGTGGAAGTAGCCCTAGCATTTTTGCCTTTTGACGCTACGGAAAGGGTGTGGCACAAAGACCGTGCCAATGCCCTTCAACCTTGCAACTGACCCACAAGTTATTTTCTTAAGGTCGGGTCGAGGATCTGGCTGTCAACATCCATGACCTCAGGGGCAGCATACTGCCCAGCCCCCTGTCACTCTGCTGCAGCTTCCAAGGTTCTTTTGTTTGCCCTCTGTGGCATATGGCCACCCTGTTGGAGAAAGGAGAATTTATTTTCTCCATGGGTGACAGAACATTGTATCTGATAAATGGGTGCTCAGATAGTCCAGCAAGGGTACACCCTGCCATTCCTGTTCTACATGACATATATTCCACCCACATCAGAGCTGCTTTATAGGGACTATTTGTCCATTCTGCAGCAATAAGGCTACACTCTTAGATGAAGAAGCCATGGAGAGGGTTCCAGCATCTGAAATAGGGAGTGGATTTTATCCTCACTCTTCCTGGTGCCAAAGGTAAATGGAGGCCTTTGTCCAATTTCAGATCTCCACTTTCTCAACTTCTTTCTTAAACAGGACAAATTCAGTATGCTCACTTTGGCAGAGGTTTTATTTCTCTTGGATCCGGGCAACTGGATGATAATGCTGCACCTGAAGGATCCCTATTATTAATTTATCTACCTTCCTTGGTTAGTCACTGCCCTGAGGTCTGTGGGCAGGACTGACAGTCGATGCATCTTCTTTCCCACCGGTATTCAAAGCCTTGCTACATAGCTACATAGCTAGGCGACCAGTGCTTAATTTGTAAAATAAGTGCCAGGGCCCTCGTCAGTATAAGTTCTATTGGTGCAGAACGCAGGGACAGTTCCTCTGTTGTAGCAGAGGAGTGTTGCCACACTTAAATTATCCCCAAACCCCCAGAGATAAAAAATAACATGGTAATTCATTATCATTTTATTGATCATCCCCGTCCTGAACAGAGCATCAGGACGGGACAGGGCCTGTTCACATCATTTGCTCAAACAAAAGTAAGGCCCACCTGCACCCTAAGCCAATGAAGACTTTTACACTGAAGGGCACCCTGAGGTTCTTTACTCCTCCCTTCGGTACATAGGTGATGATGATTTTTTTACAGTCATTAACCAGTGACTGGCTGATGGTAACTTTAATTGCGACATGGAATATTTTATTTTTAGTATTTTACTTTTAGTTCCCTGCCCCCTCGCTGTGCTTGCTTCCCTGCCCCCTCGCTGTGCTTGCTCTCCTGAGTGTGTGTGTGTGGCTCTGGGTGGGTGTGTGTGGCTCTGGGTGGGTGTGTGTGGCTCTGGGTGTGTGTGTGTGTGGCTCTGGGTGTGTGTGTGTGTGGCTCTGGGTGGGTGTGTGTGGCTCTGGGTGTGTGTGTGTGTGTGTGGCTCTGGGTGTGTGTGTGTATGGCTCTGGGTGTGTGTGTGGCTCTGGGTATGTGTGGCTCTGGGTGTGGCTCTGGGTGTGTGTGTGGCTCTGTGTGTGTGTGTGTGTGTGTGTGTGTGTGTGGCTCTGGGTGTGTGGGTGTGTGTGTGTGTGTGTGGCTGGCTCTGGGTGTGTGTGTGTGTGTGGCTCTGGGTGTGTGTGTGTGGTAGTAATTGCTGTCTGCTGTCGTCCGTAGGGTACAATAGGTTTCGGATTTGCAAGAGATTAAGCTAATGGCAATGTAAATGACAATGCCATTTATTTATCTGTTTTCAAAACCAACACATAAATACAAATTTTGTCATTTACAATGCCAATAGCTCTAACTTTTCCAAAGGCGAAACCATTGCATTGTAAATGCTTGTTTTAGGACTTGTGCTCTGATCATGCACATCCTTCCACAAACGGCCTATGTAGCGGAAGAAGCAGAGCAGAGCAGGAATGATGCCAGTGTGATCATTCAATCGGTAAAGGGTGCGTTCTTCACACTTTTAATTAGTGTGAGTCCCAGGTGTTCTTACACGCTCTTGCTGCTGGAGAGGGGATGTCAATCAATTGGGGCACAGCACAGGAAGGCGAGGCAAGGAAAACAGTCGCACCCTCTCCTCAAAGTTAGCATACACTATTCATACTTGCCACCAGCACCTCATGCTACTCCATACCCGCCAACTCACACAGTGCCACTGTGTGACATACGATATCGGCTCCCATCACATGGTCACCTGGTGAGGAGTCGATATCACACTGTAAATAGAGGTTTTCCAGATCACTTTCGAGAGACTTTGAACTGCAAACGTCCATCAAGAAAACATCTTAAGACATGGGCACCAGTCTCAACTTTTTTTTCTTTTTTTGGGGGGGAATTGTGGGGGCCTGGGGGCAGGGTGTGGTTCAAAAGCGCCTCCTAGGTGACCCAGAGCAGGTGGAAGAGCTTTCTCCTACATCACTGCCAACGTCTAGAACGAGCTCCCAGTCAACATCAGACGCTCCCCTACTCTGCACACCTTCAGGAAGAGCCTCAAGACACGGTCTTGGGATAACCCAAAGCTGCAACCCCCGCTCCCCAACCAGTGCCTTGAGACCCTCACGGGTGAGTAGCGCGCTTTAAAATTCCCTGATTGATTGTGGTACTTCTGGGGACGAGGCTCCGCCCCCGCCTCACACAGATTGTTCTTCAAGTTGGCAGGTATGCTAGTCTTTAACCCCACAACACCTCTATCGCTACTCGCCAGCAGCATCACTGGGACCTGGTCATCAGCAGCGTGGCTTTCTCTCCTCGCTGGCACTGCTGCTGCCCCTCCTGGCCACCGGGCTGCTGTCCCTCCTCACTGGCAGCGCCAAGGTCTCACTTGGCCAGCAGCGTTGCGGTCCCTCCTCGCCTGCAAATTGCAACCACTCCGTCCCCCATCTTAACAGTGGAGTCTTAGTCTTCATTCCGACAGCGGCACCTCCGCCCCTTCCCTTGACTGCAGTGCCTCCGTTCTGAGTTGTATATCTTCATTGATGATCATTAACATAGACAAAATTCCCTGTTGCATGCATGTACCATTTACTACTTATAATTAACCATGTTTTTCACCAGGGTTTAAGTGGGCTGGGTCTTCCCGGTGCTCAGCACTGGAAGTTCTAAAAAAGCAAGCCCTGTGACGGATCTCTATCGGGCTCTCCATCAGGGTGGGAAAACAAATCTGAATTCTGGACCAGTGCCACCCTTCACTGCCTTTGATGCAACTTTAAAGAGACTCGCTTTAGTTCTTTCACAGTCTCAACATTTCAGAACTGAAGCATTTTCAATGTGAAACACAATGAAGCCATAGTTGTTGCTAATTTATTTTAAGCAAACAACAACCAATGACAAAGCCAATAGCCCTGGCTTGTTGTGGGTATAATGGTATGTGTTGTATTATAGATCTAGATGCAATAACCAGAAGCCGCAAAATATTAGTTGGCCGGCAAGCTATGCTAAGAATAGACTTTTATCGTACATATTTTTAAGCAACGCTCTTAATTACATCGGCAACGCCTCTTTGAGAGACCTCCCCCCCCCAGTTTTTTCATCCCACTTAAATCCCTGTTTTCCCACTGTACTTGACTACGGCAACCCCATTCCCCACTCAACTATAGCGCTTCCACCCTCCCACCTAGAGTCCAGACTGTCAATCCCTCCCTCTACTGTAGCACCTCAGTCCCCCCGCTAACTGCAGCACCTCTGCCCCCCTCCATCTGACTCCCCCCCCACCCCGATCACCCTTGACATGCGTCCCTCCTCCGCAGAATTCCCTCTGTCCCTCTTTGGCAGAAGAGCCAGTCTCTCCGGACACCCAACACCCATCAGTCCTGGACTCAAACACCTCTATCCGTCCTGGCCACAGGCACGTCCATCCACGTCTGCCACCAGCCCCACTCTACCTACCAGCAACCGAGAACCTCAGTCTATGGCAGCCACCAGCACCACAGTCCCCACCAGCCCCCGGCACCGCCATCCTTCCCAGCCACTGATACCTTAGTCTCTGGCAGCCACCACCACTTCAGTCCCCACCAGCTGCCAGCATCGCTCGCCTTCTCAGCCATCAGCACCTCAATCTCCACTGACCACCGGTTGACATCAGTAACCCTATCACCCTCTCTACTGCATCTGCTGCAGTACAAACTTTGCTCTCATGCATAACAGGAGTATCCAAGGCATTAGCCAGGGTGTAACAAGCATTGTCAAAGCCAATAGGTGTCGCCTATGCAAGAGCTATTGGCTTTGCCAATGTGTTTCAGCCATACTATACACCTGCGGGGCTATTCAACATGGCTAAAAGTGGCACTCAGGTTAGAGTCAGAGTGGAATGGCTAAGAGTCGAGTTTCATAGAGTGAAGTGATATACAATGACATGTATTGGCGTGGTATAGAGGGGAGTTGCATACAGTGGTGTACAGTGGAGTACAGTAGAGTGGACTGGTGTAGAGTGCCTTGGAATAGGGTGTTGCAGAGTATAGTATCGTAGAGGGCAGCAGCATAGAATTCAGTGGCGTACAATGCAGTGTCGTAGAATGTAGTGGCGTAGATTAAGAGTGTTGCATAGTAGAGTGCAGTGGTAGAGAATGGATTGATACAGAGTAGAGTGGCGCAGAGAGCAGTGGTGTACAGTGCAGTGCCATAGAATGCAGTGACGTGGAGTGGTGCAGAGTAGAGCATAGTGCCCTAGAGTGGAGTGCTGCAGAATTCAGTGGCGTACAATGGAGTGATGCAGAGTAGAGTGACGTAGAGTGCAGTGGCATAGAATGCAGTAGTGCAAATTAAAGTGGTGTAGGGTGCCGTGTTGCTAAGTGTTGTGGAGTGCAGTGATGTAGAGTGGCGTAGAGTGCAGTGGCATAGAGTGTACTGGTATAGAGTTCATTGGAGTAGTATTGCAGAGTATAATGGCAGAGGGCAGCAGCACAGAGTAGAGTTGAGTATAGTGAAGTGGTATAAAGTGCAGTGGTGCAGAGTAGAGTGCAGTAGCATAGAGAGCAGTGGCGTAGTGTAGAGTGATGCAGATTGCAATGGCATGGATTGCAGTGATGCAGGGTAGCATGGGGTAGAGTGCATTGGCATAGAGTAGCGTGGAATACAGTGAAGTGACAGAGTGCAGTGGTGAAGAGTAGAGTGGCGGAGAGTGCAGTGGCGTACAGTGGAGTGATGCAGATTGCAATGGCATTGAGTGCAGTGATGCATGGTAGCATGGCTTAGAGTGCATTGGCAGAGTGCAGTAGTGTAGAGTGCAGTGGCGTAGAGTGCAGTGGCGTAGAGTGCAGTGGCGTAGAGTGCAGTGGCGTAGAGTGCAGTGGCGTAGAGTGCAGTGGCGTAGAGTGCAGTGGCGTAGAGTGCAGTGGCGTAGAGTGCAGTGGCGTAGAGTGCAGTGGCGTAGAGTGCAGTGGCGTAGAGAGCAGTGGCGTAGAGTGCAGTGGCGTAGAGTGCAGTGGCGTAGAGTGCAGTGGCGTAGAGAGCAGTGGCGTAGAGAGCAGTGGCGTAGAGAGCAGTGGCGTAGAGAGCAGTGGCGTAGAGAGCAGTGGCGTAGAGAGCAGTGGCGTAGAGAGCAGTGGCGTAGAGAGCAGGGGTTTGGCATACAGTGCAGTGGCACAGAGTGGAGCACAGTGGAGTAGAGTAGTGACAGAGTGCAGTGGCATAGAGTCGATTGTTTCAGGGTAGACCAAAGTGACGTGGAGTGATGAAGGGTTCATTGGCGTAGAGTGCAGTGGAGTAGAGTAGAGTGCAGAGGAGTAGAGTAGAGTGCAGAAGAGTAGAGTAGAGTGCAGAAGAGTAGAGTAGAGTGCAGAAGAGTAGAGTAGAGTGCAGAAGAGTAGAGTAGAGTGCAGAAGAGTAGAGTGCAGTAGAGTAGAGTGCAGTAGAGTAGAGTGCAGTAGAGTAGAGTGCAGTAGAGTAGAGTGCAGTAGAGTAGAGTGCAGTAGAGTAGAGTGCAGTAGAGTAGAGTGCAGTAGAGTAGAGTGCAGTAGAGTAGAGTGCAGTAGAGTAGAGTGCAGTAGAGTAGAGTGCAGTAGAGTAGAGTGCAGTAGAGTAGAGTGCAGTAGAGTAGAGTGCAGTAGAGTAGAGTGCAGTAGAGTAGAGTAGAGTGCAGTAGAGTAGAGTAGAGTGCAGTAGAGTAGAGTAGAGTGCAGTAGAGTAGAGTAGAGTAGAGTAGAGTAGAGTAGAGTAGAGTAGAGTAGAGTAGAGTGGAGTGGAGTGGAGTGGAGTGGAGTGGAGTGCAGAGTTGTCGAGTGCAGTGCTGTAGAGTGGCTTAGAGGGGAGTTGTGCAGAGTAGTGTGGCAAAGAATGCAGTGGCGAAGAGTGCAGTGGTGTAGAGTAGAGTGGCATAGAGTGAATTGGATAGAACAGAGAGCAGCAGAGAAGAGCAGAGTGCAAAAGTGAAGAGTGCAGTGGTGCAGAGTGCAATGGCAAGGAGCGGTGTAAAGTGGAGTGGTGCAGAGTAGAGTGCAGTGGTGTTTAGTGGTGCAGAGTAGAGTGGAAAGTCGTAGAATGGAATATGCATAGTGTGGTAGAACACTGCTATTACAGACAACACATGTACTATTGTAATGAGCATTACATTTGCACAGACATACAGTTTTAACTAATAAAACTATACAGCACACAAACAAAGTGTGGAAATGGCATCAAGTAGTGTATTGTTTTGTTTCCAACACACTACAGAATTAACAAAAAATGTGCTTCATTTGTGATTTCCTAATTCTGAAGTACTTGCAGTTCATTTAAACGCCGTGCACTTCAAAAAACTCTTTCCTACACCCAGTATCCAGCTCTGTCACATAAATTCTCTCACTTTGAAGTCGGAGAAAGAAAAGTAAACAGCAAGCTCCCTCAGAAGTCTGGCATTTGACCTCTGTATTTGAATGCACAGCAAATGTAACAAAATAACAACAAGATTTACAGACCTGCTCACAGAAAGGAGTACTCCGTGGAATAAAACAAGAAGAGGTAGTGTGAAATAGGTTTGCTCCTTGGGAGGGACGAACTGAACCTGGACAGCCTAAAATAAATAAAGCTAGCAAATAGAAAGCCAGGAAATGTGAGTTACAAAGCCAATGGTAAGCAACAGGAAGAATGCATTCCCAGGCAAGCTTTACTGAATGTCCCCAGAAGGTCTTTAGCAAACCAGAAATAAACCGACCTCCTTACAATCCTGAATAAAGGTGTAATTTCATCCCTCTGACATCACCCACTTTCTTCTCAAAAGTGAATGAGAGACCCTGAAGGGAGCGCCGTATGCAAAGCCACTTCAAGGAGTGGCATACTGTTTTACCTAGCAACTGATAGCTATGCTTAGAGTAAAAAAAGGGGTAAAACAATGTGTAATTGTGACCCATTGATAATCAGAGGGCAACCTACCTTCATGGGGTTAAGAAGAATGGCTATTGTAGCATTGTGCAGCAGGCATGGAGTGCTAACAAACGACACAGTACATAGCAGTTGCAAGTTACTAAAACTGACCACATCCTGAGCCTGGTATTGGCTTTATTTGCTCCATATGTCACAATGAGCGTATAGATTGCATGTCCTAGGAAGTGTCAGCTAGTCTACTCTTTGTGTGAGGTGAGCATGGATGTTCCTCACAACACACCATTCCTCCCCTTCCATGGGGATGCTCACCAACCACAACACAGAACATAACACAAAACTGAGAAGAAAAGTATCAATAAGAAACTAAACAGTGCTGGACCCCCTTAGGTCTGCCTAATCATCTCCTCCTAGAAATGACCACAGTCACTCGTGGAAATAGTCTCTATGTTTTTGCACGGGGAAGGGTTGGCTCTAAACTGATACAGAAGCTCTCCTCCCTGTTGTGTTGGGGTTATACTCTCCTCAGCTGGTGGCACTAGGTCTGCAGTGTCCTGTGAGGGGGGCCCATCATGTACGATCCTTCTATAGCAGCCACGTAATAGGCTCATGGTACTCCAAGCATGTCCCAAAGCCATATGTTTTATCTGGCTGCTCTCTCCCTTGTGGTGGTTCGTTCTCTCCCCGAATCATCCAGAAATGGAACATATTCAGGGTGATGCGCTCACTGCGACGACGATCAGTCACTGGGGGGTTTCCTTTACCCCAGTCACTGTCCAGGGATGCTGCTCAAACAGCAGGTGGAACTTTCCGCCAGGATGGCGATCCTTGATGAGGACTCTCGTCTCCTGTGTGGATTCTCGGTTTGCAAGCCCTGGTTTTTTAGGCCTTTCCTGATAACTATTTGCTCTCCAGGCATTTTCATACATGCCCTTCATGCCTCTTATCTCACCGAAGCAAGCTCCGAAATGTTTCACACCCAGTTGTTATGGCAAACCATTTTCTTGAAGGACAAGGCTGGTTTGGGGATCTCTTCCTGTGTATGTCAAAGACCACCAGTTGTCTGCATACTCCCTGAGCGCAGTAGTCCCTCTCGATAACCGACTGCTGTCTGAGCACTCCCAAAATGCAACCTTAGGCTCTATTACATAACACAATGCATCCTTTGCTGAAAACATTGGATGGGCGCACTCTGCTTCATTTAGAGTGCAGGCTTCTCAAACTACACTCAACAAAGATTAGATTACAAACGTGCAGATTCAGGCTGCATGTCTACATGCAGCTGGACATTACTTAGAGGCAGATGCCCATCTCGGCTGTGACAGCATAGGTGCATCCACAGTAGACCTGAATAATGCAAAGGTCCATTGTATGCCATCAGCCTCATTTACCTACATTAGCTCCTGTCCCAGAATAATAGTAGAGCATTATGGACAGTGGTCAAAGTGGGGTGGAGAATCTGAGGGGCACAAAGTTTAAAATAATAAAAACAGTTGTCCTACTTTTTGTAAAAAGATAACCATCCAGGGATAGTTAATTCCGAGAGTTGAAATGCTTCATCTGAAGAGTAAGGCAGGGAATCCCCTGTGCTGTGAAACCAAGGGCGAGGCAGACAGCTATACAGGCCTTCTTGCAAGGGTGCCTGCTGCCTGAAAGAAATGTAAATGTGTGCAACTGATTAAACTGCAAATAGAAAATGTGCTTGGAAGCCAGTACTGGATTAATTGATGGAATTACTTGACGCTTCCTGATGACACAGATGTATTCTTTTTGAGTGGTATTGTAAGCATCAGCTAAGACAGTGGTCTTCAAACTGTTTAAGGCTGTGCCCCCCCACACCGCAATGTAGAAAAAAAAGAAATTGAGACCCCCCCCGAATATTCTATTAAATTGTAATTGTCCATGTCTAACAACCAAAGTTTTTTATGCTTTATTGTGGCACCAGTTTCATCTTTGTAACCGTTTTTGATTGATGTCTGCATGTCATTATTGTAAGACTGGACGCAGTAATGCGAATCGCACACTATTAGAGTGGGGAATTCGCGATCGGCATTTTCAAGCGCCATCTTTAAAGATCTTATTTCAGCTCGCTGAGCTGTACAGTTACTGATTGACTCAGTTTTGGTGACCATCGGTCTGAATTTACCTAAGCGCCAGCGACCTTTAACAATCGCGCATGCTGCATTGTAAACTTGTTTTTTCACAACGTAGTGTTGTGCAAATCTGTCCGTGTAGATTACACAGGTGTATTGTTCGAGAGGCAGAATTTCGATTGACAGAGGACATTCGCTTTCGTATTCTAGATCTTCTATTTTTTTTTCATTTTTGGATCAAAAGCGTGTTTCACGTCTTCTGCAGCAAGAGAACTTTCCCATTGTATCCATTTTGGATCTAATGTCACTGCATTTGGAATGCGTGGTCTCGTTACTGCCTCAAGAGCTGATACTGCTGTTAAAACAGATATGCTTTTGCCTTGGGCTCTTTATTTTGCTACAGTAGTTTGAACCGCAGTCAGAATTTTTTCAGTAGACCTGAATTTCATTTCAGCTTGTGTATAAAAGTGTGATTTATAAGCTATTGGTACCGTTTCTCCCTCATTAGAGGTCAGGTATGTGAATCCGCATCTTCCTGGGATGACTGATTACAAGGTTGCGTTCATTCGTGCGTGTTTGCAGTTTTGTTTTCGTTAACATGTCTGTTTGTATTGTTCGTAAAATTTCTGTGTGTTTCTGAGTCCAATTAATTGATTTGAAATCAGGTTTTATTAATTCGTAGAGAGGTTTAACCCTCTCTGCATAATTTAGAATGTATGTTCTTCCGAAATTCAAGAAACCTAGAATTGATTGCAAGTTCTTCAGCGTTTTTGGAGCTTGGAGTACTGCACGTTTCTCTAAGACATTGTCTGCTAGGCTTTTGCCTTCACTTGATAATTCATATCCTAAAAACAGGACAGTTAGATGGGCAATTTGTGACTTCTTAAAGTTGAATTTATAACCCTCAGAAGCGAACCCAAGTATGATGGTGTTCACTCTTTTCAAGTGTGTCTTCAGGTCGTCGTCTAAGATAGATGTCATCGACATAGGATAATGCCTCATCATCATACATTTGTAGTAACTCTGTTACCCTGGCTGAGAATAATCCTGGGCTATTCTTGAATCCCTGTGGGAGTCGATAATTGTTTTTGCTCCCCCCCCCCTCCATACAGGAGAAAGCGGTCAAATACCTACTTTCAGGTGCAATGTTTTGACAAAAGAAACCATTTGAGATATCTAATGTTTTATATTTTTTGCGCACGATGTTATTCATTAGTGCTGCACTGTGTGAGTTTTGTCCTGCAAAAGTTTTGCAGCATGAGTTTAGGTGTCTGTAGTCCAAAACTAGACGATATGAATCGTCTGGCTTGGAGACATGAAACAAAGGATTGTTCATTTGTGAGGTGCATGTTTCAATCACCCCCTGATATTCAAGTTGATCTAGGATCTCCCTGACTTGTTTTTTTAGCTTCTTGCTTATCAGGATACTGCCTTTGTGCAGTAGGATGATTTTTTAACTGAATTTTATGGTGAGGAGAATCCTCATCCCATCCTACATGATTTTTATATAATGCAGGGGCTTGGGCAACTGCCCATTTTCTTGCAAATGTGTATTTTTTATGAATTGGAATTTGATTTGAGAAGGCAGGCATAATCATTTCTTCGCCATGTGGGCACTCCCTGACAAACTCTGGTAGCCAGTCTTTTTCTGTTAGAAGGATATCACAGCCTTCCGAAAGGTTATCCCAAAAGAGACACTTTATTTTCCTAGTTTTGTCCCCCTCTATACGTAATGTTATTTCATATAATTTATGGGGTATGCTAACTCTAGTGTCTGCAGTTTCCACTTGAATGTATTCATTCGTGTCCATTGTCTCCAGAAGATTCATCAGGATCTTGCGAGTTATGGTCACTTCTGCTGCGCTGTCTAGCACTGTCTGGGCCCACTCTCCGTTTTTCAGTTGTGTCCTCAAAATCCTCGGCATGTTTTATTTTAATACTAGCTACCTTCTTTTTTGGAAATTGTAATTTTTTTTACTTTGATTAGCAGGTTCCTTATCTTTGGACTTGACGTGCTCTTCCTTGTGTTCTGACCGTCCTCTTCTTTCCGATTTCACTGAGGATGTCTGAAAAGATCGAGAGGGACGTGAATCATTATCTTGATATCTGTCAGGTTTTCTCAATTTATCCCTATCTCTAAGGTTGTATCTTTTCTCAGAGGGCTCCCTGTGGGGAGACTTGCCTCCTCGTTCTGGAGATCTATCTCTCCGTTGAGGAGACCTTCCTCTGGACTGAAACTGTTATTCTCTGGGAGTAGTTTATTACCCTCCCACTTCTTTTTTGAAGTATTGAGATTATTTTTGATAAATGTTTTTTCAGGATTTTCAATTAGTAGTAGTAGTAAGTATAGTAGTAAGTATACTTGTAAAGCGCACTGTTACTCCATCTCGGAGTGTCCTGGCGCTGTATACCGCTGGGGAACCCGTCCTGGCTTTCCCTGTGAGATGGTCCCTCCTGGGCACCTCCAAGGTGAAGCCAGGCATCCCCGGCGCTGATGGGGCCGTTGTGGAGATTAAGCAAGCTATTGCCCAGAGTTGCAGAGTGGGACCCATGGAGTTGTGGTTTTAGTGGTTTCCCACCCAAACTATCTCTACCTAATTCTTCATAGGATTTTTCTATGATTCTGGCAAGTTCAAAAGGTTGTTCTGCTATATATGTCTCTTTCAATTTTTGGCGGATCACCACAGATGCTGCTTCTCATTTTATGTTGGCTAGTAGTATAGCAGAGACTTGCTTAAAGTCTTTCAGTATTTTCATACCTAGAGTTAAAGCAGGTTCTGGACCGTATTTATTTTGAATCTGTCTTAGTACGTCTGGTATAACCGCCATAGACGGAACACCATGTAATTTTGTGTATATGGAAGCAAAGACTGTGCCCCAAGTGTCACAGTCCTCCACATGTGGTGCGATCCCCATTGGAAGAAAGATAGTCAGAATTCTGTGTTTGTCATGAGGTGTAGTATCAGGAAATACTGCCTCTATTTGAGTTATTTTTTGAGCTAACCAGAATGGAATTTGTTCCCGTTTTGCGGGTATTTTGCCAATGGCTGATTGTCTATTCTGTGGTGTGATTTTATTTGTGTTCCCCTGTTGAGGGGTGTGTTGTGGAATTCTTATTGCTGGTTGGACTGTTGAAGTCCGCATGACATATTGGACCAATTGTCTATGTATTTTAATGAGTTGTTTTAGCTGAGCTAAAAGTTCTCGGTCTGACATTTTTTCAATGTCAGGGTGTGGTGTATAGCTGGCTAGAACCGGCCATGTGGCTCCTGGTCTACCTAGTGGACCGAGCCTGGTGATGTGATTTTGATGTTTTAGGGCGCCATTAAACCAGAGCAGGTGCTCTTGGTATGTTAGTGGAATTTCAACGTCCTCGAAAGGAGCGTATTCCTCTGGAGATTCCTCTATTTTGTAATAGTGGAAATCTTGTGTCACAGCGTGTGCTGCTGGAAAATGCATCCATGAATAGAATACCTCTGTCTGACGATATTAATGGGCCTCTACCACAAATATGACTGTAGCACCTCTTGGTGATAGTACATTTTCTATAAGTTTAAGAGTTCTAGTTCTTCTTACGTTTACCGGAATGATTATAACATTCGGGTCATCATTTTGGAGACTTGTGCCATACGCTAAAAGTTGAGCTGCTATTCTAGCTTTCTCCCTTTCATCCTCACTTTCCCCCATTTTTCTAACAGAATGTTTTGTTTGCAGAGCAAGTTTCAAGGAAACAAAGATTAGGTGCACAATATTTTGGAACACTGTATCCTTCAACGTTGACTAAACCAAAAACTAATACATAGGATTCTCATCCTACTAAGTTCCGGCGGATATTAACCTTTCACCCACTCCAGACGTCTTTTGGAGTTTTTACGGGAAAAAGGAGTCTGTGTGAAAAGCACGACTGAGTTACTCTAGTGTCTTGCGTTCGATTATCGCCTTACCAAACGTTGGGCGCCATGTAGTGCAGTTCCTATATTCCCAATAGGCTCTGCGCATTGGAATAACAAACGATAGTTTAGACGTAGGACTGAGGTCGACTAGATCTCTATTGAATATGTTAGACTTAATTATGAATGCCAGCTAGCTCAGAGGTCACTAGAAACTTTTTTTGAGTAAACAGGAAGGAGTTAACTATCCTGAATTGACAAGAAGGAATTAGCTTCTGACAACCGCATAAACATGACAACTTTGCTCCCTCCAGAATAAGGAGTATATCTTCAGAGTCGTGTGAAAACAATAGACAGCTATTTCACTCAGTCAATCGTGCATGCTTAGTTTCACCAGAGTGCAGAGAAATAGAGAGACGGGCGTTTTCAATAAAAGTTGTTATTTATTGAGCAGTCCTCTTTCTCGTGCAAGAGAAGTGAATTGCCGTAATTGCAATACTTGTCATAAAGTAAAGTGCGTACAGTAAAAGGAGTATTATGAAATAATACTTTAAAAGCATTTATATGGTTTCTGAGCCATATGATACTTAAAACGGATAAAATATATACATACATAAAATCATTGACTAAACGTACTCAACTGGTGCTTCTAAGATACGCCTACCCCAGTGTACCTAACCTAGGCCTAGTACGTGGGAAGGAGTAAGTGAGCTGCAGTTTAAGTTAAGTCCGTTTTTGCCAAGAATCTGAATCAAGAATTCTAAGGATTTAATCAGCTCCGTACCTTGGTTATAGAATGAAGGAGGTCTTGTATCTCTTTCTCAGGACTCGATTTCCCAGGAACCCGCAAGGGTGACTGGAAACACTGGAGCTGGATTTCTCGGCAAGAGAAAAGACCGCGTCTCTCTCAGTGCGTCAAATGGGAGGGTCGGCTTCCTTCGGCTCTCGCATCAGCTGGGCTTCGGGCAAGTAGATAGCCGCTCCGCTCCAAACCACCGTGTGTTTGCTTAAGGCAACGTTGGTATATTTATACCTGGAAGGTGCAGAGTTTGACGTAAGGTTGGACATAAGACGTCACTAAGAACTTACAGTTCTTTCTGGACTCCAGGAGTTCTTGTTCAAATCAAAACAAAAGCAGGGGGATTTCCCGCGCTGCTGGAGGCTTGGTTTGTTTAAAGAACGCGTTGTGCTTTCTAGGAGTCTATGGGAGTAGCCTTGCCGTATTTGGACTACATTGGCTATGACTAAATATGGATATGATTCCTATGCCTTTATGAGGATATGTTTTGTTATAACCACATAAGGGCATGAATAGCCTTGTACTCTCCCCCTTCTTTCCTGGCATCCACGCTCCGGCGCCTTGCTCCACTAGTAGCTGTTCTACCCCCGGGGACCACTGTAGTTGGGGGGACTTTAATATGGTTATGAACACGGACCTTGATTCTGCTACAGTTCCTTCCACCTCAAGGGTTTCCCACTCCACAATCCTTTTGAACTGGGCCGCGACTTTGGGTCTGGGAGACGCCTGGCGACTCTGGCATCCGGCTACTCGTATGTTCACGCACACATCGGCCGCCCACCACACACAGGCCAGATTAGATTATCTGTTTCTTCCAGCCCTGGACTGCCGGTCGATCCAGGAAATCGTTATCCTTCCCAGAGGCATAAAGGATCACTCCCCTGTTTCGATACGCCTGGGTAGTCTCCCAGCTTCTTCACGCCCTGTCTGGCGGCTTAATGCCTGGTTTCTCCAGGACAAAGACTTCCAGAAGCACATAGGGCTCGAACTGCGTCACTACTTCGCCGATAATCAGGGCTCTGTTTCGTCGTCTGGTACCTTGTGGGAAGCCGCCAAGGCAAACATAGGTGGGTTTGCCAAAGGCCAACTTAAAATACAACGTGCGGAACAGGAGGCCTGGCTCACACTCCTAGAAGCCCAAGCTGCCTGGCTGGAGGCCCATCTTCCTGGAGAACGAACGGAGGCTCAGGATCGGAGGCTCACATTTCTAAGGGATGAGCTCAGACAGGCCTCCATGGAGTCCGCAAAGCTGTTGTGGAGGTCCTCTGTGGCGCGAGTGTATGGGTGGGGAGATATAAATGGGAAGCTCCTCCACCGCTTAGCCACTTATCCACTGGCTAACCGTATTATCCCTGAGGTGATGGACTCCCGAGGGAATACCCATCAGGCCCAATGCTTTGCTTCATACTATGCTTCGTTGTACTCTGCCCAACCTCCAGACCTCGCTCTCATGGAGCTCCTCCGGAGTGAGCGATTCCCCCTCCCGCGGCTCACTGACACAGAAGCAAGAGACCTTGATCTCCCGATTACCCTGGAAGAAATCAATGATGCTATCTCCCACCTTGCGGCGGTTAAGATGCCGGGACCAGACAGCCTCCCACAGGAGTTCTATGTGTCTTATCGGGACACGTGGATTCCCCACCTCCTGGCACTGTACCATGAGGCGGCAGACCGCGGTTCCTTTAGTCCGGAAACAGATCTGGCCACCATTGTGGTGATTCCTAAGTCTCAGCCCCACTCTGTCCACTGCTCTGATTACCGCCCTATCTCCCTTATCAATTCGGACCTCAAAATCTTTGCTTCGATCTTGGCCCAGCGCATACGACCCCACCTGAGCACTTTGGTCCACATGGACAAATGCGGCTTTATGCCCGCCCGGGGTACTGGGCACTGCCTTAGACTGCTCCACCTTGCTCTGGCGCACCGACAACAACTGACTCCCCATCTCTCGTTGCTACTCGTGGATTTCGAGAAAGCGTTTGACTCTGTGGACTGACGGTATTTGGAGGCGGTGTTGTCGGAGATGGGCTTTGAGCCCCCCTTTTGCAATCTGGTCAAGATCCTTTACTGCAAGCCGCGGGCCCAGGTGTTGCTTAATGGAGCCCTTTCGCGCCCCTTCCCCATTGGGAGAGGCACGAGGCAAGGTTGGCCCCTCCTTTTCGCATTAGCGATGGAGCCCTTTGCTTCTCTCGTCCGCGCGGACCCGCTCCTCACAGGGTGGCGATGGCCTGGGCTGGGGGAAGATAAGATTGCCCTCTACGGTGACGATGTCCTGATCTTTCTGTCGGACCCAGCTTGCTCGGGGCCCCGGTGTCTCCGAGCCCTCCACCTGTTCGAATGGGTCTCTGGTCTCAGGTTGAATTCCCAAGTCCCAAGTCGGTTCTGGTTCGCGCTGACCTCCTTCGATGGCATACGTTGCCACTGAAACTCATGGGCAGGATCGCTCTTTTCAAGATGATGGTCCTGCCCCGTTTCCTCTATATGCTTCAAAACATGCCCCTCGTCTTCTCGCGGTCCTGGTTCCGTGAGATGGATGGCCTGGCAACTAAATTCCTGTGGGGGGTTCGAAGGCTGAGATTGGCCCTCATTCAATGCAGGATTCGCCCTTTGATGGGGGGTTAGGAATGACAAACCTACATCTCTATTATCTGGCGACCAGGCTTCTTACCGTACATGACTGGTTCAATGGTGGTTGGGTGGATCCGGCTTACCGCCTGGAACTGCTTACGTTGGGTTTCTCCGGTATTCAAGGGATGCTCTACGGCACTGCCATCCCCCACACTCTGCTGTAAGTTACCCGTGGGGTGTTTTTGGCATGGCGAGCCGCCCTGCGTCACACCCGCTGGTCGCAATATACCCCCTTGTGGTGCGGAACACAGCTCAAAGACGTTGCCACTCTCTCTGGGTTTAGAGCCTGGGACCTTATTTGAATTTCCCAGCTGGGCGATGTCTGGCGCGGGAGCCACATTCACAAATTCTCTGCATTACAGACCCAGTTCTGCCTCCATGCCTTTCAGTTCTACCGCCATCTTCAGTTGCGCCATGCACTCCGTACGCACATCTCGGAGGGAACCTCCTTGCCCGAATATAGTCCACCTGAAGCACAGGTTAGGACTGGTGATTTGGGGAAGGGGGGATTTCCCGCATTTATCGTTCCCTCACAAATAACACCCCTAACTCGCTTCCTCTCTCCGGGATAAATGGGAGAGCTGGATTGGTCCTTTAGATGATGCCGATTGGAGGGATTCGCTGATGGCCCCTAAAACAGTTACAGCTTCTGCGCGGCTCCGATTGGTTCAAGTATACTATTTGCACGCGGCCTACCTTACGCTGTTGCGCCTTCATCGCTCTGGGCTCCGACTTGATGCTTCCTGTCCCAGAGCAGATTTTTATCACATGGTATGGCTCTGTTCCAACATTGCGCATTACTGGGAGCTAGTGACCGCTGATCTTACTGAGGTCCTGGGCTGGGAGGTCCCAATGAACCAGACGAATATACTTTTGGGAGTTACGGATGGCCTGGACGGGAACAGGCCCGAGAAGCTTTGTCTCACCACGGCTCTGATGGTAGCGAAACGAGATATTGCAGCCCTTTGGCTGAATCCGTAGGCCCCTTCCATGACACGGTGGCGCAGAGGGGTAGATTGGTGTGCAGCGCAGGAACACCCCATGTATGCTGCCAGTGGCTGCCCTAAAAAGTTTCGAAGGGTGTGGGATAAATGGGTCAGGGTGATGGAAGACTGAACTTCTTGAAGCTTCCTTATTGACATGCTCGTTGACATGGTCGCTTGTTATTCCTCATTGGACTTATGTTTGTGGGGGGCTTACTCCCCCCGTGTTTGTCGCTCTTGTGTACTGCTCGCTTTGCAGAAGTTGGCTGTGTCCACATTGCTTTGTATGTACGCATTTAAAATCAAAACTTGATTATCAAAAAAAATTGTAATTGTTTAAATATGTCTGGACTTCGTTAATTGTTTAAATATGTCTAGACTTCGTTAAGCATTGCAGTTAAGTTATGTTACGCAATCAAATAGTCAATGTCCAAACTACTCTGGTTATTGAGGCCTATCTTGTAATATTTCCACAGTGTGATTAACAGAAATGGCCGAAAGAGGTGTATTTGGAAGCCCTTCACTTTTGACACATATTCCCAGCCAGATATAAATGACAAAAGATGTTAGTGATGGCCCATTACGGAGTGGCTTACTGACGCAAATGTTTTTTCAGCTTAAAACAAACCACTATTAGCATGATACTTCTTCTGGCCAGAGCCTGCACCCCCCCCCCCCCCCATCCCACCCCTCTCCCCGGCCCCCTTGCTTGAGATCAGTTAAGTCCATCCCATGCCCCTAGTTTGAAACTTGAAACCCCCTAAATTAAGCTGTGAACTGTGTGCTTTAAAAGACAGTTATAAAAATTGCTTCCCGATGACACAAATGTATTCTTTTTGCGAGTTATTGTACGAGAGCTACTAGCTAAGCTGTGATGGGTGTGCTTTTAAAAGACAGTAATACATTTTCTTCACACTACGTACAGTCTGGGTATTACTGAAATCTAGATTTGGAAAGCATTCTGTAGTAGCCAATCCTATACTGTGTGCAATGCAAGTTTAAAATAATGACTTACATGTTCACGGTGCTTTCTGCCACAGACCGGGTCCATGTAGCATTAAACATACATAAGTTACTATTCTCAACTACACCAACCAGGATTCTATTCTGTGGCTCTCTTGTGCAGTGCATAGAGGTTTAATAATATTCAATAGTGTATTTCCTATGGATTAAGTTCACTTACATAGAATTTTCATTTATTCTCAGAGTTATTTGGCATGTAGTTACATGAAGGTGAAAGGCTTTACAGAATATTTTGTATATTTAGTCATGCCTTTGACCACGTCCCCACACTCACTAACCCTGCCCCACTGACCACAGCATCACAGTTCTGATTTTGTTTTAAAAAGCACTTCGACCATTGATTATGGAGCAGTATCAGTCTGCATCAAGCACGGTCAAGAGAAATATGCTCTATATAAATATAAATATTAAACTGCAACATGCCTCCTTCTGTGTCAAGCCTGGCCTAAAATAAAAATAGGAGAGGCCTCAGTGTGCTTGGCATCTAACCCATCCCGCAGCAGCTTTGATTAGCTAGCACTACAGCAGTAATTCCAAACCGGGCAGTGATATTAAGAAAAGAAAAATTATTTTGTGCCACCTGATTGCTGTGGGCAACGTGTCTCCATGCCACACCTGCAGAAAGGCTTTCAAAGTAAAGACCCCTAAAAATTTAATTAACAGTAAACAGGCTGATAATAGTGACATGCTCTGAGTATCTACTCGTTTGTTATGTCTCGCCTAGCGACACATGCGCTGCCACCTTGGCAAGGCGTATTGTCGTTGATTTTTCAGCGGAAGGGGGACAGGAGAAGTGCATGCGTGGACAGCAGATGTGTACGCGTACGGCTTGCAGCGTTACCCTCTTTCTCGCTCCCTCCCTGTCTCCATCAGGATGTGCACACGCAGACAGCAGATGTGCACGCGTAGGGCTTACAGCGTTAGCACAACGTGCACATGGCGTGCTTTCGCTTTCCCCCTTGCTCACTCCCTCCATGTCTCCATCAGGCCCATTCTGTTGGGGGCCCTCCCATTCCTCCCCCCAGAGCACCCGCAATTCCAGCGGACCTCGGAGCTGGCCTGTGTCCCTCCCTCCCCCGGGCTTGCTGCCCCCCATGCCGTGCGCCTCATGCTGACTCAACCCGGGAAATTGGTATCCTCGGCATCACTGACCAGGTAGGACGTGCTTGGCGCCCGCGGATGAACTACGCGAGGTCGGTGATGCAGCGCGGCCTACTGCATCTGTGGGAAGCAGAGCCAGGCAAGAGAGGGGGCAGATGGGGCCTTCTGCTGAACGGAAGGCCGGCATATACTGTGGAGCAGCGTCTGGAGGGGGATGGGTAGACTGAACATTATTCTCTTTTACTCTGCCACTCTTGTTTATTTATTTAATAATTTTCGCTGTTTCGGTTTGGTCCGATAGCTCTGGCACTTGCTGCTGAGAATTGAACTTGTTATACGAGTGCCTGTTGTGTGATGGGGAGTCAGCAGGCTGGCAACTGCCCCCTGACTGGGTGTTCAAGCTCGAGAAATTGTTTGCAGCTGGTTCCCGGTCACAGTGTAAGTCCGAACACCCCAGCAGAAAGTGTACAGCAATATTTTCCAAAGGCATCCTTAAAAGCCGAAGGTTTTACAGGTTGTTCAGAAGATTAACCCATGAACTGTTGTGACTTATCGCTGCTCGTTTATGTGCACTGAAGAAAAGTCTTATGCATGCCCGACACTCCATCTGGGTGCGGAGGTCGCACGGATGCACAGCTGTTTGCCTACAAAAGGGTTCTCTTGAGACAGCTTGGATCACTCAAGGCGAGAACAAAATCAATTTTGGGGGCTGATTAACGGACAGTCCTTCCTTGAGTGGAACAGGACCTGTAACCTTTCTAGCCAATGATGTGAAACACTTTGTGTTTACTGTCAGTACTATTCAGAAGGACATCAAACAGACTTATTGCATTGCAAATGCTGGTTAAGAATAAGCGGCAGATTTTAAAGGAGCCATACTTTACGATTTAATCACCATCCTTCTACAGCCCTCGTAGTTGAACATGACAAGACTCTTTCTTTCCAAGTGTATGGTTTTCAGAGTAAGCCGCATTTGAGCCGAACAGGCACAGCAGACATGGCACTCTTTTCTTAAATGAATTTAGGCTGCAAGGAGCCTCAGCACTGTATACAGAAAACCAATTTAGATCACAGTATGCCTCTAACATCGGAGATACTCCTAAGTGCGCCACAACAAGAACATTTGAAAGAGAAACTGCAATAAACTGGTGATGAGCTACTCTCTCAACGTGTGAGACTCTAGGAGTATGGAGTCGCATGCGGTCAGTGGCGGATCATCTCAGTGGCAGATCATCCCACTGACGGGAATGTGGAACAATAAATATTTTAAGGATGAGAAGTTCAGGTTGGATAACCCTGAAGAATAGAAAACTTTTTGTTATACATGATGTGGGCCACCTGCAGGACTGGGAAGAGGCAGGCTTACAAATGATAGGGGACCTCTATGACGACGGAGTTCTGGTACCATTTCAGACTCTTCAGGAGCGCTACGACCTTCCAAGGGGCGACTATTTAATACACGCAGCGGTAGTGAGGGCCATACAAGCGCACTGGGGAGAGGGGCTGGTCGAGCCAAAGACAACTCTGGTGTGCCAATACGCGATGATGGCGGCAGGAACATTCAAAGCAGTCACGTGCCTCTATTCCCGATTGTCTTCCGAAAACATTCAACCCCTCACTCCACTTAAAATGAAGTGGGAAGCAGACCTACAGAAAGAAATCCCCGACACAACGTGGTCCCAACTAGTGTGCAGAGCTAGGAAAAGCACCAGGAATGCGCTTCCAACTTATCCACCTGTACATCCTTCACAGAGCCTACTTAACCCCGAGCAAAGTAGCAACATATTTTGGAGTAACAGACGCAGCATGCCCTAGATGCAGCCTAATAGAGGCGGATCTACTCCATATGCTCCGGGGTTGCCCCCACATACAGGAGTATTGGAGTGGGATAGGTGACACACTGAACACAGTGACGGACAGGGAACTGCATTACGACAATGAGGTCACACTCTTACATTGGTTCCCACACACACGCAAAAACAAGCCAACAAGCAAATTCATAGATATGGGACTGCTCCTAGCCAAACGGGAGCTGACCAAGGGATGGAAATCGAAGACGGGGCCAACACACAAGAGATGGCTGAACGAATTCTTGAAGTGGGCAACAGCCGAGAGCACGATCAGATACCAACTGGCCCGCCGAAGTTCAGACGAGAAAGCGCAGGATGCGGCGAGGGCGTGGGAGGCGTTGGTTCAGGCTCCGAGAGACAACACACTAGAGGAACTAGAAGGGGAGGAGACTGAGTGCCCCTCAACTCCATTGACACCCATCGTTCACCCAGCACTGGTACCGGACACGCACACACAGGGAAGCACGTAAAACTCCTTCGACCAACGCCATAACTACATGCACTAGCACCAGACATAGGCGTAGACACACAGAGGGGGAGGGGGGGGCGCAGACCAGCAAGAGCATTGACATAGTTCAACGACCAATACTAGGAGTGGAGAGGGAAGAGGAGAATAAACACATAAAGCAGAAAGCGGTTGAACCATCCTCCCCCTACACGAACCAGCACACCTAGGAGCATAACAGGACCACGAGAATCGCCGCCCGACCTCCGGGTTGAGGGCTAAATGGCTGTGTATCATATTATGGTGGGGACTGAGCCTGCAACTACGCTGTGCAAACTGTTGATGTGTCAAGTGTATAGCTCTGCAATAAAAATTGTTTTACAAAAAAAAAAATAATAAATGATGTGGGCCACAGAGAGCTGGAGGTACCGAGGAAAGTTTTATTATCCCGTCTCCTTCTTTTCATCACCTCTGTCCTCATCTTCCAGCCACTGACTCAAGCAGTAGCCACTATAATTAGGGTCACTGACTTTAATAGGGTATAGCTCTGCTGAAATGTGTGATTGATATCTCGCTCTCTCTTTTTTTCCCCTGGCCCTTGCACTCTATGGAGATCTTTAGGGTCTGAACCTCAAGCAGCTGCTCCTGGAAAAATCTGCTTTTCACCTCACCTTACGGATTGACGTGGTGAGTGAATGAGGGAAAGAAAAGATAACAGGGTGACAGACTATTAGAAATTAAACTAGGGATTGACTAAAAACAAGAGAAAAAGTAATAACAATATAAAATATATTATCAAAAATATAGAAAATGAGAAACCGCAGGCCAGGGAACAAGAAGAGAAGAGCGACAGAAAAAGGGACAACATAATGAAGTAACATGATCACAAATTGTGACGCATTAGGTCACATAATTTGGCTTGTATTGCTGCATAATCTGTTCACCCCTGCCGCATAATTTGGTCCTCCTCTGCCTCATCATTCCAGTGGGCAAAATTATAATACATAGCGATAGTTCAGTAATGAACGTAATGCACAATTGTGTGTCATTTTTTGATGCAAGTCTCTAACTCCAACATTCCATGCTACCCATTCGACAGCAACCACATACATCCTCACATTCTATCACCATTAGAAACGAGCATTGACATAGCCAATAGGTCTCACCTTTGGGACCTTATAAGTGTTTAGCCATGCAATGGTTGAGCTGCATAACTAAATACTTATAAGGTCCCGAACGCGAGACCTATTGGCTATGCCAATGCTTGTTGTAAACTTGAATTGCTCAACTTATCACAAGCAACACTCATCGGAAATAAAAGTGAGCAACGTAACAGTTAATCAAGATTGAGAGTCAAGGTGTGGGTCGTAGTGCAAGGTTAAGTTAGGATCTAGTATTTAGGTACCTTCACTATCAGAGACAGTTTGAGTAGGACTAACGTCATGGTATGGGGGAAAAGACAGGGGTCAAGAATAGGGCTGCGGTCAGGGTTGGGTACTGGAGTTTGGGAAGTGGCGAGAAAAATTGAAAAGATTGGGGGTTATGGTAAGGGAAAGTGTAAGGGCTAAAACCAGGGTATAGGCAAGGACAAGAAAGTGAGGGGGACCTTTAGATTCAGTGCCAGGCTAGCAGGTGTAGTGTCCATGACAGGGAAAATGGAGGGGAGAGGGAGATTGATTAAAGGCTGGAGTAAGAGAAAGTATGAGGGCTAGGATCCACGCCGAGGTCGGGACTAGGATAGAGTCAGTGCCAGGCCAGTGTCCGGATGGAGTCAGTGAAAGGGAAGGCGAGGGGTTTAGGGTTTAGGGGTCAGGGCAAAGAGAGAGAGAGTATGGAAGATTTAAGGTTGGAGTAAGAGAAAGTGTGAGGTCTAGGATCAGCGTTGAGATTTGGGCTAGGACAAGGGAGTATTGAGCTAGTGTCAGTACCCGGCTAGAGTCAAGGTATAGTTGGTGAAAGAGAACCTGCATGTCTAGAGAGGGATTAAATGTTAAGGTAAAAGTCAGTGATAGTTTACCTTTTTTTTTTTTTAGAAAAACCACGGTTAGCCAAACAAATCAATGTCTTTGCCGTAAGAGGTGGAGCTGTTTCTGTGTGTACATGAATAACTTCAGTGGCCTCACTGTCTAGCAGTTCTTCTGGGTGGGAGCGGGGCATTCCAATACCAAGCACACCAGCGTAGCACCTGGAATAAAACTGCTTGCAACAAATCGGAATTTCAGCAAAACCTGCTTAGCTGAAGTGACGTGGAGGTGCAACCAATAAGGAACTGAAGGGATGCTAGAAGGAAAACTAACCTGAAGGGATACAGATCGATGCAAGAATGGGCCTGATCTGAATTATCAATAGTGGGTTATTAATAGAATGAAGCACAGTGTGATACCTGTGGCCAGGGAGAGGGGGCTTCAGAGTTTACATTGGCAAAACAATAACTGCTTCACTCTCCATAGTAAAAGTGTCCTTCTGTGCCGTGAAGAGGCTCTTGGGAGGCATAGGCGCTATACAAATCACCTGTGACTTTAAATCAACCTTTTAAAAAGTGTGTTTCTATTTATTGAATGTAGCCCAATCTTGGCTTGTAAGTGGCAACTCAGCGCTTTGTAGACCACATTTTGTATTTTGGCAGCAGCAACGAAAACAGGAGGTGTTTTATGCATTGGGCTGTGTACGTTAGAATAGGGAAAGTGACGTCAGGCTGAAGGCAGACTAAAAGGAACCAAAGTATGCTGGGGAGGGGAGAAGGTCAGAAATGTATAGTTTTTCTTACTTTATGCTTCTACATTGCTAATATTTACCATCTGGGGATGATAGATAAAGTGATTTACCCACAATTTGCTTAATCCTGGGTAAACTGCAAAAGGCAGGATTACAATCTCCAGAATGCCGGGTCGGTACTACTGAGCCCTGGGACCCCAGAGCCCTCAAGTTTCCCAGATCCGTGTGAGCGCCTCTTCCAAGTCAGTATTTACCTTTGAATTATGGGACTTGTAGTCTTGTGTATCTAGTGTATATAATTTAAGCTACACGTACCAGAATGTGAATACAAAGCACTGAGAGTCGAGTTACTCAAACGTGAAACTCGAGGGCGTGGGACCACAGCTCGACACTGCAACCAAGGGAGCCATTTTAAAGCAACATGGCAGTTGTGCTGGCACCTTCAGGGGTGAATACACTCAGTTTGCGCTGGCACGTCACTGAAATAAGCCCACCCCAGTGACGGTACAGAAAAGCGGCGGGTCCTTCTCTCCCCCGGGGTGGAGACTTGTTGACGCTGCCATGTACCACCAGACTGGGCCAGTGCACACGAAGGTACAGCCTGGATCTTACAAGTAGCGGGAGAGGCGTGTGAAGCATGTACCATGCAGGCATGCTTCTGAGAGGCGGCTCCAGTTACTGACAAGCGGGTGGTGTGGTTGGGTGCCTTGCCAGGCCTGCCACGGTATGCCAGCCAGAGTGCAACAGTGCACGGACTCCTACCAAAAATACACAAAATGGTAACGCGATAGAACCCAGTGGAAGGTAGGGCTGGGGAAAAGTCAATGACTTCAGCGCTACACAGCATGTACACAAACAGCCGATGTGCAATATAAACTCACCCTAGGAAACACGGTTACAAACACCACGTCTGACTGCCCACAGATAGCCAAAGGCGAGGTGGGGGGGGGGGAGGGGCTGGTAGCTGTAAAATCATTAGTAACAGGATACTGGAATTTCAGTGGAGCGTGGCCGGAAGTCCATGGACAGCCTTTTCCTTGCGGGAGCGAGCAGCGCCAGGCGCAATAATAACAAACAGATGTCGCCGCTGCTCGCTCCCGCAAGGCAAATGCCGCACGTGCATGGGGGCCCATTGGAAACAGTGCAGAACATGCACGAGTTTCCACAAAAGCCTGGAGTGATTTCAAGAGGTCCCTCCTAAGCAGAGCTTGCGCGCGGCGTAGGCGAGACCTAAAAAGAATAGGTGTGTGGGCATGCTCCATACTACTCAAAGCTATTGAAAGAAGTTTCTAGATACTTTTAATCCTTGCACGGACATCTGGTCTTCTGATCCTACATACCTCTGAAAAGACGAATAATTACTTTAGCACACAGCGTCACTATTAGCAGCAGCCAAAATATGGGCATACAAGAGCTGGTATGCAAAACCTACTGGTACATTAATCCTTGACTCACTGCCATTTACTTGCCTTATCCAAGCTTCAAAACACACCTTCGCTCAATGTTATTTGTCCCCCTTCCCGTAAAGTAAAACATTTGCAGGCGTTACCATTTCCTGTTGAAGTGGGGTCAAACAAACTATACACTAGATTAACACACGTGTTTTGAAATGCATACATCGTTTAGACTTTCTGAATGCACAAACTCCCATATACTTCCTGCTTGCAATGCAATATTCTTAATGTGCGCCATTAAGCCAAGGCCAATTCACTGACAACGTGTCTCTCTCAACAGAATATTCACACTATCCTGCTATCTATCAATTACAGCCCTCTGCGGGAAACCATACACCTTCCCAACCCTCCTGCATGCCGCATGCCAATGTGCTGCTCTTATCCCACTTCAACCTTACCACAAAAGGATGTTTAGTGAAACCATGCCCATAACATGTACAACAGGCCCTGCATGAACTAGGCCATTTCTTGGCAATGGTTCACTAATCTCCTTTAGCCAGACCGAAATGCAGCTTGGTGCAGCACCCTGTTGCTTCCCCCCTAGGTTTGCCCTACATAAACACCTACACAAGACCGACATACATGAAGCACCAAGTACCAAGACACTGCATCCGTGACAGACATATTCTGCACAAATACCAGTAGCATGGCATACAGAGGGGCAAGACTCAGTGGCAGGACTTCCACCAGATCCTCGGATGAGTGGAGATACGAGGCAGTTTCAACATTTTATACTGCCTTTTCTCCTCACTCTCCCAAGGCCCTGGATACTGATACTTGCACAGGTCAGCTAAGATACGTTTATTTGATTTCATTGACAGTGATACTCAAAGCTGAACATTCGGGGATTGCTACAGTGGTTACATTGGTTCTGACTGAAAATTACGTAGAAAATTAGTTCTTATACGTAATAAAGATGCCTATCCAGACAGAGGCATAGATTTGAAAAGGAGCATGCCTTCATGGTAATACTAGAAGCATAGAACAGTTAGATAACAAAACAATAGTTAAACTGCCTAGATGTTTGCCTGAGATTCCGAACTACCAGTGGAATGAGAGGGAGAGGCAGAAAAGCGTAAGCAAATATCCCTGACCAGTTCATCCATAGGGCATTGCCTTTGGAGTACTGGTGTGAGAACCTGAAGTCGAAGCTTGGGCATTTTGCGTTTTGTGCTGTGGCGAACAGGTCTATGTGGGGAAATCCACTCATGGATTTGCTGCTTCTGTCTGCTGAGAAGGTCTGAAATCTGATTGTTTACTCCTGGAAGATGCTCTGCCAGGAGATAAATCTTGTGGTGTACAGCCCATCTCCAAATGTCTTGTGCTAGGCGTGATAGTTGGAGAGTGTGTCGACCCCCCCCCTTTTTGTATATAGTACATAGCTGTCATGTTGTCTTTGCGAACTAAGACAGCTTTGCCTTCGAGGTGAATTTGAAAGGCTCTGAGCGCCAGAAACACTGCCAGTAGTTCTAGGTGATTTATATGTAGACTTTTGGCCTTTAGACGCCACAATCCTTGGATTGTGTGATCCTGCAATGTGAGCACCCCAACCAGTGTGAGATGTGTCTGCTGTTAGCACGGTCTGTGGAACCGGGTCGATGAAGGGACGCCCTTTGTATAATTCTGTGTGTTCCGCCACTGCAGAGCGATGCGTGCGTCCATCTACCAACAGTAGATCAGTAAATTGACCCAGCGACTGGTTCCACTGACTTGCTAAGCATTCTTGAAGGGGACGCATATGAAGTCTTGAATGGGGAACAATCACGATGCAAGACGCCATCATTCCTAGCAGTTGTATGAAGACTCTTGCTGGTAATAATTGGTTGGGCTGAAACGGAGTTAGAAGAGACTGAATACTGAGAATTCTGGCAAATTGGGAGATGCTAGCTCTCGGAGTGTCTGTGGTGGCTCCCAGATAAGTCTGTGTATTGGAAGGCTGTAGATGGGACTTCAATGCATTCACTGTAAACCCTAGTTGGTGTAGTAAGTGAATTGTGGTTTGAGTGTGTTGGAGACACTTCTGGTAAGTGCTGGCTTTGATGAGCCAGTCGTCCAGGTATGGGAAGACATGGATGTACTGTCTCCTCAGATGAGCCGCAACTACTGCCAGGCATTTGGTAAAAACTCTGGGAGCAGCGGGGACTCCAAATGGTAGTACTTTGAATTGGTAATGTTGACCCGCTATCACAAATCTGAGAAATTTGCGATGAGCTGGATGTATTGGAATGTGGAAATATGCATCCTTTAAATCTAGAGTAGAGATAAAGTCGCCCTGCTGTAGAAGTGGGAGCACTTGTTGAAATGTTCTGACAGTATGTAGTGGTTTAGTTCTCTGAGCTCCAGCATAGGTCTTAAGGAACTGTCCTTTTTGGGAATTAGAAAATACAGGGAGTACATGCCTGACCCTTGATTTTGTAACGGTACAGGCTGCATGGCTCCTTTCGTCAATAGAGACTGGCTTTCCCGTTTGAGCAGGTGTAAATGTTCTGGTGACATTTTGTGAAAAGGAGGTGGAATGTTTGAAGGACTGGTGGTAAACTAGAGCAAAAACCATGTTGGATAATTCCTAACACCCATTTGTCAGTAGTTACGGATTGCCAAATGGGAAGGAATTGTAGAAGACATCCCCAGACAGGTGTTAAATGATCGTGGGAAGGATAGGTAAGTCGCTGCTTGTTAGTGGAAGGGGAACCCTTGCCCCTACCTATGCCTTTGTGCCCTCTGTATCCTCCTCTAAAGAAGCCTCTTCGGAGGAAGATTGATTGTTGCCTTTGTACAAAGTAGCATTATTGTCTGAGGACATGGTCTTGGGCCCTCCACTGTAAAAGGAGCAACGAAAGGAGCCACAATTCGAAGGAGACTGTAGGACTCCCGTTGATTTAGCTACCTCAGCGTCTTTTTTCATGTTCCCAATGCCTGATCTACTTCAGGCCTGAAGAGATGCTTTTTGTCAAATGGGGTATTTAAGATAGATTGTTGGACTTCAGGTATAAAAACCAGAAATCCTTATCCAGGCGTGTCTCCTGATTAACACACTAGTGTTAATCTCTCAAGCTTTTGGTGTCAGCAGCATCTAAAGCACATCTAATAGAGGAATTGGAGATGGGCTTTCCTTCTTGTACTAAATCCTGAGCTTTAGCTTTGTGTTCATCTGGGAGATATTGGAGAAAATGTTCCATTTCGTCCCATTGCGCTCTATCATACCTGGCTAATAGGGCCTGGGTGTTAGCAATGCGCCAATGATTTGCTGCCTAGTCAGCTTCTTGCTTAACAGAAGCGTCTAATAATTTTGACTCTTTGTCCAGAGGGAGGGCCCCCGAGGTTTGTGAATTGCGCTGTTTACATGCAATGGAGACAACCAGCGAGTCTAGTGGTAACTGCCCCTTAATAAAGACTGGATCCAATGGAGCAGGCTTATATTTTTTGTCTATTCCGGGAGTGAGAATACAAGCACGAATGGGATCTTTGAATATATCATCGGCATGTCTCATCATGCCCTTGAGCATAGGGAGAGTGACTGGATCTATGTGTACTACTTAGAGTACTACTTAGCGTTTCAAACAAGAAATCATCTTCTAGGGATTCTTTGTGCAGTTGTACTCTGTGATATTTCGCAGCCCTAGCAAGTAATTCTAAATACCCTACGTTGTCGTCAGGAGGGGAAGGCTTTGCAGGCTAAAGGCTTGGGTATTGTCAATAGGTGAATCAATATTATAGTCTCTCCATGGTCTCTACTGGTAAGCCTGATCCTCATCATCATCAGGCTGTGGAGGTGGAGAGTTAGTTGGTATGATAAGTAAATATTCTAATGCTGGAGAAGGTGGTGAATGTTCAGGGGAACGTGGGAATAGGAGGAGAAAGGTGAGTACCAAAATTTTTCCTCTTTAAAGGAATCCTATAATGTATGTCCTCTGATTCAGGTTTGCGCTTCTGAGGCAGTTTGGTAAGAAGATGTCCTGTATCAGGATTAATGTAAAGTTTCTTTTGATTTGGGTCAGATTTTGTAGGTAGGACGTCAGAAATCATATCCTGCAGCTTCGAAGGTTCATTTTTCGGTTTTGGCACCTTCAGATAACGACATGAATGGACGCTGTATTTGCACATATGCATATGAACTTAATCAATATTTTATCAGCTATGAGCAGTGGGGCAAAGCATATTTTTCAATTCCAGTGTAATGTAACAATAACGGTATAGATAGAGAAATACACTTCTTTCAACTAATTGTTGCAAATGCTGATATACATCAAATTATACATGTACACATTTTCATACATACACATGCAACTGGTCAAAAACCTCTGCAGAAGGCACACGGAGGTGGTTGTGTGCTTTGTATAAGCAAAATACCACCTATATAATGTATATGTGCATACTGCTCTCCGCCGACGCGACATGTGGCCTCCAGCAGTAGCCCTGTACAGTGCAGATATGTTCATGTATTCGGATGAGGGGGCGAGGAGTCAAGAGATGGCCACCTAAAAGAATCATTTGGTGTTGTCCGCTAGGAGGGAACCGAGCACCGAAAGGCGGGACAGATGCACGATATTAACCAACCAAAGAAAAGGAATTTTAAACAGCAGACCAAGTAACCAACCAAAAGTGGTGGGCATGTCCAAAGTCCCCGATAGCCCATATACCGAGTACACGATCCAACTAAGAAGGCGGGTGAAAATGACACAAATACCAAAACCAGTAATGTGTCAGAGAGGGATGGTTATCAGCCACTTTGACGAATTTCTAGAACAAAGAAACAAATCATGACGAAAACAGAGAGACAAAACTTTATTTTACAAAAAAGTTACAATGATGAAATACCTTCTTCAAGAAAGAAAAACCTTCTTGAAAAAGATAAATATTCATTTTAAAGGATAGCATGGCTAAGAGGTAGGAAGGAAAAGTAGGTAGCTATACAGAAGGAGGGCGTCAATGATGGGGAAAGGGAGATAGTAAGGGCTTTGAAAAAAGGGGGAGGAAGGATACTGAGGTTGGAAATAAGGGGTTTAAAACTGCATGGGAAGTAAGGGGTTTAATTAAAAAGAGCGTACAGCAGGAGGGGGGAGTAAAGAGTCTTTAGAAAAGAAAAAAGGGCGGGCAAAGCGAGAGGTAAAGTGAGGGATTTATTTCTCAGGTCCAACATAGGCCATACGCATCCTAACTTATTTTAAATTACACGTATCAAAAATAACAACCATATCTTCTTTCCAGAACATGAACTATTGCTCCTTTGGTCAATAGTGCTAGCACCTCTTTCACAATATGGAGAAGATGAGTGAAGAATGATTGGTGACTTTTTTAAATTAACAGTGACAAAGCCAATAGGTCTTGTCTATGTAAGAGCTATCGGCTTTGGTAATGTATTTTCGCCATAATGTACATTAATGTGGCGGGTATTGAGCATGGCTAAAGGTCAGTGGCATGGAGTACAGTGGTGCGGGGTAGAGTGGAATGGCGTAGACTGGCAAGAAGTGGAGTTTGAGTGGAGTTAGAGTGGGGTAGAATGGAGTGAGGTGGATAGGCGCAGTATAGGGTGCAGCGGAGTAGACAGTTTGGGGTAGATTGGAGTGGGGGAGTTGGGTAGATTAGCGTTGTAGATTCGAGAAGACTGGGGTGCGGTGAGGTAGACGGGTGGAGTGAGGTAGATTGAGGTGGATGGGGTAGATCGGAGTCGGCAAGATCGAGAATAATATATTTGGTAAATTGGGGAAGAGTGGGGCGAATTGGGGAAGAGTGGGGTGAATTGGGGTGGAGTGGGGTAGATTAGAGAGGGGTAGAGCAAGGTAGAGTGGAGTGTGACATATTGGGGGCAGTCTGGAGTGGGGTGCATTGGGGTAGAATGGAGTGAAGTCGGGTAGACTGGAGAAGGGTAGGCCTCATGGATTATAGTATGGTAGAATGAAATGGAGTGGGGGTAGATAGCGGTAGTTTAGAGTGGGGTAGATTGTGGGAGTGGGAAAGATCAGAGTGGTGTGGGGTAGACTCTGATGCGGTGGGGTGGACTGGGGTAGATTGCGTTAGAGTGGGGTAGATTAGGGTAGTGTGTGTAGATTGGGGTAGACTGAAGTGGAGGAGTGGGGTAGACTGAAGTGTAGTGGATTGGGGTACAGCGGGATAGAGTGTGACTGGAGTGGAGCAGACTGGGGAATATTGTAGTGTAGTGGACAGGGATACAGTGGAGCGAGGTAGATTGGAGTAGGTTGGGGTGGGGTAGAGAGGAGTGGGGCAGAGAGGAGTGAGATATGGAGTGGGGTGGATTGGAATAGGACAGTTTGAGGTGGAGTGGAGTATGGTAGACTGGACTGGGGTGGAGTAGGTTAGATTGGACTGGAGTGAGGTAGATTTGGGTGGCATGCGGTAGATTGGAGTAAAGTCGAATGGGGTAGATTGGGTAGAGTGGAATTGAGGGTGGAAGATTGGGGTAGATTGGGTGAATTGGAGTGAATATATTGGAGTGGGGTAAAGTGGGGTAAATCGGAGTGTGGTGGAGTGGAATTGAATAGATTGGAGTGGAGTCGACATTGGAGTGTAGTGAGACATTAAGGAAGATTGGAGTGAGAATGATTGGAGGGGGTAGATTAGGGTGATGTGGGTTAGCTTGGGTGAATAAGAGTGGTGTAGATTGGAATGAGTTGGGTAGATAGGAGTGGGGTACGCTGAAGGATGATTGGAGTTGGGTAGATTGGAGTGGGGTAAATTAGGGAGGAGTGAAGTACAGTGGAATGGGGTAGATTGGGTGGAGTGGGGTAGACTGTAGCCAAGTGTAGTGGGATGAGGTGAGGTGGTTCGGGGTACATTGGAGTGGAGTGGGGTAGAGTGGAGGGAAGTAAGTGAAGTGGAGTAAGTGGAGTAAGTAGTGGGTAGCGCAGGGGCGTACAGCGGAGTAGCGTGTTGTGTCGTGGAGTGAGTGGCGTATCATGGAGTGTTGTAGAATGGAGTGGCATTGCATAGAACGGAAGAGCACGGAGTGGAATGGCATAGTGTGGTGTATGCATGGTGTGGTAGGGCACTGCTGTTACAGACAGCGAATGTTCAATTGAAATGGCCATTACAGTTGCACTGGAATATGGTTTTACTGCACACAAAAACGATAATGTGTGCAAATGTCATCACCTAGTGTATTGATGTGTTCTGATCGTATTCAAATATTTCTTTCCACCACACTTTGATAAATTCTGAAACATCAGCACAGTTCATTTAGTGTGTGTGGTCTGTGCTAGAAAGAAAAACACTCTACACTCTTCTCTTACATGGAGACTCAGCAGGAGTCACAAATTCTCTCACTCTGAAGTCAGAGAAAGAAAAGTAAACACCTCAGAAGAGAGAGCTTGGCATTTGACCTCTGGCTTTGAATGCACAGCAAATATGACGATAAGAACTGCCTGTTTACAGAAAGGAGCACTTGTGGAACAGTACAAGGAGAGGCACTGTGGAAAGAATTTGCTCCTTGGGACTGAAACTCACTCTGGAAAGCCTAAATCAAATAAAGCCAGCAAATGTGAGTTACAAACCACAAAGCCAATGGCAAGCAACAAGCAGAATGCATTTCCAGGGATGCGTTTTCAATGTCCCCCAGATATCTTTAGCAGACCAGACTGCGATGTCTGGTAGGTTTTGTCATTAAAAGGGGACACTGTTTCTCAGAGCTATCTAAAGCTCTGCAGGCAACATGTAATGGTATAAACTGGAAAGCTATGGTGTCAGGAAAAAGGTCTGATCTTCAGAAGGTGAGGTAAGTCTTAACATTCAAAGGAATAAAGTCATGAAAGTTTTAAATAGTGATCAAAGTTGGCACATGATAGGCTTCAAGCAAGGAGAAGTGGGAGCAGTGGCAGCAGGGAGCTTCGCAAAGCTACATGTAAAGGAGTTAGACAGTAGGAGCAAAACAACGGGGAGGAAAGAGAGCAGTTATAAGGAATATTTAAACCACTAAAAGAAAATCAACCAGTGAGGAAAAGTACAAAATACAGATTACTGAGGAAATTATTATGGTGGTCATGTAACGCCAGAGTTAAAATTGACACTTAAAGAAAAGGCTGGAGGTCTGCGGATGAGGATGATCTGATGCGACATGAAGGGCAGACTGATTGTGAGAAACAGTGGGCACTGTATACAAAGAAGCTGTGATAGATGCAAGTGATGAAAAATCCAGTTGTGCAAAAAGCAAGAAAATGGAGAGGGGAAAAAGCCAAAAGGGCTTGCCTTTGTGACTTATTGATTTCGTCAATCGTTTTAGCCACACTGCACTGTATCCTGGACGCAGAGCAACTTGGCAAAAGATTTTTTTAATGCCTTTATTGTGGCTGCTCGCGGGTGTCTACGAAATGGAGAGGCATTTTTCTTTCTTTTAGTTACAGCTCTGAGTTGGATCTATAACTAAAATAAAACATGAAAAGGCATTTTTTTTTTTAAGTTGGGAGGGTCGTGTGGGAGCAACAAAAGAGACCAAAGCAATGCGGGGTAACGTGAAAGCAACACAAAGAAGCGCTGAAACAACACAGGATGCATAAGCAACATGGGGGAACATGAGGGTATGCAAGAGCAGTACAGGGAAAGTGGGAGGGTCAGGGAAGTAACACAGTGATTGCAGTCCTGCCAAGTATCACGCATCATGTGTGCCACGAACACATTTCAGTGTGGTGTTCCGCATCACCGCACTGAAATGCTTTGTCACACATTTTTAATGCCACTGAAACTGGCTACGCCGCGGTACTAGCTCGCCGGCTCTGTGGTTCCCAGCAGACTTGCCGCCAGCAGAGTCTGGCTCAAACAGTTATGGATGTACTTCTGCTACTCCTCAGCTCTGGATGAGTCACTGCTGCAGTGCTACAATGTTACAATTGCGGCCTCACTCAGCCGCCTGCCAGCCTGGCTGCATAATTAATTATTCCCGGGCCGCCCACGGCGCCAGGCGTCAGGCTGTCTCCGAGTCAATGAGTGACTGACACAGCCCACACTCTGCCGATTAAACACCAGGGGTGGGGCCTCACACGGACCGGTCCTGCACTGCAGGAAGTGAGGTCACCAGAGAGACGCGGCGCGGGGGATTCGGAGTGCGTCAGTGTAGTCAAGTGTGCTAACGCCGCTGCAGCAGTGCTCTACTCCGCTGCGGAGCATAAATAATAATACCACCAGGCAGCCAACCAATGGACGAAGGCAAGCAGCATGTATTCGTCTCGCACTGTTACCGACACTCTGACTGAGCATCAATCGAAGCGGCGCTGCGGGGAGTCTGCAGTCAGCAGAGTGACTGATGGTGCTCTGCTGCAGCCGGTCATCATGTGCTGTGCCAGTGCGCCTGTGACCCCACTATGATGGCCCCCTGCGGCTCGCGGCTGCCGGACCGGGACGAGACTGTCAGTGTGAGACAGTCAGGCTTGACTGACAGGTACGTTTTTACTGTTTGAGTAAGTTTACATTTTGTACTGACTTAGTTTCGGCCACTGGGCAGGCACTGCTGCAGCCACTAGTAACTAGTAGTCTCAGACTGTCACTGTGTACTTTTAGCAAGTCAAGTCAAAATAGGCTTTATTTCGATAAAAACATATCTTTAAAAGCAATACATACAACAGGATAAAAAGGATAAAAAGCCAAACATATACGTACAAACGTGGCTATATGTGAATAGAATGGCAACAATAAATTACCTAAGACGGTTTAACATAATGACCAAAATGAAACAATTTCATTGAGCCTTTTTGACCTGATCACCCATGCCCAACCTAAAAACTTTGCCATGCCACATACAAACAAGGGGCGGGTATCCGACTTCAAGATTCGTAAAGCCACAATATAGTTTCTGGTACCCAGCTCCTTGCACAGGGGTTTTTAGCCACCTAGATTGAGGAACTTTATAGGTAGGGCATTCAAATAAAAGGCGGGCCACCGACTCAGTTCTAGGTGCACAGAAAGAGCAAAAAGGAGTCGTTTGGGCCGGGATTTTCCAACGTGCGGTCAATTCCCCCACTGGAAGTACTCCTATTCTAAATTTGAAATACAAAGCCCTATCTCTAGGTTTCAAAATTATATCGAGATAGGGTTCTTGGAGGGCCACTTCCTTCCAGAATGAATTCGCTGGAGGATCTGCATAGGTTGGGATCAGTAGTTCTATACGTTACCCAATTCCAGTAGACTCTCTTCAGGACAGACTTGGGGTACTTTTAGCACGAGCCGAGTGCACACACGCTGCAAATTATGAGATCTCAATTTCAGACAGTAAAATATGCAGGCAGGGCTGCTCCAACTCTTCATCCTGTCTGCCTAAGTGAGGTTTACCTGCAAGATGACATGATCTGCATTTATTTCATCTTAATCTGCAGGTCGAGCGACAGGGCTTCTCTGTGAGTCACCCTTCAGATGTCATGATTGGGCACCAGTACAAACTAAACTGAGAGGGTTTGTCTTCAGGCAAACATGAATTACCGCAAAGGGTGTCCTAGAGTTACTTTGGACGCCCTTACCTTAAAAATTAAGACAGTCTGAAGGGGGTAAACTCCAGCAAGGTAGTTTCATCTATGAGCGGGAAGCCCTAGCTCTATTTCCTAAAACAAATAAGTTGGGAAGGTGTGTTGCTTGGTCTAGATATTATGTACATATGGACTTTAAAATAATATTATTTATTTTATTTAAATGACAGTCTGTTGCATCCAGTAAGTATTTTTGAATTTAACTGCATGTGTCCGCATATGTACACAGAACTTTAATAAAGTACTGCTACTGAAAGACTTGTTTAATATCAATGGTTACGCATTCATTTACAGTACAGTCAGGTTACAGGAGGGACCACTACTGGGTTAGTGCCCTTCCATTTCTGGTGCTCTGCAGCAGTTTCAATAACTTCTTGGAGTTTCTTGTTACTCAAATGGCTGTAATTTCTCGCGAGAAAGTGTCACTCAAGTCATGGAGATGTCACTCATAATTTCACTGAAATTATAAATATGTTAGAAATGGCAATCTGAAACCTTGACAGCTATTGGAATTGGAGTAAAGGAGCACAAGGGTGCAGGTGGGGGAAAGGAACAACGGAGAGAGAGAAGGAGGGAGCGGGTGCAGGAAGCAGCATGTAAGTCACAGGGACACAATGGGGAGAAGCACTCAGACAAGCGCAACAGGGAGGGTGGCGGGGAGAAGCCCAAGGGAAACAGACAGCAACACAGTGTAGGAAAGAGAGAAGTATACGAGGGAAACAGCTTGAAAACACATGAACTCCCATGGAGTGCTTTACACCAAAAAAAATAGTGGGGTTTAAAAAACAAGAAGTGGAAGCAGAGATGTCAGCTAATCAAAGAGAGTTTAATGAGGAAATTCTTCATGGGAGGGGGAGCACAAATGGCCAAGCGATGACACAAATATGAAGCAGGCAAATGAGAGTGACAGGAAAGCCAATGAATGGTAAGCAATTGGCTGGTTCCAACCACTCTAGGCCCTTGGTAAGCCACAATATGTCTCACAAGTGCTGTCTCGTAGGCTCAACCTAAGAAGAGTGGTCAAGGTTTTATCAATGGACAACGAAAATAAGGTGATGGATGGCCGCATCCCATTCCATTGTTTTTCCCTCACAACGCCATCTCGGTTTTGACACAGCCATATGCAAATCGGTCTTGACACTGCTACAATGAGAACAGTCCATACCGGACTGCCAGGCCAGGTCCTCCCTGAATTGAAAAACAAGCAACCCAGGACCAGTTTCTCCCTAGTAAAGGCGCATCAGCCAGGTATAGTTTGGTTCCAGTGGCACAGGTCCTCCCTGAATTGAAACACTAGCAACCCAGGATTGGTTTCACCCATACAGGCGAGGTCCAAACTAAGGTGGCATGGTGGGCAATGTATGATGGGCTGCAATGCTACCCGGAGCGATTGCCAGTGGTTAGACTTAGAGCAAGCATTCCTCTCATCACCTTTTGTGTGTTCAATGTACCGCCATAAGTGGCTAGGATATGCCCAGACGTGGGTCCCATGCTCACCGTACCATGGAAACAAACAACACCCAACTGAACAGCTCCAATCAGTGCAAAACCGATCTTGGGTTGCTTCTGGTCAGGTTGGACCTGACCTGGCAGTTCCGGCTTGACTGTTCCTATTTTAGCACGGTCAAGACTGCTTTGCATAGGGTTGTGCCCAAATTGAGGTGGCATGGTGGGTAAAAGAATGATGGTTTGGAATGTTACCTAGAGCGATTGTTCGTGGCTAGACAATGCAAGCATTTCTCCCATCACCTTTGATGTGTTCAAACTACTGTCCTAAGTGGCACGGATATGCCGAGCGATTGGCAGTGGTTAGGCTCAATGCAAGCGTTCCTTCCATCTCCTTTTGTATGTGCATTGTACCGCACTTAGTGACAAGAGTGTGCCGAGCGACTGTCAGTGGTTAGATTCAACACAAGCATTCCTCTCATTACTTTTTGTGTGTTAAAGGTTTTATCAGTGACCGAACTCAGTTCCTGAAGACTGAGTAACTGAAAATACAGAAGGTATGGCACAATAGCTGCATAACAGGGAATCCGAGAAACAACAGAATGTGGAAACTTACAGGAACGTGATAGAAATGAAGATATATGCACCTTATCAGGCGAAAGGTAAACAGTCAAGAATACACATGGGCGCAAAAAATTACACAATTCTGTCGTCTTTTTAGGTCTCAACCTGCGTAGGCTGCGCTTGCGCAGTCTCGCCAGCAAGATCTTAGGTCTTCTAGTAGTGGGCTGAAGCCAGCGCCTCTTCTCCATTGGCTGGCTTCCTAAACGGCAGCCAGGCATAGGAGAAGAGCTTTGTCAGTCAATGTAAGCCCCGGCTTTTTTGGATTGGGGGGCGTGTTTGTTGCGGTCTTTTCTCTCCGTGACGTCATCCCTCCAAAACACACCCCCAATCCGAAAAAGCCGGGGCCGTTTATTGTGAGTAGACACCTGCATTAGAGCCTCCTACCCGGCTCTGCAGCCTGCATTAGACAAGGCTACCTGGCTCTGCGTCCTTAATTAGAACCGCAGACCAGGTTCTGCATCTTCAATCAGATCCTCGCACCGACCTCTGTCCCCTGATGCGGTCCTATGAATTACACTGTTGCACCTGGTGCTGCCCCTGAATTCGACTCTCCACCCAGGCGCAGTCAGTCCCTTAAATAACATTCTCAGCCCTCGACTTGCTGAATTTACACCCTTGCCTTTCATTCTGCTCCTTCAATACCCCCCTCTCGCAGGCCCTGACCCCTGAATTGCTCTATCACCCCTGGCTGTTGTGCCCTTGCTCTACCAGCACCCCTCTCCCGTTGTCACCTTCCATCCAGGCCCGGCCCCAGGTCTCCCTCTTCTCCCAGGCTGCTCTCCGCCCGCACCTGCTTTGACCCTGCGGCCGGGCACGCTGACCCCTTCCAGCTTGTCTTCGGCGGCCATGGAACAGGGGGGAAGGGTCAGTGGTGGAAGCAGCAGCCCCTTCGCCTCATCTCCAACCCCCTGCCGCGGCACGTCGCAGGAAGCGGAAGTGACGCCATCACATCACCGCACCGTTGCGGCCAGACACTTTTCAACAAACTTTATTGAACTACAGGTTAGGAGCAAAACCAACTGGATCTGTACGTTATTAACTCGTTCGAGAGGCAGTTCCTATGTTTAGACAAAATAAACCTTGTGATTAAGGTCTTCAGAATTTTAAACATTTATCCTGATATATTTCACAGGCATAATAGTAGAGGCTGCTAACCTTGAGTCTGCGTACGAGTGAAATGTCCATATCTGCGATATGCGTTAGTCTGACATTTCTAAACATGAAAACATTTTAGAAGAGGTAAGTCAGAACAGATTAGACCAGACATTCGGAGCAGATTATGTTTTTGGAATTTGGGATTAGCCACACAGGACACAAAGTCCTGTGATCATTGAAAAGTTGAAAGGGCTGTACCGTTTTCTGGGTTGACAAGCAAATCTCCTTCCTTATGTGCCAGTCAGACAAGTCCGAACTGGCAGTAAAGTGCTTAGCTAACTGAAGCGCGATCAATGCCACCATAATGTTTGCAGGTAGCTTCAGAGCATGAAGCAGTCGGACAGTGTTTATTTGGGAACACTTCTTTCTCTCTTTCTGTGTCGGATCACATCTAATAAATAGGCCGTAGCACCAATGGATCTGGGGAAACGATGGGGACAACAAGGTAGTTTGTGAGACACAAGAAAGCCCTTTATAGCGGTCTATCTACAACACTAAAGTGCAGCATCCTACGCTTCAAGATTTGTGTTTCAAAATGAGACTACAGGAGCATAGAATGTCAACCTCAGATGGCGTTTCTATCAGAGTGATTAGTCTCTTGCATCCGTCTTTAGAACGAGGACTGACATACATCACTCATAACATTCTTTCTTCAAGCACTCATGGTATCATACAGGTGAATCGCCAAAGAGTCCGACCACGGCATCTATCCACAATTTGAAGGCAGACGTTCTCAGACACACTGACTTACTCAGGGCTGCTCTGATTTCAGTTCACTATCATCTGTAAAATATTCTTTCATTGGAAAAAAGGATTTTTACTTTCTCTTCATCTCTAAACTCCATATGCAATCTTATCTTGCTCAAGCAAAAGCATTTGCCATTGTTATGTTTGCTGTTATTGCGTGATATCCTCTTGTTGCAATAGCACTATTATATTTGGGGTGTGTGTGTGTGTGTTGGGCTCTGTGTGTGTGTGTGTGTGTGTGTGTGTGTGTGTGTGTGTGTGTGTGTGTGGATGCAAATGCAATAGGTAGGTCTTGCATTTGCGAGAGATTAAGCTATTGACATTGTAAATGACAATGCCATTTATTTATCGGTTCTCAAAACCGACACATAAATAAAAATGTTGTCATTTACAGAAACGTGATCGAAATGAAGATATATGCACCTTATCAGGCGAAAGGTAAACAGTCAAGAATACACATGGGCGCAAAAAATTACACAATTCTGTCGTTTTTTTAAATACGTAATTAGGGAATAATTCCACTTGCCACATTTTCCACTACATGCTACAAAATGTGCAGATTACAACCACAAAAAACTCTGTTTCTATCTAAAACAGATCAAAAGTTACTAAAATAAAAATAGGACAACACTGTGACAGACACTGTGCAAAAGGTGATTTGTCACCTTTCAGATTGCTGCATTCGGGTATAAATTAGTGCTAATGAGATTAACCTTTTGCTCTGGCATTATTAAAAGCAACATCTTAACGACTACGACAACTCAGTAGTACGGGATGACTGGAGCACTAAGCAGTGAGGCCTGCTCCAAAAGGAACTGGAGTGCCACCATCCCTGACTGGGAAGAGAGAAGAGTGTAGAGGCACATCCAGATGAGATCATGGAGACGTGCATATTGATATGATGGCAGTAGAAGCATCTCTTACTTTGGAGCAGACGGAAATACTCACACAATGGAAGGCAGAATCAGCACATCTCACTGATCGGAGGCACAGCTGAAGAGTAGGAGGCGAAATACTTCTTACTGATAGCAAGGTTACACCAAGAGGACGAGAGTAGCATCCCAAACTCTCACTGACAGCAGTGAGATGGAAAAAGCACCACCCAACCCTTGCACGGAACAGGAAAAGATTCCAACAAAGAAATAAAAGATGCACCACCGGACAGCGACACACTAAGTGATAAATGGAGCACACCAGAGAGGTACTCAAATACTTTTTATGTACTATCACTTCTGCTATGACCAGGGCCCTTCCTTAGGTTGCCACCACAGGGGTCGTTCCAATATGGGGAGAGGGTGTGGCCTAACGATTAGAGCGGTTGACCTCGGAGCTGGGGAACAGAGTTCAAGTCTCGGCAGGAACGCTCAACATCCTGTGATTTTGGGAAAATCACTTATTCTCCCCGTGCCTAACAAAAAAAATAATGTGTACGTCTGTACAATGCAACTGGTGCTCATGTAAAGCGTTCTGACACCTTCGGGTTTAGTTCGCGCTATACAAAAGTTCCCGAAAAAAATATGATTAGATGAGCAATGAACACCAGAGTAAGCACATTCTTATAGAGAAATGGAGAGGCCAGACTTTATGGAGCAGGAACAAATACCTTGTGAAAGGTAGTGCGTGGGTTTAACGAAAATAGTCAAAACAAAACCCTTTCAGGCATAGAGTGACGGATAAATTATGCAAAAAAGAAGGAGAGAACTCTGGGTAGGTCTCAGTTTAGGTGGAAAGCAGCTCCTGTTAGAGCACTCTCAACACCAGCGACACTCTAGATCTGCTCACCTCAAATGTCTGTTTTTAGGTTTCGACCTGGCGAAAAGCTGCGCAAGCAGCGATTCGCGCAGGCGAAATCTCATGTCTTACAGTGTGGTTGGGAATCCGCCCCTCTGTTCCATTGGCTAGCTCCATAAATGGAGGCTAGCCATTGGAACAGAGATCTGTCCGTCAATTGCGGAGCAGATTCGGGGGCGTTCCGGCCATTTTTACTCATTCTGCCCCTTCTGACAACGTCATGCGGCGGTGGGCGTGTTTATTTTTTTTTTTTTCGTGTCGGCCTGTTTGTTCTTTTTAGACGTGTCTGTTGCTGGAGTTGGATGCAAGATTTAAGTTCCCACGAAGCGATCAGGTAAGGAGCATTTTCTTTCTAATCTCCTTTCCCGCCCCCCTCCCGCTGTCCGTGTCTCCTTTCCCGCCCCCCTCCCGCTGACCGTGTCTCCTTTCCCGCCCCCCCTCCCGCTGACCGTGTCTCCTTTCCTGCCCCCCCCTCCCGCTCTTCCCGCCCCCCCTCCCGCTAACCGTGTCTCCTTTCCCGCCCCCCCCCCCCTCCTATTGTATGCTGGTGGCCTAGACACCACTTGTGCAACAAGGAGAGCACAACAGTTTCTTCTCTGGGGGAAATGAAGGGCGGTGGCCCTGCCCACGAGTTGGTACTTTTCTTTCGGAAGGGACACCCACCGTGAACAACGAGCTGTGCTCATTAAAGTGTCCCCAGTGTTCCATTGGTTGCCCACAGCCCCTGCCATGTCCTGTCTTCACAGGCAGCCTGCAACAGTGTGGCTTGGCACACCGAGACTTCTACTTGAACAGAAATAACAATCGCAATCACACTGGTCCTGTTTACACTGTTCTCGGGAAACAAACGCGGCGAGGACAGGTTGTATAAATGGGCATTGAATAATCAATCTTTAGGACAGCCTGATAGGACGAGCACCTTCCTCTTGTACTATTTATTCCTGCTTTTCTCCGATACCTGAAAGTCTCGTTTAATGAGGATTCGGACAAAAGCGGGAGGTCGGGGGAGGGGGCAGCTATGAATGTTCTTTATTTTGGGTCTTACATTGTGGAATCGGATTCCTGTAGCGATTAGGCAGGACTACACAATTATGGGATTGAAAGATGGGGTGATTATGGCATTGAAAAGATGGCTTTTTTGCGGATTTGCGTTTTTGTTGTTGAACATTTCTTTCCTATCCTCATTTTAAACTCTGATGCTGAAGACGGCTCGGATGATTTTGTGCGCGCAATATCTTTCATTGCAGACTGTAAAACCTATCCTCCACCCACACCAAATCCCTACCTCTTTATTCCACTGTCAGAAATGGTTCCCTGTGCATTCATTACTCCCTATATGCCAAGTGCTTTGAAGTGACCAGTGACTCGATCTTGGTAAGTCAGTGGCGCCATTGTTTCTTTAGTACAGGGGAGGCCCGGCCAGACTTCGCTCTGGTGCTCTCAGTGTCATCTTTCACTCCCACTCCACCACTCCTGTGTGTTCCACCCCACCCTCCCCCCCTGCCTGTCCTGCTGTCTCACTAACGTGTCCACCCTGCCTGTCCTGCTGTCTCACTGACGTGTCCACCCTGCCTGTCCTGCTGTCTCACTGACGTATCCACCCTGCCTGTCCTGCAGTCTCACTAACGTGTCCACCCTGCCTGCCGTCTCACTGACGTGTTCACCCTGCCTGTCCTGCTGTCTCACTGACGAGTCCACCCCACCTTGCTTGTGCTGTAGTCTCTCTAACGTGGCCTACCCACTCTCTCTTCACCCTTGGACCTCGCACCCGTGCCCTTCTTCAAAACTGGGTGCCCTTTCACCTCTGACCGCTGTCCTCAGCCTTGTGCCGTGTGCTTACCACCCCCCCCGCCACTTCTGCTGCCCCCTCTCAGCAGTGCCTCCTCGTTTAATAGTAATCCCCTGTTTTGTAGCGCTGCGTGTGCACGTTATAGCTCCTATAATGCTACCTGGGTGTACGGGGTAAACGTATCTGTATTTGGCTGTGCCCGCACAGTGGTCTGATCTCTGCGGTCTTTAAATATGGTTTCTTTGCCTTTGATTGATCTGGTACTCCGGCCGCCTGTACGTGGTAACAGTTTGTGGTGATTGACGTGTGATGCCGAGCGCGCCCCCTGCGCGCCCCTGTTGTCAGTCATGCTTGCCTCCTTCGCGCCCCCTGCGTGCCCATGTTGTCAGTCCTGCGTGCCTCCTGCGCGCCCATGTTGTCTGTCATGCTTGCCCCCTGCACCCCCATGTTGTCAGTCATGCTTCCCCCCTGCGTGCCCATGTTGTCAGTCATGCTTTCCCCCTGCGCGCCCATGTTGTCAGTCATGCTTGCCTCCTGCGCGCCCATGTTGTCAGTCCTGCTTGCCTCCTGCGCGCCCATGTTGTCAGTCATGCTTGCCTCCTGCGCGCGTGTGTGGCTCTGTGTGTGTGTTTGTGCTCTGTGTGTGTGTGCAAATGCAATAGGTCTCGCATTTGTGAGAGATTAAGCTATTGGCATTGTAAATGACAATGCCATTTATTTATCTGTTTTCAAAACCAACACATAAATACAAATTTTGTCATTTACAATGCCAATAGCTCTAACTTTTACAAAGGCAAAACCGTTGCATTGTAAATGCTTATTCTATCAAAGTTTTTAAGCATAGGATTAGCACAGTGCTATCCACACCGAGATATCCACACCGAGATAGAAAATGACAAAGCTTTCCACCTAAACTGAGACCTACCCAGAGTTCTCTCCTTTTTTTTAACGAAAATAGGCCACATTGATCTGCAAGAGCTATGTATGTATAGGTAAAATATGAGCATCCAGTGTAACTTAGCTTCCTTCCAGCTACTCACCCAGGCAGGAAAAGAGGATCAATGAGGTGTTTCTAATTTTGGAGGAAATAACCCTCACAGAAAAATGGACACAGAATAAGTTACCCAGTGATAGATACTATCTATTTCAGTTAATTTACTACCCCATACCTTTACTTCACCATACATTTTACTCAACATAATCTCTACACAGTGTCAGACATGCAAGATGGCTGAAGCCGTGTACAAGATTTTCTCTAGGGGAGACTTTTCATCATTTTCTGCCGAGACCCAATGGCATTATTTTATTGGGCGGCTTTCGTTTCGACCCCCCATGTTCTGCCGTCAATACTGTTCCACGTCTCTGCCCCATCTATACCATGGGGACCACAGTGGAAAAAAGCTAACTGACAACATTTGCATGGCCTTTTCTTGACAGTACATTGTATATTACGCTATTGCCGTTGAAATATTAAGCTGAAAACATATTGTGACCATCTTATCTGCTACCAAAACACTGACCAGATAAACTTAGGCCAAAGAGCGAGAGGGCATTAGTATTGGCATGCTCCTTTGGTAGTTGGGCAGGAGATAATCAGCCAAGAACACTGGAGTTTCTTCCCATCTTCCCTATATTAATCCACCGGGACAGCAGAAGTACAAATGAAAAAAAAAAAGAATGCTACACACTCAGGGCCTAACTTAGAAAGGTAAACATTCAGTTTTGTGTAAGTTTACTCTTTTTCGGTATTCACAAACTACTATTTAATAATAATTTTACGACTGTGGAGCCTCCGCAGTCGGGGCAGAGAACTCCACACATAAAAAGACAGGCCTATATTTTTATATGCGTGGTTCTCCACCTCGATTGTAGAGTCTCCGCAGTCATAAAGTACCTAACAAGAGTAAATTTACACAAAAATGTAAGTTTACCTTTGATGAATCAGGCCCCAAGCTTGCTCAAGTGCCCTACCACTACCAGGCCCATCGCCTCTAAGTGAAGCAGATACCTGTATAAAGAACAAGACTCTTGGTAGCATTGCTACATTTGAATAAGAGAGGGAAATTGCAGGCATCCGTAAATATCGTCAACAAGAATCTATCTCTGGCCCCTTTTTCCCTAACTGGTCACAGTTATCCAAAAAGCTGCTTGATGATTAAGCCCCAGATAAGGACATTGTGACTAGGAGGACACACGGGCCAATGTTTGTCCTCATTTCAGTGTGTTCCAAACCCCATACAGCTCAATTAAAAATATGAACTGGTTGTTCTTAGCCATGCTTGGCCATTCAAGGATAACTAAGAGGGATTCAGGGGCCGAAAGGGAGACTAACCTTCCAGCGTGGACTCTGGATTCATAATAACTCAGCTCAATGTGACTAAATGTCACATTGTTTTGGTGTTTCTCCATGATTTGTGTCCAGAGCGCTCTGTAGTGGTTGTGATCAGCTTATTGTCACGAAAGAAGCTACAGATTTTTTTAAAGTGAGGATGTACATCCACTGGTTGCCCGCAGCTGTGTGCGCTCAATGGGATCCCACAGTTTTTTCGCACATGCAGGCTTTAAGGACTAGGATTAATGGAACTAGATAATTGCTGGTGGGTCTGGCCCGGCCTTCATTTAAGTTCCTTGTTAGCCCTTCTAACTCAGTTCTTCATATAGCAAGTGGTCTTCAGCTCTGAAAATGCAATACACCTGCTCATATTTCAATATTTTTTTAAAGCCCAGTGAATTACCAACAATAAATTATACATAAACATAACATCTTTCCTGCCTATTGTTCATCAAAGTGTGCATCTGCTCCCTCATCTCCTTTGTCAAAACATACACACTACACTCACTGCTTCATGGACATGCTCATGAAGTCTTGCCTGAGTGAGGATGCACTGTTGCTTGAGAGATCTACTTGAAGGCAGCTTAGATCCTACCTATTACTTAAAGCTGGTTGGCTTCAAAGTCACTCATTTCATTCTCATTGGTGTTTGCATGTCACTTTCTCTTCATGTGTATTTGACTTCGATGAATTACAGATTAATCCGTATCCTTTCACTGCTCGCCCTCGGATTCAGGTACTTTTTCTTTTTTCTTGTTGCTTCCCCGGTCGACGTTCCTTGCATCCGCAACCCTCCACACTCCAGTTGCGGTTGCTTTCCCTTCTGCCATTGTTGTTTGCACCCTCTCCTCCTTCCCATTACTGTTGCTTGCCTCCCCTCCCTCGTTCCTCTGGTCGTTGTTGCCTGCCTCCTCTTCTTCTTCCCCCCATTGTTGTTACTTGCCCTCCCATTGTCATTCTTTGCCTCTCTCCCATCCTTATCGCTTGCCTCACCCCTAGTCTCATTGATCCATGAGCTAAAAAAAGGGTTATGACACGGCCAGCATTTGTCAAGTCATAGCGCTCATCTCTCTAATTATTAGCCATGTTGCAGAGCAGCCTACTGGCTTGGTCAATGCATGTTCACTTTTGTGTCTGTCCCCTACCACCAGCAGCCTCAGTTCTCTACGCCAAGAAGCAACAGGTATAAAGATAGGTCTCTCTGTAAGGGTACTTAGGGGTCAGGCTGCGGCGGTCCTCTTAACGGAAACAATCAACTAAATCACAGACGGAGTTTTGTAAATACCTCAAATAAGAGCCTAACAAGGGATGATCCAAGTCTACTACAGTTAACCTCAAAGATGGTTTATAACACATGCACCAACCGGGATCCAGATCATGATATTTGCATTCTGGGGAAACGTAGGCTGAAGCTCCCCTCATCCAAGTGTGTCTCTAGCACCATGCACCCTGCACCCTATAAATAAAACCTGGCCATTCCGAGCTGTTGTGGGTCACCAAGAGCAATGCAGTGCCTAACTGTGAAAATCACCCCAGAACAAGTAAGGATTATGTTACTTCACCTGTATGCATCTGTTCTTGGCATGTAATGCTGTAGATTCACATGCAGAGCACAAGTCTGACATGTAGTTTTGGGCTCAGATGATTGCAAGTTGTTTTTGTTCGAATACGTTTTTATGAGTCATGAGGCTGTGTGACTCTTTTGGTAATACTGCGCATTGGCATCGACTCCATTGTCAGATTGTTTTGCCGCAGGTGTGTGAGAATGGAGTAAGTGTCAGTAATGTGATGTTCATACAAGTAAAGTGAATTAAGGTAAACTAGAAATTAAACTGTGACCTACACAGGTGTCCGGGGAGGTGGGGGAACGCACGTGAATTTGCAGCACTACATGCCAAGAACACATGCTTACAGGGTAAGTATCTATCAGTTTGAGGCATGTGTGGCTGTAGATACCAGGCTTAGCATAGACTGTAAATAGTCTCTCTCCCAAAGCGGTAATGAGCCTGTGGGGGTTGCAGTTGTTTGAAAAAGTGCACTTAGCACTGTTTGTCCAACGCTGCATTGTTGACATGTTAATACATCCACAGGTTGATGTATTCAGAAAGTGCATGGTGTTGACAATGTTGCTGCTTTGCAATTGTCAGCAATGGGTGTGTTCCCTAGGAATGCCATAGAGGTCCTTATTTTACAAGTTGAGTGGGCCCCAGGTGGAAGAGGTAAATGTGTTTTAGCTTTAGCATAACAAGTTTGAATGCATTTGACTATCCATCTAGAAATGTCAACTTTTGAAACTGGTTTTCCAGTGTGGGGAGGTGAGAAAGTACAAATAATTACGAGGTTTTCCTAAATGTTTTGGTTCTGTCAATGTAGTACATTAAAGCTCTTTTAATGTCTAGGGTAGGAAGAGCTCTCTCCACAACAGAATCAGGATGAGGAAAGAAGACCGCTAATCCTACTGACTGGTTCATTTGGACAGCTGACTACTTAGGGAAGAAACTTTGGATTTGTTCAGAGCGCTACTTTGCCTTGGTGAAGTCGGAATAGTTCTTCTAAGGTTCGTGCCTGGAGCTCCATGACATGTCTGAGTAAAGTGATAGCCATTAATAATGTTACCTTCCAAGATAAGTAATGGAGTTGGCAGGAATGTAGTGGCTCAAAGGGTGGCCCCATGAGCCTTGTTAGACCAATGTTGAGATTCCAAGCTGGTGGCAATGTTGGGGGATTTACTCTTCAGTCCCTCCATGAACATTTTAATGACCAGTATTTTGAATAAAGATACAGGTCTGTTTTGTAGATAGGCTGCAAGGTGTAAGCATATTGAAATGTAGGCTAGGCCGGAATTTTTGAGATACAGGAGATAACAAATAATGGTTTGTTCTGGTGCATTTAATGGGTTTACTTTTTTACTCTGGCAGTAGAGGACAAATCGTTTCCATTTGGCAGCGTAGCACTTTCTAGTTGTAGGCCTACGGACTTTTTAAAAATATCTATGAACTGCTATGGTAGGATTAGATGCCCAAATTCTATGAATTCAGGAGCCATATAGAAAGGTTCACTTCCTTAGGATTGGGATGCCTGATTTCACCATGGTTCTGTGTGAGATTGTCCGGGTTGAGAAGTTTCTTGTGGGGAACTTGAGAGAGCGCCAGTAGTGTGGTGAACTATGACTGACAAGCCCATGTTGGAGCTATTAGTATTAAGATGAGGGAGGTTTGCCTGAGCTTTCCGACCACAAATGGAAGTAGTGGGAGAGGTGTAAAAGTGTAAGCAAATATCCCTGACCAGTTTATCCATGGAGCATTGCCCTTGGATAATGGGCATGGGGACCTAGACACTAAGTTCAGGCATTTTGCGTTTTCTGCAGTTGTAAACACGTCTATCTGTGGAAACTCCCACTTGTGAAAGTATGGTAGGAGGACTTTGGGGGGGATTTCCCATGCATGGATTTATTGCTGCATCCTGCTGAGGAGGTCTGCAATTTGATTGCTTATCTCTGGTACGTGTTCTGCTAGGAGAAGAATGTAGTGATGTAATGCTAAGCACCAGATGGTCAGGGCTAAGTGCGATTATTGTAGAGAGTGAGTTCCCCCTCCCCCCCCGTTTCTGCAGATAGTACATGGTTATGTTGTCCATCCGGATCAGGAAAACCTTTTCTATTAGGTGAGTTAGGAAAGCTTTCAATGCTAGGTCAACAGAATGAAGCTCTAGCTAATTGATACAGACACCATGATGTTTGGGATTCCCTACACCCTGAATCGTAAGATCTTGAAGTTGAGTCTCCCAATCCGTCAGAGAGGCATCTGCTGTGAGAATGGGCTGGGGAACTGGGTCCAGAAACGACCACCATTTGGACAGGTTTTTTGAGTTCCACCACATGCAGAGAGTGATGTGTGCGACGGTCTATCAACACTAGATCGTGTAGATGACTGAGTCCATTGATGTGAGAGGCATTCTTGCAGCGATCTCATATTTAGATGGGCATGTAGGATTACTGCAATGCAGGGTGCAATTGTGAACAAAAGGCGCATAACTGCCCTGACTGTGGAGCCCGATTTGAAACTGTTGGGCTAGTGTTTGAATGCTTTTCAATCTGGATGTAGCTGGGTAAGCTAACCCCAAGGGCGCATTGAGTATCGTCCCCTAAATACAGATGAATTTGCGCTGGTTGTAGGCGCAATTTCTGCATGTTGATGGTAAACCCTAGTTGATGTAGTAATGCGAGTGTTTTTTGTGTATGTTGGCTACAAACGTGGGAGCTGTTGGCTTTTAGAAGCCAATTGTTCAAGTAAGGAAAAACTTGAATGTTTTGCTGGTGCAGATGTGCTGCCAGCACTGCTAGGCATTCTCCGAATACCTATGGGGCTGTGGTAACTACAAATGGAAGCACTTTGAATTCATTGAATTGATCAATTGGAAGAGAAACCATAGTTATTTGCGATGTGCAGGAATGATGGGTATATGAAAGTAGGCGTGTTTTAGTTCTAATACGGACATGAAGTCGCCCTTTGGTACCAATGGTAGTACTTTCTGAAGGGTGACCATGTGCAAGTGTTCCAATAGGATGCAGTGAATTAGGAAACTGAGGTAGAGAATGGGCTGAAATATGCCGTCCTTTCTGGGAATGAGAAAGTATAGTGAATACTCCTGTTCCTTGATGTTGAAGTTGGACTGGCTTTATGGCTCCTATGAGTAAGAGAGTTGTTATCTCTTGTTTGAGCAGAGCTTAATGTTGTATGGAAAGTTTGTGCTTGCGGAGTGGAATATTTGGTGGAGTTGTGATGGGCTCCAGACAGTAACCATGTTCAATAATGTCCAATACCCATTGATCTGTTGTAATGGATTTCCATTCCCGAAAGAAGTTTTACAGACGTCCTCTGACAGGTGCTAGATGGTCAGGGGGGAATGCTGAGGGAGTCTTTGTCTGGAGGTAGTATTTGTGGTACAGTAGAAGTTCCACGTCTGCGGCCTTTGGAATTATTTGCCCTATGCGTGCCACCTTAGAAGCCTCTAGAGGTGGATGGAAGAACTTGGTTGCTATATCAGGACCCTGAGGTGTCTGCAGATGCATATTTGGTGCCTTGTCTAAAGGAAGGGTGACGAAAGGACCCACTATAGTTGGGAGTTTGTAGGGCACCCATATATTTAGCGACATTGGTATCCTTTTTCATCTTTTCAAGGGCCATGTCCACTTGATGGCCCAAAAGGTGCTCCTTGTCAAAAGGGAGATTATGGACCGCCATGAAGCTAAGAGTGTCTACACAGGAGAATGCTCGTATTTATGCCTCTATCTCCAGTGTCATTGGAGTCTAGTGCACATTTGATGGAATTATTGGTAATTGGCTTCCCTTCATTGACTAATCCATACCCCTGCTTTTTATATTCCTCTGGAAGATGTTGGAAGAGCCCCTCCATTTAATCAAAGTGGGACCTACCATAATGTGCCAAAAGGGCGTGGCTGTTGGCAATTCACTAATGATATGCAGACTAGGTGTCAACCTGTCTTCCTGATCCGTCAAAGATTTTTTACTCTTTGTCTGAGGTAGATGAGTTCCCAGTTGTTTGGGTGTTAGCTCTTTTTCTTGCATTGGTTACTGCTAACAAGTCACAGTTAACTGTCCCCTAATGTAAATTGGGTTAGATGGTGCTGCCTGGTATTTTTTGTCAACTCTTAGTGGGATATTTTTTGCTCTTATTGGAGCTTTAAAGAAGTCACCATCATGACAGAGCACCCCTAAAGGGTAATTATTGGGACCCTTGTTGGCAGTAATGAGGTCTCAAAGAGAAAGTCATCCTCGAAAGGGTCTTTGTGCAAGGGTACCTGGTAGTATGCTGCAGCCCTCGTTATTAAGCATTAATCAGATGAAGCATAATCTGGTGCGGATGGGCATGCATAGTAGAGGTCTGGGTCTGTATCTCTGTGTGGGTCTATTTCATAGGCATCCCATGGGTCCCTAGGATGTGAGTCCATTCTATGGCATCATTATCATCCCTGACGGGTGAAAGTGTGTGATGAGGTGAATTGTTGCCTTCCTCAGACTGTTCTGGTAAAGCAGGTGGATGGGGGTGGTGATGTTGGAGTTGGAGCTGTAGATGCAGAAAGATTTAACGGGCTAGTGCCCATTTTCTTTTTCTTCTTCTTGAGAGACTAAAAAAGTGTCAATAGCCTCTGCCAAAGACAACGGTCTCTTAACCGCATCGGTGCGGCTCATTTTCCAGCTGTGCGCTAAAGATTTCAAAATCCCGCGGTTCATGACGAGCTCAGCTCGTCATCAGCGTACAAGAGGTGTACTTCATGACGAGCTGAGCTTGTCACGAGCGTCCAAGGGGTTAAAGGTAGATGCATTGCCGGTTGAAGAATAATTTTCTTAGTTCTGGGCTGTATTTGAAATGTTTTTTAACTCGGATCGAGCTGTTCTTGCATGGTTTCAAGTATAGGTTCAAGTGGACTTTTTGGTCCAAAGGTGTAACATTTAAGTGATGGTTTGGTTGGAGCCGAAGCACAGTGTACTTTTTTTTCAGTACCAAGGCTATGGTCCAATTGTGTCCATTCGGAGACTGATTTTCTGGAGGTGGAGGCCCCTGCTGTACGCCGATATTTGTACGCCGAACCAGAGGGCAGGGCATTCGAATAGGTTTGTCAGTGCGCGCCTTGGCTTTTGTGCAGTAGCAGCTCAGGAGCAGTTTTATCAGCCTGAGCCAATTTGTGGGTCTTCAGGGCAGGTGTACTCACAGTCTGAAGCTTTGCAGAAGACCCCAGGCTGACTGGATCTTGTTCTGTCACTGACTCAGATCCAGAGTCATGAATGTAGAAGCCCTCCTGTCCAGCTGCAGAGGTGGCTTCTTCTTCCACGTCCGGCTGGTCGAAGATGTTGGGTGTGTCGTCGGAGTATCTGCGGTTCATTTCTATGCACCGTGCACGTCAGGGCCAAAGTGTTTTCTTTGACTGGATCGACCATCAGGACTCGCAGGTATGTTCCTGATGGTCGCGCGATAGGCATAAGTTACAAACCAGGTGTTAGTTGGTGTTCGGGTATTTTGAATGGCACTTCGGAGAGAAGCGAAACGGAGTGTGTTCAATGAACAGCTCATTTTTTGGTTAGAGCTGTTCGATGTGAAAGAGGGTTCAGCCGGGAGTGGCCTGTAGGCCGTTGATGTGAGTCTAAGGACCCGACACGCAAAATTGTTCTTTTGCTTGGATCGCAAGAGTGACTACGCAATTGAGACAATAACATTGAGTTAGGAAATCTACTGGCAAACCAAAGGGAGCCCAAATCTATTTTGAACCGGAGCACCAGTGAGTTCATCTGAACCAGTTGGCGCAAAGAAAAAATCTAACAATGGAGTTGATGGCAATTAGGGGTGGGCGGAATTTGCGGAATTGCGTTATGCAAATCTCCGCGAAACGGTAAAAAATCTCCGTGAACACGCAGAAATTCCGCAAACACGCGGAATTGCTTGTTCGTGATGCTTTTTTCTTGTTTGCAATTGCTATTTGCGTGCTCGGGGGAAATATCGTGCGAACACACATTTTGAGAACGTGAACAAGCAAAAAATTTCATGAAGTCGCGGAACGCAGAATTTTGGGCAATTTTGCGTTCTCCGCGAAACGCAAAATTATCCAAATTCCGCGAGCGGAACGGAATTTACCACCCAGGCCTAATGCCAATGCGCAGTATCACCAAAAGGAGGAGTCACACAGCCTCGTGACTCGAAAAACTTCTTCGGACAAAAACAACTTGCAATGATCTGAGTCCAACACTAGATGGCGGAATATGCTAATGTGTATCTACAGCCACATGTGCCTCGAAAGCTCCCATATATTTGAGAGAATTTTTAAATGCAAAATGGAATATGTGAATACTAGCAATTTGGTGAACTGAATCTTGTACATTAAGACATTACTGTTGGTTAACATAACTTCATGTTTTAATATGCAACTAAGAGATTAGTTAATTTTGGTAATAGGTAATTTCATGATTTTAGTTGAAAATATTATGAATTGGGGTAACATGACTAAAGAGTTATGATTTGCATATCTTAAAATTAACAGACCTTAAAAAGTGACAAGATTGCGAAATAAGTGTTCGCTGTATTGACTTGATTTAGACATCTGAGACAGTTTATATCATAGGAATGGTTTGAAAACTTGGAGAAAGGAGACTTGTCCATAGTTTGAATAAAGACTTTCTTTTTGAAAATCATTAACTGATCTTATTTTGGAAGTGTAATTTTCTCAGAATCTTGGATATTTATATGGCCATATATAATAAACTGGTTGGGTGACCAGTAATCTGAGAATACATCGCTAGGCGGATTTTCCGGTTGCCCATAAACAGAGAATTATACATTATTTGCCACGGTCACAAGGCTTACTGCCTTCGGAGTGCCTCAAGTGGTCCCAGGAAAGGTTGGTGGGCTGGGGGTGTCAGCAGGCTCTGGACAAATGAAGAATTATGCGGATAGCAGTGCTTTGTTTTAAGCGGGGGAAAAAATGAGTGGCAATAACCTGCTCTGTAATGGGCCATCACTAACATCTTTGTCCTGTTCATTTTGACACATTTGTCCTTAGCTGGAAGTATGTGTCACAAGGGAAGGGACTCCAAATATTCTTCAAAAATTCCACCCCCATTTCTAATACTCACGCTGTGGTACACTTACACGTTAGTAAGGCCTGCCTGACCAGAATAGTATTCTTGGCAATCATGTATTTGGTTGCATTTTTAAAATGGCAGCAGAATTCAACTGCGATGTTTAAATATGTTTGGAGTTTAAATAAACCAAGACATATTTTAACATTGCCAATTTAATAGATTATTTGTGAAAAATTATGAGCGAGTCACGATTTTTTTTTTTTCATTTTCGGGTGCTGTGGGCTGGCACTGAAAGGTTTGAAGACCACTACTATAACGGTACTGATCAGCTGGACTGTATTCACTGAAGTGAAGGCAACTTTAACCCTGCGGGGAACGGGAAAAATGACCTCTGTGGTGAGTTCCCATAGTTTTCGACTTACTCTCTCCCCTCTGACAAACAGGTTGTCAAACAACAGGTAGCAGATTTCCCCCAAGCTGCTAGGAAAGAAACGCAAAATATCTTAGAAATGTAGCTGCATGAGCGCAGGATCTTGTGAAGTGCCCAGCAACAAGGACAGAAACATGTATACTTCTTCCATACAACACAAGGCAGTGAAATGGATAGCTCAGCCGCCATTACATACAGGGTCATGTTGTTCGTGTCAACACTGAAAATAATTATACCCACAAGCAGAAACGTCATGCCTAAACCTTTGGGAGCCTTTTTCCTGGCTCCATGCTACATTCCCCTTTCTACAAGTTTTATTGCAAGACCCTTTCTCCAACATGGGCATGACCTTACCTTCCACCGGAGAAGTCTTTAGCCGACGGCAAATATTCTGCACCCCACCATAGACGTCATTGATGCGCGTGACGGCTTCACCACCACGGAGCTCCATAAGACCACGCATGTCCTCCAGAGTGCACCCGAAGTCCCCTTCATGGTTACTTTCCACAACGGAGTTCCCAGGATGGTGGTCTGCAGAATTGTTCGTCATTTTGACCACAACTGAATGCTCAAAGTCAGTTCTTGAATACTTTAGTGTAGAAATCTGGAATTCACAGGAAAAACCAGACGCAGCTCTATGAAGTCGTCCTCGCGTCTTGCTTATTCACGGGGTGCAAACCTCAGCTAAAAACAGAAAGGAAATTCCGAGGAGGCGGACAGAGACGTGTCGAGGGACGATGCGTACTCCGAAGTTCCTACAGAAGACACCGTTACCAACAAAGCCCAACTTCCCCAGGCAGAGGTGTCAACAGGATGTGGATGTTACTGTGGAAGCATCCCCTAGCAACCAGCCAGATCGTTTGCGAGGGCTTCCCTGGGTACCAACCGCTCAGCTCTCCCGCTGCAAAACAAGAAGATGGAGAAAGGAATTAATTACGTGGCATGTGCAGAGATCACATAGGAGTACCTATTTGTATAAGGAACACACAAAACCAGGAGCAGATCATGCATTACTTGCACAAAGACACAGGGCCAGGGCCTACTTTAAAGCGCTTCAAATACATTTGTGAAGTGAAGCTTTCTGACAACGTAGATATTACCTTTTTGTTCAGGTTTGTTCTGTTACCATACTGCAGCTAAGATGCTGTGAAAGGGTTTTCTCAAATTAGGCCAGACACTGAAACGTACACCAAAGACTAACCAAAAGCAACATATCCAGGGTACTGTGTTATGGGTATATAGAGACTTTGCTTTCACAGTCCCAAAGGCTCACACAACACTACATGAGTACAGAATCATTCAATCAATGGTTTCATACAGACTCAAGCAATCTTAACACTACTAACAGAACATCTCTCTCACACACACTTCTAAATATCAATAAAAAAAAATTTAACCAATCCACAAGGGCAAATTATTTTATTGCTCTATTTAACTAGTGGATTTGGCAAACCGGAATAGTAAAGAATGTACAGAGAAACGTATATATAAGACCGTTACAGGCAAACATGATTCAAATCCTCTAAAACAAAAGTTTCAATTTCAGACCGAGTTCCAAATTCACATCAAAGATTACTGTCCTCCACTTACAAGTAGTCGCAAGGTTGCCAAAAGATGAGACACAGAGTCAAAGGCAAGTATATTTATACATATATTACACCAAATCACAGGTCACTGCTGTTTTTTGACATTATAGCACCGATTTTACTTTGACATATCAAGCCAAGTATAGAAAACTATACGTGCAACGAATGATTGCCTGGGACGCCAGGGGAGACAGAAGTACAATCTGAACTGGAATGAGACTTTAAAGCTCAAATGCACACTGCCTTGCACACACTGTGCCACAAGTCACTCCTATAGTTTGAACAATCACATTGTTAATTCGCTTGCTGATTTACAGTCTCCTGCCATTCAGAGAAGCATTAGTACATCTGAGATCTGCGTAACAACGATCAAAGATGCATCCGCATTTATCACTCACATAAAAGATTATTCTCTGTCAAATTTGGCAGGCTACTCTCCCGTTAACGCTACCACAAGTTAAAGGAAGAATTATTTTACTTCCGAAAGAATAATGCCAGAGAGATAGCTAAATGGGAAAATTCCTCCGTGGCCCAACTACATTTCTAGGTATGACAACAGGCAGGTTTAGTTCTGATATTGCCCTCCTGTTAACTATTCTTTACAAAAGCATTTGAAAATCCAATCTGTCTTACTGTGGCAAGCTAGCCAAATAGTCAATTTATTTTTTTTCCATATTCCAAGCATATGCCAGAAAAATAAAAACTATATCTTGCAACAACAATGTATTTTATAGTTTTAAAAATAATGATCTCATATAAATGTAATACAACTGTTCCAGTGGGCAGGTGTACTTGAAACAGGAAACTGCACAGATGTTTCTTTTTTTAATGCACATCACTGGAAAACAGTATTTGTACTGGTGCATATAAAAAGTACTATTGGTGTTGAAATTCTATAACCTTAAGACAAAGCTTAAACAAACAAGGACACTAAAAAGCATACAGAGATGCAGAATGGAAGGAAAAACAAGCATTGGCATAGCCAATAGGTCTCGCCTTTGGCACCCTATAAATGTCTAACTATGCAACAGTTAATGTTGCAAAGTCAGCACAAAAGAACAGATGATGTCTGCACTGGGTTCTTTAAACACTGGTGAAGCCTTAGATAAAGTTTGTTCAGATAGCCCATCTTGTTGTGCTGCTTCAGGATGCAATAGTTTCACAAGACACCAAGGTTGTTGATTCTTACCGATTGTCTCATTTGTGTGTTCTTCCCAGAGCTCGACTTACCTCTAGGCGTTCCTTGTCTGTGATCTTTGCTATACAAAGCCCATGTAACCTTTGTTCAGGGTGCGCTCTCCTTGAGAGCACCCTTGTTCCACCAACAAAGAACGACCATGCACCACCACCCACAGAACACAGAATCGAGAAAGAGCTATCAATCTGTCAATCCTTTCCGGCCCGGACACGGAAAGGATTGACAGATTGATAGCTCTTTCTCAATTCTGTGTTCTGTGGGTGGTGGTGCCTGGCCGTTCTTAGTTGGTGGAGCGATTTGTATGATTAATTCCGATAACGAACGAGACTCCTCCATGCTAACTAGTTACGCGACCCCCAGCTTGTGTTTTTGATGCAGATTGGTTGGGCACAGGCGCACCCGTGACACTTCAATTTAAAAGAATACGCTCTGGAATTGTTGAGATATGAGGCTCTCCAGGTAGGATCCGGGCTTAATTTTTTAAAAATTGAATTTTAATTCTCAGGACCCTTCAAATACTTTAACCACTAACAGGTCCTTATGATTTGTGGCAGGAGGAAGATATCTTCACCTCCAGCATTTTTGAAGTCACGGTTAGGTCGGCAGGCTCCGGATCATTTAAATCCTGCGATTGACTATGCAGGTTGTAAGCTGTCAAATGAGTTGAGCTTCATTAGTCTCTGTAGAAGGTGAGCTTGTATCAACATATATAAGGGGCCCCTCTTTGAGTACTTTGGGCCAGGGAAAAGAGAGGAACACAATATCATAAAGAAATTTTCCCTCGTGGCCTAAATTCCTTTAACAAGGTCATATAGTACCTCTACTTTCAAAAAAGGTCCTTCAAAGCATGGCAAACTCAATTGTTTATTTCATTTTTATGCTTTTTTATAATTTTTTCTTCTTTTTCTTCTTTAACAAAATTACTTATTGTACTTTTTTATATAAATTCATTATATTCTCATCTCATTAAAATGTGAATCAACACATATATATATAATTAGCAATGCATATGTGAACAATAAAAAAATACACAAAATACCATACAGAGAACACACCTGAACAATCTCACAAATTACTCATACACACACTATCATTCACCAGACATGCACTCTTCATTCTGTGTCTAAGGAGTCACAGGTCTTTATGTGTACTGTCACGCTAGGTCGACGCGTTTCGGTGGGCTCAGACCACCTTCCTCAGGACCTTTGACAGAACAAAGCTCGTCTCATTAGTTTGTGGGATCTGTATGGATATCCTAACGAAAATGCAGGGAGATGGGCAGTATGCAGACTTTCATAGATCAATTGATTTAGCGGTCCGGCCTATTGAAAATTCAGCTTTATTGTGCCTCTTGTATCCTATAGCTCTAATTTGGTTTCTCCTTCGTTAGGTAAGCACCATTTCACGCGAAATTCTCTCATATTAGAATGCTGCTCCAATGTCGCTATTCGGTTCAAAAATGATACTTTTTCAGTTTTATGTAGTTTTCCTGATTTTAGATTTTTTACACGCTTTATGGGCTTCACCTTGGAGCTGGGAGCTTCGAGGCTGTAGCCAACGTTTGAGCTTCATTAGTCTCTGTAGAAGGTGAGCTTGTATTCATGGCTTCACTTTCCTCTTACCTTTACGCACACATGGATTTCTAAAACATACCTATTTTTCTTCTTGAATAGGCCATACACAACTGTTTCTTTGTCCTGATGAAGACCGTACAGTGATGGCATTGATACACACACGTTTTTAGGGGTCGAAACGTCGACGTTCATAATTATGCTTTGTTACCAAACCAGACCCACAGAATAAAGGAGGTCTTGCTAGGTTTTCTGTTACTGTTTATACAACCCTATGAAATAAAAAAAATCATGTTCCATAGACTGTGGTTTCTGTGTAAATTTTATATTGTTGAAATCTGTACAGTCACTATCTATCCCTTTTTATGTCACCATTGTAGATAATCACTTATGTTTGTTGTGTAGGTTCGATATGTGTCCTGTTATGTCATTACCTAAAAATACTTTATTTTTTCAAATAGATTAGCGTTTTTCAAGTCGACTGTCTTTTTGTTTACAATATCAGTGTTGTGAGTAACAAAATCATTGTTACTAGTCCCACCCTTGGGGGATAGAAAATGAAAAGGTATTGATGTGGCAGAAACACTGTTCACATAACGTACCTATCCCCAGGTTCTGCACATTACTGGGTTACCCCATAGAGATTATCAATGATCCCAGGCCCTACCTGCCCAAGATGGCACAGCTCCGAAGGCCTCCAGCGGCCTACATTCCTTGCACCACTCATGTCCAGTGAGTCCACCCACTTGCATTGCTGTGTATCCTAAGTTGAACACTAGGGACCTTAACGCCCCAACAAAACATGGCTCTTTGCTGTGCAAGCTCATGGACTCAGGCTGTGACATGTATTTCGTGCAAGAAACACCCATTGCTCAAGAGAGACTGGAAAAAACTCAGCTCCCGCTGGTTTACCCAACACATTTTGTCTTCTGGTCCTGCTAAAAGGGAAGGGCTGGCAATACTACTGGCTAATAACTTCACAGGCAAAATACTCTCTACAGTACTGGAAATCCCAGGCAAACTGCTGGCGGTATGTATTACACAGAACACACACACACACACACGCATACATCCTCTGTAATGTAGATGACCCTAAAGACACTCGGGAGGACTTTCTTCATTACACAATATCCCAGATCCTTACTACCCCAGACACAAGAGGTACCCATAGGTGCAGACTTTAATATGGTAATGGACACCGATCTTGACCTATAGGTCCAAAGAATGGGGGAAAGAAAGCCTTTTCAGAGGACACACATGGCTCAAAAACTTTGCGCTGGTGGATATAAGCTGAGCCTACCACCCTACCACTAGAAACTATACATCCATCTCTGTTTTACATTCGATGTACGCTCGCCTACTTGGGACACAGATGGTCCCTCAGGTGCTGCTCTGACCACACACCTGTAAAGTGTACCATATAGGATTTAGATAAACCCCCTGGCAACGACAATGGCGACTGAATGGCACCCTTCTGAAGTTGTCAGAGATTATGGTCTCTATCCGAAACCGCATTTCTCCTAGCGGAGAATAAAGGTCAGTCTCACAAATAACCACGCTTTGGGAATTGATGGCTATAGCGGCTAAAAACTAACAGACAGAAGGGCAAAACTTGGAGAGCTGGAGGGGGTAGTGAGCAAACTTAAGGCCCAACACAGGACTTCGGATTCCTGCAAAATCTTGGCGCCAGCTCATAGCAGCCAGACAACAACACAAAGCAGTGGACTGGGACACACGGGAATACGATCTACTGTGCTGCAAACATAGATACTAGAATGGAAGGGACAAATCAGGCATACCTGCTAGCTTCCCATCTCAGGGTGAAATATCAGAAGAGCAATATTATGCATGTTACAACTCAGGTAGGGGATACGATGTACATGCCAAAGGAGATATCGGAGGATTTTTGCACATACTATTCCACACTCTACACCGCAGACTCCTCCCCTACTGACACCATACAGACATAATTAGATGCAACTCGATTGCCATAACGTATGACATTACATTCAGCTTTGATAGAAGGGGACATAACCATAGAGATCACCACAAGCATTTTCAAACTGAAACGTGGAAAAGCACTGGGCCCAGATGGGTACACAGCAGCCTTTAATAAGACCATCAGTGCACAAGTGGCACCCCTACTGGCCAAACTATATGCTTGGAGAACATAAAACATATCCTTCACATCATGAACAACACCTCACGTGCAAAAACACCAGACTTTCTCTTATCAATCAATGCAGAGAAAGCGTTTGATAGGGTTCAATGAGGGGTGCTTGATAGATGCCGTAAGGGTCCCAAATTCCAGATATGGGAGGTCAGCGGCTACAACCACCCGTCCATCCAGGTTCATGTTGACAGGATGACATCGGATCCTATAGCCATACGCAGGGGATACCGACAGGGCTCCCTGAGTTACCTCTTCTATTCGCCCCTTATATGGAACCGCTAGCCAAAACAATGCGTAAAACCCCCCCATCACGGGGTCATGTTAAGCCACACGGAAACCAAGGTAGCACTTTACGGAGATGACGTGCTCCTGACCGTGACCAACCGGCTAGTCCGGCCCAGTTACATGATCTGGATTTCTTCAGCCAAGCTTCCGGGTTTAAGGTAAGCACGCAAAACTCACTTCTTGCTGCTTAACGTCCCAGGAGAGCAGATTATTTCCCTCTAAGGACAGTGCCCATTCTCACGGGCACAACACCACATCACCTACTCATGAGTACCACTGTGCTGGGCTACCATTAACATCTGTTATTCAGCACCAAGATACCTTAGGTGAACTTGCGCTTTACCAAATACACGTCATGTTATTATGCTTTGCCTAACAGTTGATCGTACAGCAGACCTCAATTACTCCGATCTCTTCCAACTAACCAGTAGGGGCCTACAGTGCCAGTAGATGAAGGGGCTGTCTTAAGTGGGCTGCATATCATCAATTAAGAGGACCCGGTTACTGAAGATACTATATGTTATGCAAGTACTCCCCTTAGTGGTCACCTTTCCTCGCAATACAACAAATGTTAGAGAAGTTTGTCTGCAGGGGTAAGAAAGCTCAAAAGCTGCAACAGTATGCCCTCCTAGCAGTGGGAGGACTGGGAGTCCCATGCATTAGCACATACTACATAGCTTCTCAGCTGCGCTACCTGGTAGAGTGACACCATCTAACTTTCGAGAAGCAATGGCGCTTCATGGACCAATTGGTCCCTGGCATCCATGTGTGGAAAATCCTGTGGCTGCCCAAGAAACACTGCCCATGGGGAATATATAGCTACCCGGTATTGCAGGCCTCGCTAAAGGCTTGGGTGCCTGTTCCTATCACGTGAAGCCTGTCATCCATGACCTTCCTGAAAGCAGTGACTTCCTGGCGGCTTGACAGCCAGATCTGTTCCTGAGGCTCAGCCGGGAACACGCGCGCCAACTAGTTTAAAAACGCTTGTGAGTACAAAGTATTTTAATGTGTTCTGTGACAGTGTGATTTGCAACTACTGTTTAAATTTTTACTTTGGGGGACAGTGTGTCACAAAAGCTACTGCCTCAATCTCTTTGTGCGCTGACACTACAGCGAGTGTTTTGCAGCTCTACCGGACTCTGCACTTTGGTCTTCACGCTGTTTGCAGCGCTGCTGCCATCTTGGGTGGAACGAAGGTCAGCACACTAGTCTTTAGCGTCCTCTGACTCACCTCCCCTTTCCTATTTAATCAGAATGCCTCCGAGGACGTGCAGCAGACGAGCGCAGCGGTCGTGTCCAATGCGCGCCGAAGGTACGCCAAAGGTAAGCCCGTCTGCGCCCGTCCGCGTCCCGGAGGCGCCAGGGCCCAGCCATATAGATGGATCTAAAGCCCAAACATCAGGTATCATGCATAGATATGACTTTAGCTTTTTTTAAAGTTTGAGGGGAAATATGGGTTGTGATGGTCTCGCGCTCCCTATTAACATCAAGGATGTCTCACGCTGCGCGAGTTGCGGCTGGATATTTCAGAATATATCAGCTGCTAAGGACATCATGTGCCCCGCAGACCCCTCTGACTTGGCGACGAACATGGGAAACCATCATAATAACTATTCCTGCATGCTACTCAATACACGATCCCTGGACGTGCCTTAGATCTTTTTAATCTACTAACCGAGTACAAGCCTGCATGCCTCTTTCTAACAGAGACCTGGCTCGGTGATTCTTCTAGCCCGGATATATCTAATGCCCTTCCTCTAAACTACTACATGGTGAGGAAAGACCGGGCTATGGGTAGAGGAGGGGGAGTCGCAATGGTGGTGGATAGACGCTACTCTTGTTCAGTTGTCATGACGGAAGATATCCCTGGGATGAAGTCACTTGGTTTCTGTCTGTCTTTTTCTCCTCATCATTCATGCGCTGGCTTGCTGCTGTACAGACCACCTGGCCATTCTGGCTCCTTCTATGACGAACTCCATACCGCCTTTTCCCCATTAATCATGAAATTTAAGCACTGTCTACTTTTAGGGGATTTTAACATCCACATGGATGATGCAGAGGCTAATGATACCATGAAACTTCAGGACGTGACTAGTCCATTCGGTTTGTCTCCTTACATTTTTTCAGTTACTGACAATAAAGGACATATCCTTGATCAAATTTGCTCTACAATTCCCATTATTTCTTCCCTTCCCCTACCCCTGATTTGGACTGATAATTCTTTATTGAATTTTGAATTTTACGTATTTCTAAAGCGGCCAGTGTCAGCGCAGGTTCGCAGTCTATGGCCTTTTGTCCCTATCATCGAATTACGGCGGACATGCTGGAGCAATCTTTTGCTATGCACCCTTGCCAGCTCACTGGTGACCCGGCCAGCGATGTAGCTATTTTCCAGTCCTGGCTTATGCAGCACCTAGACGAGATAGCGCCCCTCTCTACTCAATCTAAAAGAAACTCACGTGCTTTGGCCCCTTGGCCCACCCCAGCGCTCCATGAGAGCAGAAGGCTCTGTAAGAAAGCCGAAAGAACGTGGCGAAAAAGCTATGATGTCCCTTCAAAAGAGATATATATGGAACTTAACAAAGAATATCATAAGGCTATCGTCATTGAGAAAAAGTCTTATTTCTCTAAAAGAATTGAATCTGCAGCTAATGTAAGCAAAGAAATGTTTACAATAGTTAAGGAATTTACTTCCCCTGCTTCTTTAATTTCTAAATTTTCACCTACAGAGCTATGGATCAAACAACTGGCTAGTTTCTTTGCTAATAAGATCTCAGGAATTCAGGCTTCTTTTGCACCAACTGATTCTATAACAGATTCTGGCTCAAATCTCTTCATAACTCATTCTTTTCCCGAGAGCCATATGCTTTCACTTTTTCCTCCTTTATCCCCACAAATGTCACTGGATTTACTATTTAAATTAAAGTCCGGTTCTCTGTCAGATCCTTGCCCCGCAAAATTTCTGGCCAAGATGGCACATATTATCAATCCCATTATCAATCCGGTCCTCAATGTCTCTCTTGAATCCGGTATTATCCCCAGTCCATAGAAAATGGCGTACATTCTTCCGTGATTGAAAAAACCTAATTTGGACACCCTTGTACACTAATTACAGAGCGATTTCGCTACACCCTGCCTTGGCTAAAATCGTGGAAAAACATGTCCATTCCACTCTCTCGAACTTCCTTGCAACCCGAGATATTCTCCATCACACTCAATCCGGGTTTCGTTCGAACTTGAGCACAGAGACTGCTTTACTAGAAGTTAGAGAGTCAATAAAAGAGGTTCTGGACAGTGGAGGGAAGGCAATGTTGGTTTTACTCGATCTCTATGCGGCCTTTGATACCGTCCCTCACAGCCGTCTTCTTTTAAGACTCTAGGAGATTGGTCTGAAAGGGACGGTATTCAATTGGTTTGAGTTTTTCTGATCGGGTCGCCAACAATCGATCTGGGCCCCCCTTTTTCTGCTCCAGTTCCTCCTCTGGATGTGGGAGTCCCACAGGGTTCGGTGTTGAGCCCCACTCTTTTTAATATTTATATGTCCCCTCTGGCTGATCTGGTGGAATCGCATGGAGCCCGGATTGTATTCTACGCCGACGATACGCAACTTCTTTTTACCTGCGATAAGAACACAGACTTCTCCGGTGACAGCATCAGGAGCTGCCTCGAGGCTGTTTTTTCTTGGTTCCAATTGAACCAGCTAAAATGCAACTCTGATAAGTCAGAGATTCTCTTTTTTGGCTGCTCACCCGATGTCCACTGGAAATTATGGTGGCCCACCGACATGTACCCTCCATCATCTGCCACTTCTATGGCAAAATATTTGGGTGTAAAAATTGATAATGGTTTAACCCTTAAACCCCAGATTCTTAGTATAGTGGGCCAGTGTTTTGACCTTCTACGAACTCAAGAAATTTCTTCCTTTTCTTTCTCATGTTCATAGGAGGATTACTGTACAGGCGTTGATCGGCTCTAGGCTGGACCACGCCAATGTACTTTATTTAGGCCTTCCGGAATATCTTCTTAAACGCCTCCAATCTGTACAGAATTCGGCGGCAAGGGCCATTTTTGGCCTTAGACATACGGCTCATACTTCGGCTCTTTTGAATTCGCTTCACTGGCTGCCAGTGCGCAAGAGCATCTATTTTAAGACTCTTAACATGGCTTTTAAATCTTTGCATGGTACCGGCGCTGTCTACCTAAGGAGAAGAGTGAGGTTCTATTTTACTTCTAGATCTTTACGATCCACCTCTCAAGCGCTGGCCATTGTTCCTGCAACCAAACGAGTGCGCATTGGAGGACGTTCATACAGATTGCTTGCTCCACAACTTTGGAACAAACTCCCCCTTTCCCTCAGGAAATTAGACAACCTGTTGTCTTTTAGGAAGGGGCTCAAGACTTAGTTATTCGGTCAATAGTTCGCCTGTGTTTTCTGGGCCACACCTCTACAGATCTGTACAGCGCCGGAACACACTGCCTGAGTGGCGAGCGCTCTATAAGAACCCCATTAACATAACATAACATCTGCAAGCACATAGGTGGCATGTATGACCAGAATGGCTTACAGCCCTACGATCAAATCCGAAGATAACAATTTGGTCTCTGACCTATACAAACTGATATAGGAGTGACCCCAAAAACACGAATGGTGGCCCAGAAGAGATGGGAAAATGAGTTAGAACGCACACTGATGGAAAATGAAAGGGGGGGAATATTCCACAATACACGCCCGTCCGATTCCACACAGGTTGACTGACTAAGAACCCTGCGTGCTCAAGGGGCTGTGGCTCACCTGACACCCTTACACCTCCTATGAAACTACAGCCATACTGATCAGAGGTCCCTGATAGCATCAACGTCATCTCCCACACAGACATGACTCCATATATCTATATACACCTCCTGCTGGGATTGCCCAACATACTCACATTCCCCCTGCAATCTCATCTAAGGAAAACAATGGAACTGGCTCTGGGAGCAGCTAGACAAGTCATCATAGCTTTGAGGGGCAAACACACCATAATAGACTATAGGGCTTGGCTACACCACCTTTGGCACCAAATAGGGAAGAGGAAAAAAAACATAGCAACTTTGGAGGCGAGGGAGGCTCTATTCGAAAAGATATGAGGGCCACGCATTAACTTTCTCAAACAAGAATACAGAGAACTCCCGTATCCCATATACCTAAGATTACTTCACATCGCAGCTACTGACACCGTCGCTTAACTGGGAACGTCACCACTCATGAGTGGAGACATGTACAGGGAACATGAGAGAAGCCTACCGAGAAGCCTACTGAACTTGGGATGTACACAGTTTGGACACTGTACTCCTTGGGAGTGATGTGATTAGGGAGGGAGGGTTAAGGGGTGGTGGGGGGAGGTTGACGGCCCAGTTGCAGAGAGGGGACTGGTTTCATGTTCTTCGTTACAACATATATACCGCCTAACTTCTTTTGTCCATCAGCCTTTGGATGTGAGTGGTACCTCAATGTATACCAATAAACAGATTTGAATCTAAAAAAAATGCAGAAAGAGTGGATTTATTTTTGTTCATTTTTTAAATATATGTAAAACAGGAGCAAAGTGTATGTGATTTCCCCCTTTAAACATGGTTAAACTGTCTTTCCCCTGATTGACATAGGTAACATGCCTATACGTTACTAGTGTATGGTGTAGAAAATACACTCAAGGTCTGGAAGTTTAATGCCATCTCTGGACTGCAGCAATTATGCCATCCACAGGGCAAGCCTGTTGAACATGGCTTCAGGCTTACTATATGTAGCCTGATTACAGGAGCCTAAAAACCTGCTGTCGGTACAGTCAAAATAACTTTTTTTGACATTCAGTAAACCCTGCTTTTAAATATTAATAAGTCACCCCCAAGTACACCTTGTCATCAAAAAGGTAGAGTACTGACATTTAAAAGTGGAAAATATGCAAAATTAAAATTGGCATGTTCCTCCAGTAACTGGCCCGAAAAACTATTTTCACTGGCAGGGCTGCAGCTGGATCCTAGCAAACGTCAAAGTAAACAAACTTTAATCTATCCATTTTGACAGAAAATGGCTAAATCAGTCAATTAAAGATTATTTTTCATATTTATTCAACATCCAATTAATTGGTGAAGTTACATTTTTAATAAATATTTAGGAAAGGTAATTTACCTTCCTCTGCCTTAAGCACCAGAAAGCTAATTTGCATTAACCTGCCTGCAACTTTCCAACAAGTGCCTGACCTAGTGAGGTGTGAAAACTGCTTCAACAGAACAACAATGGGAAAGAATAGACTGAGAGTGGGGTATCTGATCCCTATCAACCCAGGAAGGACAGCTGGGTTGGGCCCAGGAACTTCATTAACTTGAAAAGGACATGGTTGAGGCCTGACCATTCAGGTTAGTGTAGGGAGAAACCTCAAGAAGGGAAAACCTTTGCCCCAGGCTGGGTCCGAAACCAGTGTCTCAGTAAGAGGGATGCTACCACCAGATCTTGTTTGGAGTGGACAAAGGGGCGAGGGCTACGCACTACCCTGGCAACCCTTCAGGGTGGACACGAGTTTTGCACAAGGGACAATGGGTCTCCCAACATCAGATTTTAGGAGTAAGGGATACTGTGGGATTGTCAGCAAAACAGCAAAGATGAACTTCTACAAAAGTGGGCACGGTTGTGCCTGGGAACTTTTCCCTATTTGTTAGGGAGAAGCCATGAATCATATTCATCGCTACCCAGCAGCTCGTGCCAATCATAAAGGTGTCATCCCAAAGCACCTTTCCATGGAACACTTTCTGTACTTCTGGAAGATCAAATGGAAGATCAATTTAAAACTGGATCTACGGTCTGTGACCCAATAAGATCCTTGAAGGACAGGACCTGCTCCCTCCATTGCAGCCAGAACAGTGAGGTGAAATCCACGAGTCAGTTGGTTGACAAGTGGTGTGGCTACAGGGACAAAATAAGGTGCAAGAGGCTTTTTCTTTAATTAACCAGAACCAATAGGACCTTGCTGGTAGCCTCTATTGAAGTGAGTCCTGCCCCCTAAATCCTGCACGTAAGGAAGTGACCTACAGGAGTGGCTACAGAAACCCGGAAAAGATGGGTCTAAGTAAACACTTGGACTTTCAAGACCTCTGGAGCCATCAGGGAGAAAATTGCTGCAAATGTGTTTGATTTCGATGCAACTTCTTTGGATACTGCTTCAGCCTTGTCCTGCTGCAGGATTTCCGGATTTTGGGCTTGATAAAAAGACAAGTAAGAAAGTAAAATCAAGTGACCGGATGAACCAGCTTGGGGTATCTAATCCATGCTCCATTGCAATCGGCCTGAAATCGTGGTGGAGTCCTGGTATACTGCTTCCAAAGACTATTATTGACGTTCACTACTTTCTATCGCTATTTTTACTAAAAACATTTTTTTTAAAACATATGTAGGGTTCTCCTTATTGGGTTTTTGGAGTAATTTTGTGTCTTAAAATGTACTAACTATTTCTATTCCACTTAGGATATTTATTTAATATTGGGTGTTTTGACTTTAATAATGTTGTGGTACTGCATACACATTTTACACATTCCCCTACGTTAAGCTTGTCTGATCGGTGCCATAGCTACCAGGTAGTTGAGCTCAGGTTAATTTAGTGACTTTGGGGGTTCATCCTAACAAGCATTATTAATTCTTAGGGTGGACTACTGCCAACCTCAAATAATCACTTTCTTACATTAGGCTTGCATCAGCTCTCTTCAGCTATAGAATGTAATATGGTTTCTACAGTTGCCATTGCTCAGAAGAGTTGTTCTTCAAGGCCTTGGCATCTTGAGAACCATGTCGCATTTGAGCTCCTATTAGGTTTTAGTGATGGTACCAGTTCTTTTGACTCCAGTTGTGAAATGTAGCTTGAGACCAAGTGTGCGCTACCTAGAAGTCAGCAGATAAATGCTTTGCGGTCAGCTTTGTTTAGGACATACTTGCTGTCTGGATGCCTTAATCTCTCATTATGTATATAACAACAATATCTCAATCGGATTCAGTAAAACGGCAGGTGTATATGTATTTACAAGACATTACAAAAACGCGGATAAAAAGGAAGAGAGATTCAGAATTTCAGTTTTTAGAAAGTGCATATAGCATCATATATTTAAGAACACATTTTATACAAGACAGTTAAAGCAGCACTGTAGACATCGAATGCTCTGGCAACTCAAGGGGGCTTTGTGCACTAGGCGATAGTGAAGCAAAGAGTGGCGACGCGAGTGACAAGTGGGTGAACACAGCGATGGACGCAAAGTGACACGGTGAAAAAACACAATATGTACAAAAGCAATGGTTTGTCCTCAATAGATGAGTAATTAATATTTGATTGAGAACCAATGTTGTTTCTGAATACCACTATTTCACAAACCACCTGCTTTGGATTGGCTACTTCTAAAAAATTAAATGCGCCTTCATTTCCTGATTTGGGTGAATTTCCCCATTGGAATAATTATACCAGTTCTTCCCTAAGTGACTAACAAGCCCTGTTGAAAAATTCCTCCTTTAATGTTTCCAGCATTAATCCGTAAGGATGGTTGCTATGGAAAAAAGTGCAGATTCCTGCCAGCACCGTTTTCTGGGTCTGACCCCTGGCTATACAGAGGTTAGAGTTGATCCCAGTTTTCAGACTCAACATTCAGTCACCACCTATTCTGTAGGCAAATAATGCCAGAGTTGGCTCAGACATTCATCCTTAGCGTCTGTTAAGCTACATTTATTCAAACTCACTCACACCGTTGACTTAAATGATTTTGTTAAAGGTCCTGCAGCAGGTAGATCGAAAAGATGGATATATGCTGCTTACAATGAGGTTTGGAAACTGTCCCAAATTGAAGCTGCTTCTAGACTTAAAGCTATTGATCAGGCCAATTTAGAAAAAGTACTTGCCGTTGGAGATAATAGCATTAACACCCTTTCTTCCAGAATTTACACATTAGATAACATTGTATCATCTGTGGTTGATATTGTACAGGAAGATGTTGCTGTACTGTAGCATGGGCAAAATCAATTGTGTTCCGTTATGCAGTTTGCATGGACTCTACAAACGTTGAAAAATGGCAGAGTACCATGGGATTACATGAACACGAGTTTGTTATTTCTGCCATTCAATTTGACTGTTAAACAACAGTTTATGTCGATGAAGGATGCCACGTTTTCAATGTTGCATATTGAAAAGTTAGAATCTTTACCTATTTCAGTGGCAGAGTCCAATTCAGCAGTTTGGCTCATCCATGGGTTGATAACTCTACCTTCCCCCCCTTTTCAAATTTGAGTCCTGCATGAAACACTATGCAATAGGTAGATTTGAACCCTTGGGTGGTGCTTATCTTCATGAAGTTTGGAATCTCCCGTTCACATACAGGTGTTTGAGGGAAGGAATGGAAGTTCACTTGAATGGCGAAGATTGCATCACCACACCGGGTCACTCATTAGTATGCAGAAATCTGCAATTGCATGGTTCTTGTAATGTCCTTGCACAGAAACTTGCCTGTTTTAAAAAGGCACTCAAGTCCCGGCCATTACACCAACATTCACATTGCTTGTAAACGGTAGTTATTTGTTATTAAATAATGAAGATTGTACTGGTATGTATGCTGATATTCCTTATATCGTTACGGTTTCCTAGCGTGTGGTTTGCTGTAAGAATGTCTTGTTTCCTCCTGCACATGGGAGGCTCGATGTTTCCATCTGGCCTTCTATTCTGACCTTAAATGCAGAGTTCAACAAGATGAGTCGAATAAGAGCTCTTTTGTCCCAGAAGGAAGTCCCCCTTACATCTGCGCGTGAGACTTTTGTCCTTCACGTTGCAAATACTCATACTGAGGTAAATGCCTTATTAAACACAGACCTGCCCCTGCATTGCGGTGCTTTGATTCGCACTATCTGAAATGCCTTGTCGACCACTGGCCTGGCACATTTTTTTAAAGTAGTATGTTCTGGCCTTGTGACCTCATTTCAAACTATATTTGGTGTGATCCCTGCATTTTTTCATTAGATTTTTTCGAGTATCTTTGGGGGTTTCCCGTTGCTCCTTGCTTTAGGCGCGGGCATACTGCTGTTAATTTGTTTACTGCAAAATGGATGCACAGTCGGTGCCCCACGACGATCTGTCCCGGCAGGTCCTCCTTCGTAACTGGATGCTAGAATACTATGGATCGCTGCCTCTGGCGACTGAGTGTGGCGTATGGTTTATCTTTACGGTTCTCATTCTTCACTTGCGTGCAGCCTGTTTTCCATTGCCTGGAGTGTGGATTTGAATGGGCCCTGGATTTGTGTGTCTGCAACACGGTGTCCCCTGACCTGGATTTTATTCTACTAATGAGTCCCTTAGTTGCTCATTAACTAGATTGTTCTAGTGCCAGGATTATGGCCTGCGCAGCGGCTCATGGGGTTCTATGCAATTGGAACATTTGGACAGCGGCCATTGACTTTCTGGCGCACAGTTATCTTGAAGTAACCCAGAGTTGTCCTCTGAGGGTACTAGAGGCTCTGGCAATCGAGGAACATGTATGTTCTTTCACTTTACTGAATTGGATGGCTGAAATGTTCATGGATGATAACGACGACTTCCTAGTGGAGGCAGTTGCAACGTATGGTGCTTATACGCTGTTGGATTGAACTGCGGATTTATTTTCTCTCTGCTTCATGAACACGTACTGAATTCGTGAATATTTTTTCTATTAATGCCTTAATTGTTTATTCATGTTTGAAGTCTTTTTTCACACCATGGCCGCCCGTGATTGGTTTCACTGACTTGGTTACTTTAATTCGGATTTTTTACTCCCAATTCTCAAGTTTGGCAAAATTCCTGACATTGGTTCTGTCTCATTCGAACTTGAACTCTGCGTTCTATGTAGCTTGCCCCGGTTATTGTGCATTCCCCGAACAAGGGAGGGTGTAGTATGGTTAAGGCCCTCCTTTTGCGTGCATGTTATGTTAGCATGGCTTATTAGAAGTTTAAACGCCATTTTACCTTTTGCTGCCTTTGCACACAACACTGCATAGCTGTTTTTGCAAGTTGGCCTTCACAAAGCTCTACACATGAGAAAAGGTTTGTTCTTCGGCATCTCTAGGCATACATCGTGCCCCTAGTCTGCACAGTGAGTGCTGAGCCGTCAAGGTTATCATAACATGTGAGCCTGTTTATCGGCATGTCTGTGTAACACATTCTAGACACAACATTTTGGCAGCTGCGAGCCAAGTAAGATTCTGGCACCTTTATCATAGCACACTTGACATGATTTCAAACACATGGAAGATTCCAGGGATGCAGAGAGCCTTGCTGATCCAGATGTAATTTACTCTTATTGAGCGGAAAGGTAATGGGGTCCCCCAAAACAAGCCCAAGAGACCTTCTTTAGTTTATAATACAAAGTTCCTATATAGGCAGGGTGTTAAAACTAGGCGCTATATAACCTGTTTGCACTATCATTGTAATAGGATTCCTCGTTTTGTATTTTATGGAATTGTAACCATGCTGACCATATTATTCTTAATCACATGCCTGCTTATGTGGACTAAAATGCTGTGCATGAGATCACGTTGTTAAAATAAATATTTTAACCTTACCATGTCTCTTTCTTACTCCTGTGGTGGACTGGTATGAGAGTATTACAAAAGAGTGTTCTCACTTCCCACCATTCCTGTGACGGTCCTAAGTCGCATGTTCTAGGTTGTCTAATCATTGGTTACTTTGCTATAGGACGAAGAGCTAATGTGACACTGATGCTAGCTGGTTGGGGTTTTCTAGGTACTGAGGTGAGTTTCTGGTACACCACAATTCACTAATGTCCTAGGTCTCTGTGCACAGTTCTGTGTATGAGCAGAAATCCTTGCAACACAACAGCAACAGTCCACCCCGAACTTCCAGGTAGGTCCTCCTCGACCTGGAACATAAGCAACCCAAGACCAGCTTTGTACTGATTCAGGCACGTCAATAGGGTATATTTTGAGAGTAGTGGAACAATGAGCAAAGGCTGGACTATTCCTATTAAAACAGGGTTAAGATTGATTTGCATATGGCTGGGTGCAAAATAGCTGCCAAGAATTGCAAAATAATATTGGGCGGGGGTGCGGCCATGTATAATTACCAGTGGCTGAGAATAATTCAATCATTCCATTCACCAATTTTTTGTGTACTACAGGTAACCTATTATTAAAGTAGACGTCTAATTCCTCTTGCAAGTGTTTGTTTCACTTTACTGCCTTGGTATTTTTATGTACAGCTTTTTTGTCTACAAAGTAAAGATTTGCTATGTATATCTTTTAAAAATATCAATTACAACAAAAAACTGTGTCTTCCAATTCCTTTTCATAATGCAGTTCTTTGAAGGAATAGTTTAACGTCTTAACCGCAACGGCAATTCAGCCGTGGTGCGGGCGTTCTAAAGGGGTAGGCGGGGCTGCGTCGAACAACAGTCATTCGCAACACCAGGGAGGGAGTGCTCCCGTCAGCCAAAAGGCTAATTATGATAATGGAGTTTCATGCCAAAGTGACCATATTCCCAAATTTTATTTCAGTATGGGATTTTCTTACTAGTGCGACACACATAAAGGCGTCCAACTATAACTTTGTGTTGACTCCATAGATGGGACTTCAGGGCTCTGCACTGCCTCCTGCAAAGTTTTACTGCACTTTGCCACTGTCAAGAGCTAGTAATTTAAGTGCGCACTGTTCATGTAAACACAAATTTCATGAACACTGCCAATGCACAAGTCAGTCCTCACTGCCTTGTTTCTGGCATCCAGAAGACCGGAGGTGGGGAGGATTGAGGAGGGTGAGGTCCGATCAACCTACAGACAGCGGTTTAAAAAAATAGCTCTCTTTAGGTTGGTGTCTGGATTGGGCATGTGGGTGGCGCAGTTCAACTATGAACCCCCTCACACAGGCACAATCTATTTTATCTAGCAAGCATACTACATATGACTCAGGCAGCACAGCACATAAGCTAAAACTGGGCTGTCAGGTCACACAAGTGCATCCCTGAAGCCAGTGAGGTACTACACAGAGCAGTAGTGGCAAGATCACAGCACGGTCTCTGTTTCTTATAGGGCTGTGCTTCCAGTCCTATCAAGAATTTAGGAGGGGGATTCAGGTGGATGTTCCCCTTTTTAAGTCGGGTCGGGCTACTCGTTGGAAATCATGGATTGCTGCTCCCAATGAAGAGCACCGGATGATTTCTCTGCAGCTGCCATGCAGCCTCCGAGTTGCCAAAAAAAGAAAGCAAGGTAAGTTGAAAAAAATGTTTATTGCTTTATACATGTGTGAGTGTGTGTTTATGAGTGAGTTTGTGAGCGATTGAAAGTCAATAAAATTGAGTGAGACTGTGTGTGAGTATCAATGAGAATGAAAGTGAGAGAATCAGTGAGAGAGGGCGAGTATGAATAAGTGAATTTGAGCAGAGATTGTAAGAGTGGAAGTGAGTCTGGGGCTTAGCTATTAATGGTGTAACTGGTGTAGGTGTACTAGGTCCTGGAGGCCGATTGAGCCTTTTGAATCCGATTTGTTAAAGCAGATCACCTGCACAGTAGGAGTTATGTGTGAGTCAGTGAGTGTGAAAGGATGAATGTATGTGTGTTTTAAGTGAGTAAGAACCAGTGAGTGACTCATTCAGTGAATGAGACGGAGTCCGTGAGCTAAAGTGAATGATGGGCAAAGAGTAAACGAGGGAGGGAGTAGGAGTGAGAAAGTGCAAGGAGGAGTGTGTGTGTTTGAGATTTATGCTTGCGAGTCTGCTGTTGCTAAGGCATAATCAATATAATTCTGGGTCTATGGAGGCACCATAGGTAACATGCTGAAGCTGGCATATTGTAGGAAATTGTTGGCATAAGGATGACACCTATGGCAAAATACAGGAACTGACATACTAGATGTAATTCTTAGAAAAGGGGCACAATTTGGCGCTGGCATACTAGAGAAAATTCTTGGCATGGGGAAACGTGTGGGAAATGCTGAAACTGGGACATCAGAAGTTGTTTTTGGCATAAGGGAGCGAACCTATGGCAAAATGTAGGCCCGGGCTTTGAAACAAAGTCTCAGTAGGCTCCGCAACCACTTTCGTTTGTAATGTAGACAAAAGGTTACATTTTTATTTATTTAATGTGATTTTATATAGCGCGAACATTACCAGAGGGTGTCAGAGCGCTTTACTTTAGAACCAGTTACGATACATAAGGACTTAGGATTACATGAGTTACATAAAAGATACAAACAGAAAAAAAGAAGAAAAAAAACCTTGCAAATGTACAAGTGGTAAAGTCACACAAGGACGAGATACAAACAGAAAAGATTGCAAATGTACAAGTTGTAAAGTCACTCAAGGAAGAGATACGAATGGATATACTCCAAGAGTCACATAGGAATGGTAGAGAATACAGGTCTACTACATAAACTAGTGGTTAGAGTTATCTCTGTATACATATATATACAAATAGTAGATTTTCTCAGGTCAAGACCCAAAAAAAAACAGGAAAGTGGAGTTCCATTAAGTGGGGTCGGAAGGGGGACGTGGTCACAGCACCAAGGGAGTGTGGGAGGGATACAAGGGTATGGAGAAAAGGCAAATCAGAGGATAGTCAAGGGGGAAACGAGGGAAAAGGACAAGGGAAAAGGACGAGGGAATGGACAAGATGGCGGGTCAGGGTCCGGAGAAAAGTGGCTAGGAACAGCGCAAACAACATTACCCGAAGGTGTCAGAGCACTTTACAAAAGAACCAGTTGTGTAACATGAGGACTTTGGATTACATGAGTTACAAAAGAGATACAAACAGAAAAAAAGTGCAAATGTACAAGTTATAAAGTCACTCAAGGTACAGATATAAACAGAGAAAAATTGCAAATGTAAAAGTTGCAAAGTCACTCAAGGAAGCGCTATAAATTTCAAAAACACATAGGAATGATAATAAGTACGAAGGTCTACTACATATACTAGTGGTTAGAGTTCAATATATACAAGTAGTAAATTCACTATTACATAGGAACATAAAACACATTACACAATTTCATGCCACAAGATAGGTGGGGTAAAGAGCAGGGTAGTGGGGGAAAGTAAGAGGGTCGGAATGAGGAGCGGAGCAGGAGGAACAGGTAAGGGTGAAAAAAGAAACTTAAAGGGAAACCAAAAATCGAGGTTAATATCAGCAAAACCGGTTGGGGACCCGCAAACAAAAAGACCAAAGTCGGGTTCAGATTTTGCAATAAAATAATTTTGGACAAGGAAGGGGTTAGAGGGGGGCTTGGAGGGGGGCACAAGGCACCGTCCAGGGTCATGCATTGCCCAGTAAGTCCATTTACGCTAGAAAGACCGTCAAGATGGAGGATCTAATTGAAAGACCACAACGACAACACTACAAAATGGCAGTGTTGCGGTTTGGTGGGAAACCAATCGGAAAAGCCACAGTGGAAAAATCAACCCACATGGAGCAGGATTGTCCGGGGGAAGCAGCCACACGAACAGGCGAGATGGAAGGCTGGCGAATGCTGGTCAGTCCCAGGTCCCCACGGGCAAAGACACTCGGGGGGACACAGAGCAGCAGTGCCTCCGGTCAACATGCCATGCTGGAAGTAGCGGTCCGCTCAGAAGCCCGGCAGCAGCCCCCGATGAAAGGGGGGCAAGGCGGCATCGGGGTCAGGAGTGCACTCCCACAAGCAAGCACATAGGAAGAAAAGCAAGCATGATTTCTCCGGGCAACAATGTAGCAGCACCCACGCTGGACAATTCTCCGCTGATCAGGAATGGGAAGCGTGAAGCCAGGCGACCGTGAGCCCGGAAGGCAGGCGACGGCCAGAGGGCATAGTCTCCAGCGCATCTCCTCAACAGCCGCCAGGGCAGCCCAGCTGGACATCGGCCGCGTTGAAATGGATCGACGGAGACCCCGCCAAGCATCGGAGGAGCACCAGGCATCAGCTGCGCAGAAATCTGCATCGCCATAGGCCGAACCTCGGAGGTCATATGGAGTGCTGGGAGGACGGTGCCACAGCGGCCAGTCCGACTGGGTAGAAAGTTAGTCAGAAGTTGCAGACGCCGGTTTCAAATCCGATCTCCTGAAGATCGATGGATCGCCATCCAAGGAAACACAGGTGAGTATGTATAAGGGTCAAGGAGGGGAGTGGATTTGAGAGGATTTAGCCAAAATGTATTTTATTTATTTATTTTATTTTAAAGGTTTTATATAGTGCTGGCTAGACCCAGAGGTATCAGAGCACTTTATATGAGTATCAGATCATAGTTACAGGTTACATCGTTACAAAGGTTACACAGTTATTAGAGCATGGCAACATAGTTACTTGTAAAGTCGAGATAAACAATAAGCACAAACACGTTAGGGGAAAAGCAGGCAAGGGGAGAGATTCAGGGGAGGGGGTAGGAGCAAGTAGACAGATAATTAAGGCGGGAAAGAGGAGGGGAGGGTGAGAGACAGCATGGAAAGAGGAGGGGAAGGGCAACGGGGATACAAACCGGTAGACAAATCAAAGCAACGTCCAAAGACCAGAAAGCTGGGATCCCAGGGGAAGTGGTATCACTTCCCTATCTCTGTTGCGAGAGATTCTCTTTACACAGTGGACACTCTCAGAGGGGTCTCGGAGACTCCAAGGCCTACATACTGGATCCTTCCCCAAAAAGGGGAGAGGGAGTGCTTTGGCAAACAGTGCCGTACCATACCTCAGCTGTGAGTGGCACCCTTGGCGCAGTGGACTCTCTCAGCGGGTTCGCTGAGACTCCAGAGTATAAATATTGGATCTTTCCCCAACAAGGGGAGAAGGAGTGCTTAGTCAAAGGGCACAAAGGACAGGGGGCTAGGCAGAGTAGCAGGCAAGGGGAGAGGGGATAGGAGCTAGGGAAGTAGACAACGAGAGAAAGCGTACTAAATGGGAACATATTTAATTAATGAGTTTTATATAGCGCTGGCTAGACCCGAAGGATTCAGAGCGCCTTACATGAGGAACAATAATGTTGCAATTTACATCAGTTAAAAGTTACATGAGTATCAAGAAAAGCATTTAAAGAACATAGGGGACAAGGTGGATTAAGCAAGGAAGGGCAAGGGGCAGATTTGAAGGCATCTACTGGGAAGATGGACTGCTTTATACAGAGGCCAGAAACCTCAAGGAGGGGGCCACCAGGAGGTCGGTGGTGCCCCAGAACTATAGAGACTTTATCCCGACTTTGAGTCACGATATCCCCTTGGCAGGACATTTAAAAGGCAGTCCCTGGCCAGGAGCTCTCTTAGACTTGTAATATTCCCTAGGGGAAAAAAAAATGAAAACTCAAGCGACAGACCTGAAAGCACAGAATGAGTGAGAGTGTCTGTCGTAACACAGTCAACAAGAAGGTGACCTGGCAAGGCCTCAGTGGAATACAACAGCTTTCTCTGACTCTCCAACTAGGAAGAGTGTACCACCCCTGGAAGCGATTTGTCGGAAGGCTCTACACTGGGTCGTCGATATGAATTATCTGCTGGGGATTTTAACATTAGCAACAAGACGGAGCTGTGACATAAAAATGGGATTGCAGCATGATGCATGGCCCATATGAGAGATATCACTGAGAACAGGACATCTCAAACTATATTGAGTCTTAAAAAATAGCTGGTACAGGAATCATCTAGTTAAAGCGCCCTACGTTAATGGAGTACGTTTCTCTGACACCAAGTTGGCTTCTGTCCTGAAAGCATGCTGCACAGTGCGGGCCAATGCCAACAGTTTAAAGAATAAGCCATGTCAAAATGTCAATCTCACGCAAAGTGACCCTAATTGGCTAAGGATCATCTTGTCTAGTAACGTAAAAACTGGCCCAGGTGGAAGATGCCCAAAGAGGAGCATATAAGCAGACACGTCGAAGGTGGTGCTACCACAATGAACAAACAAGCGTGAGCAAAGGTTTCAGAGGCAGGTGTGTACTGCAGATTAGGTCTAAAACTGACATGGTGTGAATCCACATATTGTGGCAGCAGTTTTCAATTTGATTTTGATTTTATCACCTTGAGCCAGCAGTTTCATAAGAAACACAACCAGTGAGCAGATCTCGGCTTGCATGCTATCTTTCCACTGCACCTCTGCATACTTTTCTCTGGTCCTCTGAATATCATGCACGACCAGCTAGCTCATCCAGACCCGTTTATATTCCAGGATTTGTATTCCTGCTTATGGCATTATAAATAAGGACTACAAGTATCAGAATGCAAAGAAGAACCGGTACCGGATGAGCTACGGTCACATGGGCATAGAGACTTACGAACTCCGGAGAATACTGCTATAGTTTAATTTTGTCCCTATTACTGCCCAGGTAACTGTGACTCCGTCAAAGTATGTCCTACCTCTTTACTGTACCGCTCTCATATCGCGAGTCAAGTCTGATGGCTGTACTCCACACATCCAAGTAAGGAGGGTACCAGCCTAGGATGCTGGGTGCTGTGAGATGATTTTGATTTATTAAAATCTTGTGCATAACATAATAAACAAGTTCACCCTTAAACAAAAATACTGTAATTTACAAAAACAGCATTTTTCTGTGCTTTGCAAACTAGGCCAAAAACAAGGCTCGCTGTCCACCTTGGATTTGTCACAGCCATGTTTTCATTTCTCATTCGGACACTGCATGCAGTAAAAGGTGCACTGATGCTTTGTGATGACACGCTGATTGTAGAGAGCGTCTGAGGAAACCATCTTGTAAATCTTTTCCTGCTCAAACACGGAGCATTCATTCATTCAATGAGTCGGTTATTGTTTGTGTCACTGGATTTGTACTGTCACGCCTCATGGCCATTAAGTCAGAGTAGGGCAAATAGTAATTATTTAGGAGATAGTGATGGATGGTTTCTATACTAAATTTTATTATAGAAGACTATGAATCTGAGTGCCAGCCAGGACTCTGGTCTCTAACCTCTAGGGATGCTGTCCAGGGCCACCTCTCTTGGCTCGGTGTTTTAACTAACTCAAGAGGGACTCTATCGGATCTGTGGACTGCCACTGCCACTGCCAGGAACTGTGAGTCTTAGAAGCATATATAGAGATTAACTGTTCTATTTTACACTATTGTCCTTTCAAGGCTAGTTTTGTTGCCAAAGTGCTATTGTTCTCATGATTGCTTCAAAACTCGCGGGTTTCTTTGATACTTGGGAGCGTGGGGGTAGCGGTTAGTTATTCATTGATATGGGGAATAGAAAAGCCATTGAGGACAAGAACATTGAAGGTGGGACGACTGAAGGGGGACGTAGGAAAGCTAGTAAAGTTAAAATGGCACGTAAGTCGGCCGCAACAAATTGTGTTCTTGACCGCATTGATGAATTATTGGTAGACTGCCATGACATCCTAGCCACACCCACCAGCCCCCCCACTACTCCTCACCCACCAGCTAATCAGTATGCCATACAGACTCAGTACCATCCTCTAGCATGGTATCCAACCACGTTCATAAAGTCAAATGGATCCCATCTATATTTACTAGGTGTGCTACACGAAGTACAGTGTCCAAAGTACTTGGGCACAATACCGTTATGCCATGCACTGTTGTGGAGCTGGAAAGGGACATAGGGGTTCCCCCCTCTCCCACTTGAGAGGTAGATATTAGTGTAGTGAATGGCAGGATTTACAGCACTACCATTGCCACTATTTATTTTATTTTATTTAGAGCGTTTTATATAGCGCGAACATGACGCTTTTGTATCAGAGTGCTTCAGTTACATGAGGTTGGTTAGAGATGCATCTTGTATGGCATAACCATTCAATGATGTGAGGTAGGTTAGGTATAAAGCTATATAGTAAACGTTCCACAGTGATATGAGGTAGGTTCGGTATACATCTATAAAGAATTAGCATAAATAAGTACAATGATGTGGTATATTTAGGCTACTACATTAAATCGGAAATGACATATCTATATAATTCCTGTATATGTCTATCTTCAAGGTTACCATAAAAGTTATTCTACTTGCCTACTGTACTGTATAATGTACTCCAGTACCAATAGTTCCGAATTGTCTTTTTCCGGGTATTCTACATCCATAAGTCTGGTTTAGTATAGTACCGCAAAGGTTATCCTCAGTATAGCTGGTGACTTTCTCTTTACTTACATTTGTTGTTCAGTTTTGGAAACATCTATGTCGCGGTGGTGGTGATGACCTGTCTTGCCTATGTAAGGAACGTACTCAATAGGAAGATCTTAGCTTCCCTCTTGAATGTTGTTGTGTTTGGAATTTTCCTAATATTTGAAGGGAGTGAGTTCCCAATTCTGGGGGCTGCTCCGGAGAAAGCTCTGTCATATGTTTTCTTCTTCTGGAAGATGGATGGTCTCAGCAGCAGCTCCTTTGCACTCCTGGCTGGTCTGCATCCTCCAGATATCTCGATCTTCTGGGCCAGGTATCTTGGTGTTTTGTAGTGGAGTGCTTTGTGGGTGATATATGCCATTTTAAGTTGGATTCTGGCTTCGTATGGTAGCCAGTTTAACAATTTCAGGTGTGGCGAGATATGATCGAATTTCCTTGATCCAGTGATGAGTCTTGCAGCTGCATTGAGGCATGCTTTTAGTGGTGCTGTGGACATTTTTGGTAGACCGGCTAAGATTGCACATCCATATTCAATCCTTGAGATAACTAAGGATTGTACTGCCAATTTGAGATCCGACGTAGAAATGAATGGTTTCACTTTCCTAATGTAGTTCAAGCGAAAACGGGCATTTTTTGCCATGGATTTGATGTGGGCTTTCATGTCTAGGTTCTTATCCAGCGTGATTCCTAGAGATTTTCCTGAGTCCACTAGAGTAGGGGTGCAGTTTAGCGCTGTGATCAGTTTGGTCGATTCCATCACTTCTGTGAGGTTCTTTGGTGGTGAAATTAATAGGAATTCCGTTTTTTGTACATTTAGCTTCAGATGAGTGCTAGTTAACCAGCATAGTGACACTTTTAAGGCCTCATTCATTAACGTGATGTCTTCCAGAGGCGCGATCTTGATGTATATCAGCGTGTCGTCCGCGTACATGTGATAGGATATGTTTGCGTCTCAGAGAATTTCTGTAAGAGGTTCAACATACAGGTTGAAAAGTGAAGGAGATAGTGTAGATCCTTGAGGGACTCAGATTAAATTAGGATATGATGGGGATAGCGTCTGGTTGACCAAAAATCTCTGTGTTCTATTCTGAAGGAAGTATTCAAACCATTTCAGCACATTTCCCGACAGTCCCATCCTGTCATGAAGCCTGGCTAGTAATTTTTCATGATTTACCGTGTCGAATGCAGATGACAGGTCAAGAAGGACTAGTAGACATGTTAGATTGTGATCTAGGGTCTGCAACGCATCATCGACGATATGTAGGATTGCGGTTTCTGTGCTGTGGCCGGTTCTGAATCCTGACTGGCAGTCGTCCATTAGCATGAAATTAGCGATGTGATGGCTCAGTTGATTTTGCACACATTTCTCAATTAATTTGGAAAGTAATGGAATATTGATAACTGGGTGAAAGTTATTATGATCTGCTGGGTCCGCTGTAGGTTTTTTGATGATGGGGACAACTTGTCCTGTTTTTAGGCATTCTGGAAGGATCCCTTGAGATAGCGAGGCATTTATTATTTTGGTCCATATTGGGATGACAATATGGTTGATTTTTTGTAGATATTTAGAGGGGAGTGGGTCATAATAGTAGTTATTCGGTTTGATAACTGAGTGCATTTTGGCGATGGTATTCTGGTCATATAGCTTGAAGGTATCCCACTGTGCTTTGATTTTTGCCCTATCATGGTCCATTGTAGGGTGGTATTATTCAGTGTGTGTGGTTGGTTGGGCATGTCAGCTGCCATCTTGCGCTCTCTTTCCAGTGTGTTGGATTTGTCGGTGAAGCAATTTTAGAATTCTTCACAACTCAGATGAGTTTTAGTGGTTTCTTGTGCCAATTTGGCCAACTTGTTGGATTGCTGCATTAAGATCTCGAATAGTTTCTGTGGTCTGTTTTTGGCGTTATCCAGTTCGGATCTAATAAATTCCTTTTTGGAATTTAGGATCTTTTTGTTGTACTCGTTTCTGATTTTTCTGAGCAATTTCAGCTCGGGTGATGGGTGCCGTCTCCATTTTCTTTCAGCAAGTCTTAGTTTCCGCCTATCTTCATTCAGTGCCCCATTAAACCATGGGTTTTTATCCTTTTCTGTAACTCTTTTCAGTTTTAGTGGCATGGTAGAGTTTACTATATTTGTTACTGACGCAGTGTAGTGATCCGTTAGATCATTCACAATCTGCAAGTTTTTAGGCGTATTCTGGTCCTTCTCACAACTTTCTACTAGTAGGTCAATATTCGAGTCTTTAGTGTCCCGGGTCCATTTTTTGAGTTTGATAGGCTGCGTGGTCTTGTTCTTTTTCAAAGTGGGTATAAGGAAGGTCATGGCATGGTGATCCGACCAGTCGCACGGAACAACTGTGTGGATTGCTAGGTTCTTGTTTATCAATATTATCCAGTCTAGCGTTGCTCCTTTCGAGTGTGTTGGCTGTGTGCAGGCTTGGGCAAGGTTTAGCTCATCTAAAAAGTATTTAAGAGGGTTGACCTGTTTGTCCTTATTGTCGTCCTAGTGTAAGTTAAAATCGCCTAGGAATATGTTAGTGAGTGCTAGAGTGATCCGTGATGATCTCCATTAACTGGTCTATGAAAGTAGCATTATTTCCTGGAGGATGGTACAGCGCATGCAGGTTGCACCTTTGATTTTCTCTCGACCGTATATCGAGACCTAGGTATTCACAGGATTTGAGTGGGTCGGATTGTATTTGGTTGATCTCTATATCCGATCGGTGGATGCAGGCTATACCGCCTCCTGTCTTTTTTAATCTATCTAATCTCACAATGTTATATTGAGGGGGCACCAAAAGATCCATGAATGGAGATGAGGATTCCGAAAGCCATGTTTTGGTCAGGATTGCTAGGCCAATTTCCTGGCTAATGATAAGGGCAGCGATGTCAAGCATGTATTGCTGTGGACCGACAGTTGAGCAGTAGGCATTTCAGAGGTTTCCTTGAGCTACTGGGGTCCAGCTTTAGCAAGTTGGTGGTTAGCTGGACTTGTTGTAAGTTGTTAAGGTTGGGTTTCCTTTCCTTATGTCTGGATGTTCAATTTGAATCGATCGGCACTGTTCGAATTTCCTCCCCTCTACTGTGTTCTGTAGGCTCATACACCCGGAGTAAGGATAGGGTTTAATCTTCCGACAAGTAACTAAGATTCCTGTCTGGCCGACTATGCCTATTTGATAATGGCATGGCCATCTCACTCCTCTTTCCTTGAGAATTATGCACTAATTTTTGGATGTGCTCGACTTTGGAGTGCGTGCTTACAGTGATTTCCAGAATCTTTTCCTTTGTTTGCAGTGTGCTTAGCTTGTCCTGTGACATATTGCCAATTTGTTCCTGTAGTTCATTGATATCTCTCCGGGTCTGTAGTGACGTATTAGGAGCGCTCATCCGCTAATTTCGGTATTCACGGTTTGCGTTCCAGTATTTTGGATCTGTTCTTTTTCCAGAGTTCCTTTTCTTGGTGTCATTAGTTCTGCTGTCTGCGCCTCCTCTATGTGCGATGTGGGATGTGCTATCTGTGTCTTGTGATCTCACTGCCACGTTTGGGTGAAGAACGTTTCGTATGGTCCTATATGTCATTTGTGCTGTACTAGAGGAGGGTTGGTATCTTCCATATCATTTATTCCTAGGTTCTTACTGAGTGGCATACTTGTAGGAAATGTCACCTCATGGGAGAGTGGCGTTGATTCTTCCCTCTGTACCTGCGCAGGGGCGGTATTAGCATATAATATAGATATTTCTGTTCTCTCTGTATCCTCTTCATCCAATGTGTCTCCTGTCTCAGTTGTGTCTCCTAGTGGCGTTGAGTGCTGTGGATCTTGAGGTTCTCTAGGTAGTATGATGCCTGTGGTGGTAGTGTTGGTGGTGTATAGGGTGTCTACTTGTGAGGTCCGGTGTTGTTGACCTCTTGGGTTCTCTACATATTCTTTTAAGGTTAAAAATATGTAGTCAAACTTTTCTAATTCGTTATTGGCTGCTTGTATAAGCATTATTCCGTTCTTGTACATAGTTATGCAAAGGTCCGCTCTGAGTCTTGGTGACGGTGTGATCAAAAGTTTTGTGCTATGTGGGATATTGCTTACAGTTTTAATGTTTAGCATTTTTGTAATGACAGTGCGCCATTTAGCCGTTCTTCTGGTGAAAAATATCAGGTCATTTATGATCATGACTGTGTCTAGGTTAAAGGAGGGGTAAGAGATCAGCGTGTCTGGGTTTTTCCTCATTAGATTGTGCTTGAATTTTTGGGCTGCGGTCTTGGATAGGTATGTTGGATATTTTATGTTCATGTGCATTTATGCCTACTGATTCTAAGTTGGTATCGACCATACTTGCTAGCTAATGTAAAGTACTATGGTGGTAGATTCGTTTATATGTAGTGGTGAGCTATCTTATATGTCACCATCTATCTCCAGCTATTATCAGGGTTAATGTTATTCTTGTGGTGTCTCTCCTCTCCTTTGTTGCCAATTCTCCGGTCTGTTTGCTGTGTCCTCTTGCTTCCCTGTCTTCCTGTGGGTTCCGATGTTGCCCTTGCTTTCTTCTTGTATCCAATGTTGTGATCCTTTATGAGTTCCCCTTGTCTTAGCACAGATGTGTTTATTTCTGTAGAATTATTCCTTTTCTCATTGGTGTTATAGGAGGTGTTTAAAAATGGCCGACGTCTTAGTTCCTAAGCTCATCTGAGGGCTGGCTGCCCTTATTTGTTTCTCTAGTGATAGTGCTCTTTCCTTTCCTTTTTTCCTATTACTTCCTATTTTGTAGTTGATGTTGGTGCATCGGGCATTAAAGCACCAGGCAGCGAGTGAGCATTTAGAGGTTCGCGTGTGCATCTAGACCTTGGAAATAAAAAGGCGACTGAAAGTCCTGCTCATTGTCCGCCTTTCATTCATTGTTTCCATCATTTCAGGTCTGAGTGTCAGCGGCGGCCGCCATCTTAAGGTCAGGAAGGCCGGGCCCTGACTTCCCCGCTTGTTGTGCCCTATGTGTTTCTTCTTTACCTTAAAAGCCTAATTTCCAAGTTAGTACAGTTCCAACTCTTTTTGTATTTAGCAGCAGCAGATCCTCGGTTTGAAAGCGCTATATTCCGATCTGGAAGTCATCGGCGGCCGCCATTTTAGGGTCAGGCAGGCCGGGCTCTGACTTCCCAGCTTGCTTTGCTCAAATGTGATCCACACTCTACAATTAGGCTCCTGTCGTCCATGGTGTCGTCTCTCTCAGCAGCAGAGGGGTGCGAGGCGGCCCGCGTGGGGATAACGCGAGTCTAACGCGGGGCCTCCGATCGGGACCCCAGTGTCCCTGGTGACTCAGCGCCGTCGTCCCCGGAGAGCAGCAGTGGCTCACGGATCTCGGCCCCCGGGAGAACAAGGAGCTCACACAGCAGTCCGATGGCATGTCGCGTCTCTCTGCCTTAATTGCCCAGGCTCCGCTCAGCTGGGCTCCGCACCTCCCCTGATGCTGCTAGCCTCCTGATGGTCATTGCAGCGCAGTCCAGGGAGGGCATATGCGGGCAGGGGATCCGGCGATCTCACTTCCATCCCGTATCCCCCGATAACGCGATCAGCGATGCGGCCGTATGATCATGGTGGAGTCCGAGGTAGCGCAGTCCATGGGGGCACCGAGCAGCCTGCAGGCGATGCGGAGAGATCCGTTCGTGCTTTTGTGTGTCCAGGTTCCGTTAGATCACCGGAACAGCGAGTCTGGCTAGGAGAGGTCGCGTTGGGCCAGTGTAGATCTTCCCCGGTAAGCTGATTTTTCTTCTGTTAAATCTTTTGTTATTCTGGTGGTAGTTGGGTGGCCGGTGGGTGGGTGGCGGGGTTTTTCCAGGGGTTTAAACCTTTTTGGTTATCCCGAACCCCAGAGCTCCTACTTGGTTCTGCCACTTCAAGATCAGCCAGTACAAATGCAGGGAAGGCAGGCAGAGTCATCGAGGGCTACCCTGCCTCTAAGCCCAGAGGTTGTATGTATGACCACCCAAAATGAGGTTCTAGATGGGCGGGGGTGGCTCCTAAGGCACAGCATCCATTTGAAGAGAGTGACACATGTAGGATGATTGCTAAACTTAGGAAGACGTTATCTCACTAAAGTCAATGATCTTAGTGCTTTCTAATCAAGTAAAGCTTCTTGTGAACAAGGAGCATTCAAGAGTCTATTCAACTGAACCCATTAGTCTCCTAGAAAGTCTAATTCCACAAATAGATAAGAGTGCAAGCATTAGGCCCATGAGCAACATAGTTCCCTTAATGTCTATTCCAACTCGTTGTACATTAGATAATAGTAATATAGGTTATATCAGAACAAAGAAGGATGAGAGAAAAAGTAATTTCACCTCAAGGCAGACTCAGGATCATCGTTCCACTAAGAGTATTTTTATGACTAATGTGCCTAAAGTACAACCGAAAGGCAAACAAGAGTACCATCATTCATTGCTCAATAATTCAATCCATTGGATTAGGAAGATAAGGGGATGTAGGTCAATAATCAGGGATGATATTCTCTGGGCAAAAAGAGTGACACACTGTGCTTCGCTCACAGATCCTATCGAACTTCACCTCAGAGATGAGGGAATAGTTCACAACCTAATAGCCCTGGGGGTAAGACCCTGCCTTTCAGTAACTACTAACACTCAGTCGAAGTGTTAACCCTTTAATTCCATCACAGTTGCAAGTACCTAGAAGGGTTGATGCCTTGATGGGGTCTGATTCATCTTTGTGCCTGAATGATTGACTCGCAACCAATAACATCGCCTTCTATAAGATCTCCAGCCACCCTGAAAAGACTAATTTTTCTGCATCAAGGGTATTGACGACAAGAGAGCTATTAACCTATTCCCCATCTACATTGTAGTCCCTCTGCTCAGCCTTTTATGCCTCCGTATTCCACTACAGAAATTTCAATAATGGCAAGCCTAGATCAGCAAGCAAATTTTACATCTTTACAGGCCTGCCAAATAGCAAAAGCTTACCAACCCATGGTCAGCTTAGGAAAATACATTTTGACATCTACACTTCGTATATTGACGTGGAATGTGGCTGGGATAAGATATAACGTGTCACTTCCCCCATTGGATTGAATACTTTGATCAATTCAATGTGTGCATTTTACAAGAAACCTGGGCAATCGCACCTATCTTTATCCCAGGGTATGTCACGCTGTGTAAACCGGCAGTTACTAGTCAACCAGGTAGGCCTGCAGGGGGCTTGTTGACCCGAGTTAAAATGGACCTGCAATGTTCTATTAAAGAGATTAAAACCAATAGCCCCGATATACGTGCCAAAAGGCTTAGGGGCAGAAATGGCAGGATGTTGGATACCTTTATTTATTTATAAAGTTTTATATAGTGCGAACTTGATCCCGAAGGATATCCGAGCGCTTTAATAATGTCTATGCTCTGGATACCAAGGCAGGTTCATGCTCATCAACATTACAAGCGTTGGAAAATATCCTCGAGGGGAGAGTGTCGTCTTCACCCCTAATAGTAGCAGGTGACTTTAATACTACTTTTGAGCCACTGGATCGGATGGATGCATCTTGCAGTGACCCGTTAGAGGTACAATGGAACGTTCCCTCCCCTGATTTACCGCGGATTAGGAAATGGACAAACTGCTTCACAGCTCCAGGCTATAGTTCTTGAGTATGAGCACAGAGCAGCTAATGGCAGTACCAATTCTGACAAGTAAGGAGCCAATACCTACCACTAAGAGCTGAATCAACTATGTACTGATTGATGTGAGGCTGTGGCCGGAAGTGCAGGATACGGTGGTCGGAAAAACCACTGACAGCGACCATAACCCGCTTGAGCATGCCAGGACCTCCCCCTGGTGCAATAACAATGCTAGTTTGGAGGTTATGCCCACGTCTAAGGAACTTTATCCCACAAATGATAACAGACGACTAAAGTGAGCACGTGTAGCAATGGATACCAGTAATTTTATTTATTTATTTATGGATTTGTAATGCGCCGGAATCACACCCGAAGGTGTATCTCCGCGCAGTGCTGTAGGGGATACAGGTCGGGGCGGCGCTAATACTGAAACAGAGTAGTCTTAAGACTCTTCCTGAAGGCTAAGTGACTAGAGCACTGTCTGAGGGGAAGGGGAAGGTTGTTCCACAGGCGTGGACCCATAACAGAAAGTGTGCGTCCTCCCTGTCTGGTCTTGTTATGTCGGGGAATCTGCAGTAATAGCTGGTTACTAGAGCGCAGGTTGCGAGAGGGGCGGTGATGGACAAATTTTTCGGCCAGATAGGGTGGCCCTAGGTTATGGAGACTTTTGTGCACCACACAGCAGGTCTTAAATTCTACCCGTTTCCGGATAGGGAGCCAGTGGAGCAGTTTAAGAAGGGGCCGGGATGGTGTTCTGGGGGGGGGGAGCAGATTGAAGTTATAAAACAAACTCTCCAAGAAAATATCATTAAGCTCCAAAGTAGAGTTGAGCAGCAAGAAGAGCTTATAGTGGTCGCAGACAGTCATACGTCCTTCTTTAAACAGCTACCTTCCCATTTCATCTGCCCGGGCTCCCATTTTAAGAAGCCTTTAATCAACGCGCAGCACATGTGGTTCAACCAAATGTGCAAGGAAGCACAGCAGCATCTGCCAGATGAGATTAAAACTAAGAACCTAACTCCTGACGTTTTAGGTCTGAGACTTGGTTAGTTGATGAGTCAGGGATCTTTCCAGCACTGGCCCTTCCCCCAGGCTACTCTATTAGTGTTCAGAATAGGCTTAAGGGGAGGGGCGGGGGACTGGCTGTAATCCTTAAATCAAGTTTCTCCTGTACCCTTTCCCCTGCTAATATCGCTGACTGCGAAAGTGCTCTATTTAAGATCAGGATCTCTGACACTTTTACTCACAGGCCTTCTGATATACCGCCCCCCCTGGGCCAGCAAGCACTTTTCAAGAATCCCTGGCCTCGACTATCTCGACCTTAATCCTTCAGTCAGCCAACTTTAGTGTTCTGGGGGACTTCATCTGGAGTGTCTCGACTCCCGGTTATACTGAACTTCCTGGGTGATCTGGAGGCTTGCCAGCTAGCTCAGTTGGTTAAGGGGCCTTCGCATTCAGCAGGTCACCTGCTGGATCCCGTCTTTTCCAACATCCAGGACATTACGGTCTACACTCCCCTTCCTCTAAGCTGGTCGGACCACTTTCTCATCCATATTTCTATCAGGATACCAGCTGGCCCTAGGCTAAGGCCTCCCCCCCCCCCCATTGGAGACGTCCTTGGCACAAACTTGACGGTGCCCTATTCGAATCCAGACTTAAAGCCTCACGTCCGAAATGGCCTAGCAATCTGGAGGAGGATGATGAAGTCTATAGGGAATGGATTGTTGACTCACTGGATCACTTCATTCCTAAGAAAATGTCAAGGCCCAAACGTGAACAGGCCCACTCATGGTACTCTGAGGCACTCGCAAGTGAAAAGAAACACTGTAAAGTCCTCGAATGCAAGTGGAGGCGCTCATATGACCCTTTAGCAAAAGCCAACTACTGATCTGCCACCAAAGCCTATTATAAGCAGATAAAAAAGGCTAAAGCCATTCACTACACTTATCTGATTTATTCCAGCACTAACCGTTCGAAAACCATCTTTTCCCTGATAAAGGATGTGTCCAAAATCCCTGAGGCAACTGAAAATGCAATAGTCTCCAATGCACAGTGCGAAGAGCTAGCTTGCTTTTTTGTAGAAAAAGTCAAAGGCATCTACAACGCCTTAAACTCTAGCGTATCGGCCCCGCCCCCCCGGTGAAACCACAGTTCCATCCGTACTCTCCCACTCTCTTCTATCTTTTCCACTACTCTCTCAGATCGATCTAGAGCTTCTGGCCGCTAAAGTGAAGTCCGGGTCACCAGATGACCCGGTCAAACCTGAGGCGTTCAGACTAGATCATGACTCCATTCTGCTGGAGGGACGGGAGCTGATTAACCGATCTCTCCAATTAGCCACGGTTCCCAGCTCCTGGAAGCATGCCAAGGTGATCCCCTTGTTAAAAAAAAAAACACCTTGAACCCCTCACGGCCGGACAGCTATAGGCCTATCTCTCTACTGCCGTATCTGGCCAAGGTGACGGAATCCCACGTGAACGCTGCCCTGACCAGGTACTTGGAGACTAATGATATTCTGGCCGAATCCCAAAATGGCTTTAGAACTAATCACAGCACGGAGTCGGCCCTCCTGGTAGTCACTGAACAGCTGAGGGTGGTACAAGATCTGGGAAATACTTCTGCCCTTATCCTGCTGGGTCTGAGTGCGGCCTTCGACACGATCTCCCACAGGATTTTGCTTAAACGTCTTGGGGAGGTCGGGGCGTCGCCCTGGATTGGTTTGCGTCATTCCTATCTGACCGCTCCTTCCAGGTGCACGCCCCTCCGTACTCGTTCAGCAGGTTCCCCCTCAGCTGTGGGGTCCCTCAGGGGTCAGCTCTCAGCCCTACGCTGTTTAATGTGTATGTCCGCCCCTTGGCTATGTTAGCCAGAGAACGGGAAATTAAATTAACATCATATGCTGACGACACAGCTTATTTTCACCTTTTCCAACAATGCTGAGTCAGACCGAGCTAAATTTGGTGAAGATCTAATGACCATCGCCAGCTGGCTGTCAGAGAATTGCCTTCAACTCAATGCATCTAAAACTGAGGTGCTCATAATCGGTCGGGATCCACAGAAGTGGGATGAGCACTGGTGGCCCCCTCCATTAGGCCTGTCCCTGACCCCGAAACAGGAAGTACAAAATCTAGGGGTCCTGCTGGACAATGCTCTAGCTCTGGACTCCCATGCAAAAAGAGTGGCAGGTACCTGCTATGGGCGTTTACGCTCCCTTAAGCCTATCCTGGGATTCTTTGAGCCTTCCACCCGGCAGATAATAGTACAATCCATGGTCCTTTCACATCTGGACTATTGCAACGTTCTCCTGCTAGGCTCCTATCTGACCGTCATTAAAAGACTGCAGAGGGCTCAGAATGCGGCAGCTCGCACTCTGCTTGCCCTGCCGAAATACTGCTCTGTCTCACAGGCTCTAGCCCGGTTGCATTGATTGCCTGTAAAAGAGATTATCCAATTTAAAACCCTCTGCCTTGCTCATAAAATTCTCTACGGACATGGCCCCCAAATACTGCAGGGACTCTGCACTTTCTACACCCCTATGCGTGCTCTCCGGTCGGCAGATCTTTATCTTGCCTGCACCACTAGGGTTCGCAGGAGCAGAGCGGGAGGACGCTCATTCAAGCACAAGGCTCCTTTACTCTGGAATTCTATTCCATTACAGGCACGGTCTACTACGAATCATCAGCTTTTCCGCAAATTAATCAAAACCTGTCTATTTTCTTCCATCTAATCAGCCCTAGCATCGGTTACCCTACATCTCTCTACTCTCTCTATACGTGTCTGCCATATCACATATGTCCGCTAGCGCTGGGACGCCCCGTTGCTGGGGTAGCCATGCGCTATACAAAATCACTTAACATAACATATAAGATTAGCTAGGAGATTATACAAAAAAAGCCCAGAGGGAAGCAAAAAAGGAGTGGATCGAGGACTGATGGACGCAGATCCCTGATGCCTGCTCAATAAAAGATTCCCAGCAATTTTGGTTGCTCGTAACAAGAGGAGATGTTGATAGAACTAGACCACCGACCAATAACATCACAGAGGTGGCTTGGTTTGACCATTTCTCTGCAGTTTACACATAATCAGATGGGACGGAAATTGAAGGCCTCTCTAAGGAATACACGAGTATGCAGCCTGATATTGATCTATTTTCTACAGCTGATATCATCCAAAGTATTAATCCTATACTTAAAAAATAAAGCTTCAGGTTCAGATGGTGTACCTGGAGATGTCTTTCTATTGAATATTACAAATTGGTCTATTTACATCCGGTCTTTAGCAAATGGTATTGCAGCTGGGGCTCCTATTCCACCATCATGGCAAGGCGCAGAGGCCATTCTGGTCTTTAAGAAGGGAGACAGCTCAATGTCTTCCAACTACAGGCCGATTAGCTTATTAGATGGAGTGATGAAGGTTTTCTCCCATGCACTACTCACTAAAACTACTGATTGGATGGAGGAAAATAATATACTATCCCCTCACCAAGTAGGGTTCAGGAGGAAAATCAGCACCATTGATCAAGTCTTTCGCTTCTCCGTATTGGCTTGGAAGACTGAAACAATAGAGCAGGGTAGTCTCTACACTGCTTTTAATGACCTAAAGTCAGCCTTCAATCTCATCCCCAGGGCTAAATTTTGGAAAGTCCTGCAAGATCTGGGGCTTCCACAGGTTGGGGGGGGGGGGAAATCAAGGTCAATTGTTGGTAAGGGGGGTAAGACAAGGTTGCGTTTTAGCCCCCCACCCTTTTTTCCCTTTTTTATAAATAGGATGGTGAAACATCTAGCAGAAGTTCACGCAGACGTTCCTTCTCTGGGGCGTGTAAAAATAACCACCCTATTGTTTGCGGATGATGCGCTTTTGGTCTCGAAAACTCCCAGTCGTCTCCAACTACTACTTGACCGTTTAATGTCTTTTTGTGAAATGTGAGGCTTGGAAGTTAACATCTCCAAGACTAAACTCTTGCTAATGAATCCTCACAAATCATTTAGAGGTAAACTGCTTCCGGGTGGGATCCCACTGGAAAGGGTGGATACTTTTGATTATTTCTGCGTAACTGTTATCAAGAAACTAACATGGAAACAGCATATCTCCAAGCGTAGCCTCCAGCAGAGGAAAACAACTGGGGCTTTAATTCTAGAACACAGGGTGTAACAAACTAGACCGATTGCTGCCCCGGTTCAGATATTCGATCAGAAGATGGTTGGTTCAGCCCTGTATGGGGCAGAAATCTTGGGGTTTGATAATCTGGAGGGCTTACTTCGTACTGAGAACAAATTATTAAGAACGCTTTGTTCTCTTCCCCAGAGTACCCCGCTTATCCCATTAAGGCTAGACATGGGCAGAACTACAATAGTGGATAAGGCGAGGCTTTGCCCACTTCTTTTTTTTGGCTCCGTTTTAAAACAAACACCTGAGCTCATCCACTATGCAGTCGCCCTTGATGAAGTTCTCAAGCTTGATCGCTTTAAAAAAATTGGCTGGTTTAACAACATTCAGAAATGGCTCTTAGTATTAGGCTTGGGGAACATTTGAGAAGTGACGGATCTCAGTTTCCTTCCCAGTAGAGAGTGGGTTAAGTCTTCTATTTGAAACTGGGTGGCAGCGAGAGTCATCACGCATGCCTAAAGTGGCAGCCTTACATTAGCATTTTTGGAGTTTAAGCTGTTTGGTATGTATGAGCGATATATGGAGTTGATTACTATCCCACAAGACAAAGTTATACATCCAATTTAGGTTTGACTGTCTCCCCTTGAAATTGCTCACATCATTTTGGAAAAGGGGCTCCATGGTCACATCACACCATTGCCCATGTTGTCTTGAGACTGAGGAGACGTCTAAACATGTGCCCTGAGACAGATGACCTTCCTTTCCCAGCAATGACACATGATGGCAACATCAGCTCTCGCTAGAGGAGGGACAGGAGTCTGCTGCCAGTCTAACTATGGTGGAGTCACTACTGCAGGGCTTTTGCAGCCTCCTCTGAAACCTGGATGAAATCCGACAGATTCCCCTTGCGATTTGCCCACTGACAGTTTAGGTTCCAGAGTACACATATGCCTCCTGGCATAGTTGCTGAAGAGAATGCAGGATGGCAAGAGGTGCAGAAGCCTCAGAGCCACTCTCAGGAAGATCAATGACCAAGTCTGAAACATTGGGATCACAGTCCAAATATCATGGACTCATGGTGGAGAGATTGCCTGATCTGCACCATGACCAGGATTGCTCCAAAGGCTCCAATGAAAAAGAGCCTCAAGGAAGTCGTCAGGTATGACTCTGGCATGTTGATAGGGAACCCCAATAATGTCAGGAGGCTTGCTGATGCTTGAAGGTGGTCTATGATTGACTGTGGCGAGATTGCCTTCTACAGTCAGTCATTGAGGTAGGGGAAAACTGGAATCCCCAACCTTCAAAGATGTGCTTCGACAACTACCATCGCCTTTGCGATCACCTGAGGGGCACTGGTGAGGCTGAAGGAGAGCTCAGCAAACAGAAAAGGCTCCTGGCCCACATTGAATTGCTAGCATCATCTGTGGGACTGTAGGACGACTACATAAAAGTAGCTGTCCTGCAGGTCCAAAGCCATCATCCAACCATCTGGATCCAGGGCAGACAGAACCTTAGCCAGCATGAGCATCTCAAATTTGTCCTTTCGCAAGAAGCCATTCAGAGGGCAGAAATCTAAAATCCTTCCTTGGCGTAGTGGGTGTAACAGCCAATTCCTTTTTTCTTGGGTTGGGACCCTTTATTGGCTCTTTTGACCAAACAAGCCTGCACTTCTTGGAACAAGATGGATAGGTGCTCCTCCAACAGATGTTCTGAAGTGGGTTGGAGATGCAGCCATGTTGGACAAGCTGAAGGACCCAGCTGTAGAATGTTATGCTTTGACATCTTTGGAGGAAATAGCTGATCCTGCCTCTCACAGGGTTGTCATGCGCCACTAAGAGCAACCTAAAGTGGTTTAAATGCTGTTGCTGTAGGGGCAGGGAATGGGATTTTCATTGCCCCTGATGGCATGGACATGGTCTCCTTGGTCACCCTGTGCCCGACAGAGTGCCTGCTCCAAAGCCAGGACAGTATGCAACTCCCAGGAGTAGGCTAGAATGGGACAAAGCTGTTATGACTATGGCCTTAGTGAAGGCGCTATGCCCCAGCTTTCTTTAAAGTATTCAAACTATTAATCAGCCATCTCGCCAAACAGGTGAGATTGATGGAATGGCATGCCCATCATTGAGCTTTGCACATCTCCAGAAACATTTGTGGATCTCATCCAAGTGTGCCGCAGATACACCATACTAGTGCCAAATGCTCTGCCCAGGCAGTCTGCACTGCCCAGTACAGAGCGGAAGATATACTTTGCAGAGCCTGGACTATCCAGGAAGCTTTGAGTCAAATTGGCCTGAAATTCGTCTGGAACTGCAGGCAAGATCTCACCAACAATGTCCCACAGCATAAAGGTGTATCTCCACAGTAATCAGCTGGCACAGGCTGGCCAGAGGGCTAGACTGGTGGAGGCAAACATCTGCTTCCTCAATGTATCAGTTTGTTTCCCCTTTGTTAGGAGTGAAAGGAAAAGAATTTGGGTTCACTGTGTTGGGGAGAAGCTTGAGCCACCAAATTGTTTTGGTGTTGGGTACGGAGTCAAGAAATCACGGTTGCGTGCACCGAATTGTGGCCTTTAGAAACCTGCCTTTTCACTGGTGGATAGGAGCAGGACTTACGCAAGGTGCCCATAAGGGCGTCAATCTGGACTTCATCAAATTAAGTAAGGGTTCTGTTGAAGATTGTCCCACATAAAAAACTTTTTAGGACGTTGGTTTTGGCTTCCATTGTTGACAGATGTAAATCAACACCTCTGACGTACGTCTCTTTACCATGGCAAAGGAGGCACACTTCCATTGGTGGTCCAAGAGGAGAACACAACCCAGTGTACGGAGAAGAGTCCAGCCCACTGCCCTCCTGGCAAGTCCATGAATAGATTGTCACAATCAGTGTTGGGGAAAATAATATCCCTCATCTCCATTATCATCCCCAAGGGCTGGTTGGGTATGATCAGAGTCCAAATCGAAACTTGGGGCACTGCTGTGCGCCTTTGAGCCAAAGGCGTAGATCAGCCTGAGGCAGGTATGGTGTCAAGAGACAACCTTCGTCGGGACAGAGATGGATTTGACTCAAAGTCGAAGAGGATAAAAAGAGTCGTGTTTTGGTGTTGTTGCTGCCAGAGTCGATATCGCAGGGACCGGTTGGCTTTTGGTGCAAGACGAGAACTTGACTCCAGCGTTGAAGTAGAACAAGAGGCGGGTTCTGGAGGCACAGGCTGTACTGAGGGCAGACCCAATGGCAGTAACCACACTGGGGGCTTCTGCAGATCTTTGGGGCCAAAAGGAGCAGCAGAGAGAGCTGAAAGAGTGCCAAAATGAGCAATATGGCCTCAATCTGTTGCGACTTTGGTGATGGACCTGCAAAACTGGGGCAATGGGATCTATTGTGGAGCCAGCTCCTCAGAAGGAGACCGAAAGTGCGACCACTGGGCACCCGGACACCCTCATGACTTCTCAGGTTGAAAGTGGCAGGGCTGGCTGGGACGAATCCTGCTTGGCCCACTTGAACTTACAATGAAAAAGAGGGTATGCAGTTCCTTAAATGTGTATAGAGCGATGTACAGAGGTACACAATATGACGTTGTCACTGAAGGACAATCCAATAATCTGTAGGAGAGGAATGGCTCCTTTCAAAACGAAGACCCTCACACACCCAACCAGTTCGGTGTCATGCTTCATCATATGGGTCTGATCCTCGTCGGGTCGGCACTGCAATATCTGACGGGCACCCATAGAGGGGCTCTTTAGCGGAGATCTTTAGTTCCTTGCCATTTGGTGTAGTGTGGGTGAGGGGCCTAGGGAGTGTAGATGTGGTGTAGTGAAGAAATAGGTTAAAACAGGCTGGGGAGTCCAAGAAGTGGCTTTATTCAAGTTGGATCTCCACCTGGATTTTAAACAAGCATTGGCATAGCCAATAGGTCTCGCTTTTGGGACCTTATAAGTATTTAGTTATGCAGCAGGTCGCAAAAGCGAGACCTATTGGCTATGCCAATGCTTGTTAGTAATAGTAGTGCACTATTTCTATTTTAGTATTCGTGGTGTACTGGATATATTTGATTTACTTGAATAGTGATATATTACACTTCTTCCAGTTTTAGAAATAGTAGTCCAATGCATACATTTCATTTTACATCGATTGAACACATTTTATTTGGCGGAATAGGGGTGCAAGGATCACATTCAATTAATTTTACATGGTCGTGCATTGGACACTTTATTTGAGGACTCCTGATGCATCGCACACATTTAATGAATACAACTGGGGTGCTCTGAAACCGTTTTCTTTTTTATGAATCGTGATGCATTCAACATTTTTATTAGTTTAAAAGTGTTGCTTGACAGATTGCAGTTAACCGTGGTGCGTTGCACGTACTTTAGTTTTAGAAAGGATAGTGCCGAGCACACTGTTTTATTGTTATGCATAGTGGTGCGCGGCACAATTCGGATTGCAATAAATAGTGAGACGTTGTGCACAAGGAATTTAGTGAACCCTGCTCACACAAGTTATGTGATCAAGTGTCTGGGAAACATTTCACGGCTATGAATCACCGTGCACAGAACACAGGTTATTGATGTTAGCAGCAGTGCGCAGCTCACTTTCTGGCCCGATTATGTGCTACACACATTTCATGTTTTTGGAATCTCGGCGCCTTCTCAACATATTTCATTTTTTGTAGTAGCCGTGCACTGCACGCTTCACTTATGCCTGCAGCGCTTGGTGCACGTCATTGATAAGAATGAAAGGCCCACTGCGACAAGTTTTTTTATAGGACTAGCAGCGTAAACCAAGTATTTTAACATATTTCATTTTAGGAAACGTGGGTCATTTCACACGTCCTTGGCGTGGGTAAAGTTGCAAAGCACACAGTTTATTTTTTGGGAATAAGGTATTCGTTGCACTCGTTTTTATTAGTGCTAATGTCAGGGCGTTGCACGTTTTATTGGTGATAGTGGTGCATTTCAACGCCTCGCCAGGGGAAGTAAGCGCCACATAAATACAAAAATTCAAGTGCAGACATGTCATTGCTAAAACAGCGCAGTGTACATATTTCGTTGTGTAGGCCTGGTGTCCCACGCGTTTCAGTGAGACAGATAACAGCAACACATTCCATTCCATTAGAAATGCGGTGCACAGTTTATTTCAAAGGTATAAATATCAGTGCACTTATCTTTAATAATGGTGGTGCAGTGCGCGCATTATATCCATAAGCATTACATTGCCCCGCACATATTACTTCAGTTCCCAATCCAGTCCATCTTTTTTTGCCCACTCGCCACTTTAGGAAGTGGCCATCTAGAGAGCACCAAGGCGAACAGTTCGTGATGGACTGCTATTGCAACTGAATTTATATTACACTTACTACTCCTGGTGAGGCACTGAAGCACTTTACAGCGAGAGTAGCACAATACTCTGGAACCCAAGGTTAGTGGTTAAACCAGTGGTTAATGAGAATAAGCCTGTGCTGTCAAGGAAATACTTTTCAAGAATTTTCTGCGTTTCTTTAGCACTTTGCTCGCTTTCTGAAGATGTGGATATAGGCACCTGGCTAGAGAAGCAAGACAATTGGCCAGGTATCTCAGAAAATACTAAATGCCAAAAACAAATACCTGTGACGCATCCACAGCCACTGCCCAGAGTTAAAAGCCATGCACTTCAGCCGTCGCTGGGGCTTTATACACAAAGCACTAACTAGAATCGACAGCAAGAGCAGATAAAATGCACTGTGAAGAGAAAGCGGCCGACACTTACACACCAGTTGTAAACGGCGTGAAAAATACGAAATGTATTTCGGTTTCACACTCAGTTTGTCCGTGTAAGTATAGACTTGGCACAAGTTTCCAAAGTTTGTGTGACTGGTTTATTTAAGACGTAGAAAGAATGCCTCTTAATAATACCCCAAGCTGTTCACCTCTAAAACAGCGGGAGTCCTTACTGGCCGCCTCTTAAATCCTGCCGACCTGGTGCAAGTCCGGGCACAGTCACCATAGAATCATGAAATCTGAACTAATCCTATCCAGGAAGACTCCTAAAATGGATATCCCGAACACATGCACGGGTCAGGCACCCATAGCATCGTCAATTCAAGTTAACCCTTTTGCACGCCCACACACGTTAGCCAACAGTGCAAAATGCGATTCATCTGAGCCTTCTTAAACGCGGGCGGTTACATTTGTCCCGGGTTCGAATACCCCAAACGGATGAAAGCTGTAAAAAGTGTTCCATAATGCAGAATCCTGCAGCCAGCTAGGAGGTGCATTGTAAGCAACCCGCCCCTCCCCCCTCGGAGCACAGCTGCAGATCGCCAGACTTTCATGGTTTTAGAAAGAGAATACAAGATATTTCTGTGGACTTAGTGTATGTGGCCACGGTGCTGGCGTCGGCGGCCCTGCGCCTCGCCTGAAGCAGTCCATGCTGCCTGCAGTCCCTACCGCTCATCTGAGAAAGTGCTCGCCCGTCCCTGCCCCTTTACACGCAAAGGCAAGCAGTTAAAGTGTCACTTAACATTTTAAAGATTGTGAATTATATTGTATATTGTTAACTCCCCAAAAACATAAAACTAACTTTATGGTCCTCACGTGACTCTTGGGAGCCAGTGAGGGGTATCTTTCTGAGCCCTGGATGATTTTTACGAGCTAACTTCGAGATAAAAAACCTATCCATTTGACATATAAATGTCATAGTCACTTTTGGTATAGTTTGGCGTCGCTAAAATATCCGAAGCGAGAAAGCTTTCGAGAGTAACGCAAAACAGGGAGCGTGCGGTGTGGCATCGGATTCAAAGGCAACTGACACGACCACACAGTGTTTCCCTTGGGGGAGCGAGCAGGGGCATCAACTGTTTGCAAGATAATTACAAACAGATGTCGCCAAAGCTCGGTCCCGCAAGGGAAACGCCAAACGTGCACCCGTTGCAATTAAAAGCAATGCAAAGCGTGCACATTTTTGGCCCAAAAAGCAGAGTTATTCCAAGATGTCCCCTCCTATGCAGCGTATGCGCGCTGCGTAGGCAAGACCTAAAGAATGAGTGGTGACTATCTGTAGTTTGATACAGGATAAATGCGCTCTACTCTCAAAGGGTCAACATTTTTCTTGCCATATTAGTCAGGGGGATCTGTGGCAATTCATCAAGACCTAGTGAAAAACTATCTACACACCGTGGAAGGTGGGTAACCTGTGGGTAGAGTACCTACAGCTGCCGAGGATGACCTAAAAACCTCTTGTACTTAGACATCAGGGAAGACTTCGACAAAGACCTGTTGCAGAAACAGTTTTGAGAGAGGGAACAGGTCTGAGCCCTCATCTTCGTGCGTGACTTATGAGGCTTCCTTTAGTATTCAGTGACATACAGTTTTGCTTCATATTCCTAGATCCTCGTCAGGTTTATAAAGGCACACTCCTCACAAGACGTCGCTGGGCAGGGGTGGCACTTATATGCAGCTCTATTGTCACTTTTTTGGCAAAATAAAGTCAACACTGAGCCGAATGGCACCACCTACAAGTGCATGGGAGCAATGTGCATTCCCTCCTTGGTCGTCACCTACCCAGTCGGTCCTTAGACAGACTTCCTTTCGTCTCTATGGTTGTGTCTTCCCTTATCCTCACTTTCTCACCTCTCCTACCCCCCACTACTTTCTCTCTCCTTTCTCTCTTCTCCTAATGTATTGCTGATTGTTTGATATTATGTTTACTTGTTGATCTTTTTCTGGTATATTGTTGAACCACATTGTTGCCCCTCCTTTCTTCTCGCCTGTCGGCTCCTCCCGCATCCTCTCTCTATGTCTCTCCTTCTCTCCTCTCTCAATTTATTTGAGACTGAACTATTTTGACTGATGCCCAATGGAGCTACTTGGTTTAGCTATAGGGGAGATGGGCCGTGGATTCCCTCCTCGGTCTTTTGACAGACTTCTTTTCGTCTCTCCTTATTGTCTCTTTCCTTATCCTCCCTTTCTCACCTCCCCTGCCCCCTCCGCTACTTTTCTCTCTCCTTTCTCTTCTCTCCTCTCCTAATTGTATTGCTTATGTTTTGAATGTTTTGTGTAATTGTTGAACTTTTTCTGTAACATTGTTGGTTCTCATGTAAAGCGCTCAGATACCTCCGGGTCTAGCCAGTGCTATATAAAACTTTAAATAAAAATAAATAAATAAATAAATGCTGTTTAAGTCGGTCAGATCCTGTCTGACACCTGGGGTTAGTCTAAAGGGGAGGAATCTGCAGTTGGAAGTAACCATCAGAATAACTCAGTCCTGTGATGCCGTGCCGAGGTTCTCGAAACAGTGATCAATATTCATCACGGAGTCCACCTAACAGTCCAGGTTAGTAATTTTTTGTAACCTAGGTTCCTCCCAACTAAGAAAGGTGGAAAACGCTCTGATCAACAACATAAATAGTTCATTCCACTGGCCCAGAACCAGACCATTTCACAGAGCCTCTTCAACTTCTCTGCATAGCTAGATAAAAGGTGTAAACACAATCGAATTCTACCTTTATTTTTTTTGCAACATTTATTATTGTATTTATTTATTGGATATTGCAGATCAAAAGTATCAGTATGTTTGCGTTCAGATGAAAGAGGATGTCTGAAGGGAATAGGAGTCACTGAGATCAAAGGAAAGTGAAAAGTATACATTTGTTATGAAAGATGTAATATAAACACTGAACCAGTATCTCGGACAATAATAAATATAAAAACTGTGGGATAATTAAATGTGAGGTAGAAGCAGGGGTATTAAGAGAGTGGGGGGTCATTTAAAAGGGATTGACAAGGGGCCAGAGCGTACGTATGGCAAGGTCATTGCAAAGATAATCAGGAACTCTCAGGGAGCATCTAGAGCAATCCACCGTAGGAAGGTTGTAGTGGACAGAGTGGTTGGAGACACTTCAGGGTACCAATGGTTTTATGGAATCAGCTAGGCAATCTCAAGAGGTGGTAGCAGCATCCCGATACTGTCTTGAAAGGCATGTAATTTACCACTGAGTTTATAGGTAGTTAACTCATGACTAGCAACTCTATGGAGCTCAATCAGCCATTCATTGCACGTTGGAGTGGGGGTTGCTGCCAATGTCTGAGGATGCACAATTTGGCCACAGTGAGCGAAGTTGCCAGTCAGTGGTACTCATATATCGTCAACTAGGAGAGGAGTGATATATTATGGAGGAGGGCAAGCTGAGGAGATACAGAAATCGGGAGGAAGCTGTACAGGCAATGTCTACTCCAGACTTGCTCCCGAAAGGTAGAAAGAGCTGGACAGGCCCAAAGAATATGGAATAGATCACAACAATTTGCTCCACATTTCCATCAGAGGTCATGAGGTAGGAGTTTAGGTTTTCTGACTTTCCAGGAAGGCCAGAACCAATCGTTCAAGATTTTAAAATAGAAAATGTTCAACCTGGACTGCCTGAGAGCCTTGTTGTGGTCTACAAGCACAGTCACCCAGTCCTCTGTGAGCAATCTTTTCCTAGGAGTGTCTGCCACTCGAATCTGGTTGCATTAAGGTAAGGACCAGAATGTAGGATTTTGATGAGGATCATATATAGGCCAGCAATTATGCCTCGGAATTGGCCCTGTGCATGCAAGTATTGGAGGATGAGGAACAGGAGCAGTCCCAAAGAGGGTTTAGCACATGCAGCATGCAAGCAGTGAGCTAGCTGGCAGTAATGCCAAAGGTCTGTATTCTGGCGCCCAAATTCCAGTTGCAATGTCAGGAGGGTCTTGACCAATCCAAATATTTGATTCACTTTTCTCAGCCCTCTGTTACACTAGGAAAACCAGTAAAAAGTTGCCCTACAATGTAAAGACCCACATTATACCATAATCAAACCTTTTTGTGGAGCAGTGCTGGAGTGACCATGAGCTTGTGGGCCTTGTTCTAGGCCACTTCAGTTATAGGCAAAATCGGGTTAGAGACTATTAAAGGGTTAGAGGTAGAAACATACAAAGGAAAAGACCGATATGGCAATGTTTAAGATGACATTCTAAATGCCAAAATATCATAAGGGAAACCGCGAAGCAGAAATTTATTCAGCTTCAATAGCAACTATCTTAATCAGAGGGGAATAAATCACTAATATCTTCCAACCGGAGTTTCATGGGAATTGTATCTGAGAACCTCAACCACATAGTCACTGAACGCAGTATATATTTTCTCCACTCGTGTGGTTAAGTGGATAGTTGCATCATCCGGTCAATTACCACTCGAGTGTTCGGTTCTCCGAGTGATAAGTTGACCTCCACCTCGAGGGAGACTGTCTGGATAGTGGCAGTCGTGACAAATGATTGAAAAATGCCTCTTATCCTGTAGGGTAAGCTCTAATGACCGGGAAAGGGGTATGGTTAAAAATTGTGGTGGTGCCTTGGTGGATTAGCTACTGGTCAGACGCACCTGGTGAAAAGGTCAACATGTTTCGGCCGTAGGTGCTTCGTTTAGTAAAGCGGCCTTTGTCTGGACGATGAGGTGAGCAATAGGTATTATTTATCCTGAGTATATTCAACATTTCTGCGGGTAAGAGTCCTCTCACCCTTCTTCGTCAATTAGTGCAACAGTTGCTTGACTAACATGGTCATTGGTACATCCTTTTTTCTATGACTAGAAAGAGAGAGAGCAAATGCCAATAACCTCGATTTGGTTATTCTAGAAACCCTAGAAAACAAATGATTATGCCGAATGCATGCACTCTGAAAAACAACAATGCCGGCATACTGCCTTAGAGCCTTTGAACAGGGGCGGAACGACTACATCCCCTGGCTATCTTTCAACTGAAAGATGCAAGTACCAGATGAACAAGATACTTACCTTCGGTAACGCATTATCTGGTAGTGACTATCTAGCTGCAGATTCCTTACCTTTGAATTTCCCAGGCGTCAGGCTGGATCTGGAAACTTTTGCTGATCAATACCCCTTGCAGCCGACATCAGGTGGCTCCATCCAGCGCCACGTGACATCGTTGGTGTCGGTTATGACGTTCCTGTGCCTACATAGGTGCCACCCAGGCCACAAAGCGACTGACGTAAACGTGTGCAAAACTAGGGCCCTGAAAGGGGAGTCACCTAGACCTACAACATCAGTCCGCATAGAGAAAAGACATGGGTGGGGCTGTAAGGAATCTGCAGCTAGATAGTCTCTCTACCAGATAATGCATTACCGACGGTAAGTAAGTTGTTCATCTGATAGAGACTTCTAGCTGCAGATTCCTTACCTTTGAATCGGATACCCGAGCCATACCATCCCAGCGGTAGGTTGCGGACTCATGAGCTAGCCTAAAAAGTCTTGCAGGACTGAGAAGGCAAAGTGCCCGTCCCTATGCACTTTACCATCAAGGCAATAATGTTTTGCGAACGTGTGCAATGATGCCCATGTCGCTGCCTGACAGATGTCTTGCACTGGGAATCCCTGTGCCAAGGCCGTAGTCACTTATAAGTAAGGGGGTTGACCCAGTTAAAGTTACGGGGACCTGGGTTGGCTATGAAGTGAAAAAAGAGGGGTCCCAGTAGCAGTGGAAAATGTAGACATAAACATGCAAAATAATCAAAGAAACATGACTCGAATCCACACTGTTTTACTTCACAATGGGAATGCGCATTTAAATATGCAATTAATATACACAATAACAAATCGGTAATTTACATGGTGCCCCAAGAGCGGGAGGGGTGGGAGGTGGTGGTGGTTGTGGGGAAATGGTGAAGGAAGAAGTGAGATTTCAAAAGTGACAGTAAAATCAACAGTTGTCAATCATTTAGTAATGTTACAAACACTGTACATTGAAATGAGACAAAAAAGTTCATGAGTTATTCAAAGGAAGCCATCCTCCAAGAAGTTCAATTAATGAGAATAGTGGGGAGTGGAGTTGGCGATGGAAAGTAGACGTGTGTCGACGTTTCGACCCTTTCGGAGGTGCAGACATCAATGGTTGTCTTGCTGGAGGGTCTTCATCAGGACTGGAGGGGCACACACCCGTGTGAGCAACAATAGATGTCAGAGCGTTGGTGGTGAGGGTCCAGGTTAAACGTAAACGAGTAAGGTAAAATCAGATTGCCGTCATGGAAGAACGTCCGGCTGGGAGACCAGTCCGTGACGGTGTGGGAACGGATAAGGATATATCCACAGTAATTGAATCCGAAAACCGCCGTGCGAATGCGTGCGGCTTAGAGACGGGTCCGTCGGGATCAGGCAAAACCGTGCTCAGGCAGGGATCGTTCGCGGATTGAATCCGTGTGTGATCGCGGCCGGCTGTCAATGTGCCGTAGTCACAGCCTTTCCCCTTGTGTAATGGGCCCTTAATCCCTCAGGGGGCTGCTTCTTCGCCAAGGTATAACAGATTTTTATGCAGAGAACCACCAAGCTAGAAATGGTTCTTTTCTTTCCACATACCCCACAAATTGTTTGTCATCCACCCGGAACTCTTTTGTGTGGTCCAGGTGGACAACAACGATCTTTTTGGGTCCAGTCAGTGGAGACTCTCCTCTTCCTTAGAGGAATGTGGGGGAAGCAAAGAAGGTAGGCAATGTAATGGACTGACCTAAATGGAATGGGGTCACCACCTTTAGCAAGAATGATGCCCTGGTGCGAAGCACCACCTTGTCCGGAAAGGACAGAAGATAAGGAGGCGAGCTGGATAACATCTGCAATTCGCTCACCCTCTGGGACGATTTATTGGCCACTAAGAAGGCTGTTTTGATGGTCAACAGCCGGAGGGGACAATTGTGCAAACGCTCAAAAGGAGCACACGTCAGATAAGTAAGGACCAAAATAATGTCCCATTGTGGTATAACAAAGGGCATAGATGGAAATAAATCAACCAACCCTTTCAAAAATCTATTTACAATCGGAGATTTAAAGAGGGAAAGCTGGTCTGGGAGCCGCAAAAAAAGCATGCAGAGCAGAAAGATAACCCTGGAGTGTTCCCAAATTGGAGCCCTGCTGGGCAAGGGTAAGAATGAACACAAGGACAGTAGAAAGAGGAGCAAAAATTGGGTCATAGACCTTTCTGTACATTATAACACAAATTTCTGCCAACGGCAGGCATATACCGACTTAGTGGAAGGCCTCCTGGCCGCCAGAATAACATTACAAACTTCGGGAGGAAGGTCAAAAACCATCAACTGCGGGGGCGTGGCTTGGAAGGCCAGCATGGCGGACGCAGCTTAGCTGAGCTCCGTCCCTGCCGGCCGCTTATCCGTCGACTGATCCTGCTTTCCCCACTCCACGGTTACCCCAAGGGTGACATCCTGTTTCGGAGGTCTGCGGGCTCCCGCCGGTGACTTTTCGGCTGCTTTGGTGTCCCGGGGGCCGGGGGACGGCGAGTGCCGGCAGAGAGGCCTAGGCGGCCTGCAGCAGCCGGGGTGCTAGAGTTTGGCGACCCCGACCGGAGGAGTGCGGCGGCCCCCGGGGCACGGACGGAGAGCGGCGGGCCCGCAGCAGCGGCGGAGGACCGTGCTGGACCATGAGCTTTTTGGGGGTGCCTGGGGTCCCCACTGCCAGGTGTGACCATTGCCTGCTGGGTCGGCGCTGCAGTATAACGGCGGGGAGGTGCGGCACAGTCAGGCCCTGGAGAGGTGGCGATTTCATCGGTGTGGGGCAGCCCTCCCCATATTGATCCTGCAGGGGGGCCTCTCGCTACGTAGCGAGCAGCTCGCTGGGGGGCCCCTGACACTGGTACATCATGTGGCCTGTTGGGAGACCCCAGAGGAGAGTGCGGCCTGCGCTCTGGGTAGGAGCTCGATTTTCGTGAGGCCCGGCGTTGGACTTGCGGAGGCGCTGGGGGCTTGGTCCTGGCAAACGCTTGCAGGGGGCCGTGGCTGGACCATCGTGGCCCTTATTACATCATTCCGGCCCCACCCCGCTGTTGGAGCATAACACAGGGGGGCCGACGGGCCCCAGCTTCGGGCGCACAGGCGGAGTTGTGTCCTCTGGCCCGGACAGTGAGGTAGGGGCCAGTGCTTGGAGCGCTCCTTCGGAGTTCTGCCTGACCCTGGCACTGGAGGCGGACTGTTCCAGGTGGCGTGGGCCCAGCGACGTCCACGGTAAGGAGGTGTGCAGTGCCCCCATGGTGTCGAAGTGAGGGGAGGACTGGTGGCCAGCGTCCGGCGGAGGGGCCTGGGGCGAGATACACGGCGCCTAGGACGAGCCGCGGCGCTAGTGGTAGCGGCGCTAGTGGTAGCGGAGTGGACGGCGCCGGGGCCCCCCCCTTGGATCTATTTCAGATTGCCTCCCTACTGGTGAGGGGACTGTGTTCTCTAGAGGCCGGCTGCTTTGCTCTTGGCCCAGCTTCTGTTTGTGGTTGGTGGTGGAGCGGTGATTCGCAGGGGTCCACGCCGGCAGTCGATTGAGTGAGAGTGGCCCTTGGATTGGGGTGCCCGGGCAGAAAGTGCTCTTGGTCGTGGACGTAGCGGAGGGACTCCTGGCCCGACATATCGGCAGCCGGATCGGGCCGCAGTGGGCGCTGGGGCGGACCCGCTGGCTATGATCTGGTGGTTTCAGACAGAGGGCCTCGGAGAGGGGTCACCTGGGAGGCCATGACACTTGGTGCAGGTGGTGGAGGGGCCCCTAAGCATGGCCCGATAGACAAATTCACGGGGCCCAGTGGTAATACGGGGGCCTCCGGTGGACCTCATGATACACTCCCAGATAATGCGGCACTCGCGCAATCCCGGGACATTTTGGATGCAAAGATAGGGGCAGTGGGGTCGGATGTTAAATTGCTGCGCCAGGATCTGTGGAATGCGGTCTCTCGCATTGCCGAGACACGCATCTCTGGAGCAGAGGACGATATTACCACACTTAAGCGCAAGGTGGCCAGTTTGGAATCTGTTCAGAAGGGCCTGGCGCTTCGTGTGCAAGATGCAGAAGGGCGCGTCAGGCGCAATAACTTCCGTTTTGTTAGTCTGCCAGAGGGCTGTGAGAAGGGGGACATGGAGGGCTTCTTAGTGCAGTGGCTCGAGAGTTGGCTTCACTCTATCCCGTTGCTTTGTAATTGAGCGGGCGCATAGGACTCTCATGCAAAAGCCACCAGAAGGGGCACGACCGCGGCCTGTGATTGCTAAGCTCCTTAATTACCACGATAGAGACATGATCCAAAGCAGGCCAGAGTGAAGAAACCATTACTATACGAAAACCAGCGTGTCCTAATCTTTCCAGACTATACCCGCATGGTGCAGCAAGAACGACAGTCCTTTGCTGCGGCCAAGACCCGGTTGCGTGATTTGAAACTACAATACGCTCTCCTGTCTCCGGCACCGTCTGAGGGTCGTGTATCAGTCCCGCACGCACTTCTTCGACTCCCCGGAGGTGGTGTTTACTTGGACTGACGAAATTGTGCCAGTGAGGGTGCATACGCCTCCGGGGTTGAACTCCGACTCCTCTCATGGTGGGTCACAGGCGCAGCCCCTCCGGGAAGCACGGCGCAACGACAATTGGAGGTCCAGCTCGCGGCAGCGGTCTACGTCATATACGGCCGCGGAGCAGGACACGGGAGCAGCCGGGAAACAGTCTAAGGGCTGCCGACTATATAGAGTGACATAAGTTTGATGCCTTTGTTTCTGTTTTGTCTTCGCCTCCATAGACTTTGGGTCCTGCCCTGGGAGGCGTTGGGGCCCCGTCAAATTTGGGGGCGTTGCGTGTTGGAGGCGCATGAGCGTTCCTGTGAGTGCCCTGGGGGTGACTGGGATGGGGAGGGATACCTACGGGCGGGGGGACCCCCTAGTTGTAGGTTGGTAGTTGAAAGTTTTCGGGGGATGGGTAGTTTTATGGGGATCCATTGGGGTAGAGGGTCATCGACCTCGAGCTGGGGGTGGAGACTCTGCTTCACCGCGACAGGTGCTTCATTGTTCTTTGAGGTATGGGGTGGAGGAGGAGGTAGGTGTCACGGGGGACTGGTTGATGTTGAAACGGGGGGAATGCACGGTCCTAGTGTTGTTGCAGTGGTGGCTGAGTGTGTGCATACATGGCGCGTACAGTGGCTCTTTGATACGGGAGGTCTTTAATGTCATGCCCGGATGATGGGGTCGATGGGCCCAGGGGCACACTGCGTGTCCTTAGTTGGAATGTGAGGGGAGTAATGTGAGGGGAGTATTGGATAAGATTAAGCGGGGGCGATCTTGAAGCAGGCCAAGCGAGCGGGAGCGGATGTAGTAATGCTGCAAGAGACGCACCCTTTAGGTAACAAAACCCTTTGCCTCCAACGATATGGTTATACTCAGGTCTTCCATGCTGGCTTCGCTAGGGGCTCCAGAGGGGTGGCCATTCTGGTACATCGTAGGGTTCCATACGTCCATACCACTCAATGGGTAGATAAGCAGGGTCGATACATATTTGTCCAGGGCACCCTTGGAGAGGAGTCTGAGTGTTTGGTTAAGTCTACGCCCCACCCCCGTTTCAGTGGTCTCTGGTGGAAAAGATAATTGCGGTGTGGGCGGATATCCCAGATGTACTAGCAGTAGGGGGTGGTGACTGGAATGATGTTGTGGATGGTGCACGAGATAGGTATAGGCCTGAGGGGGTAAGGGGGGGGGGGGGGGGGGGGAGAGGGAGGACGGTGGCAGCCGGCAGTACCAAGTTGAGTGATCTGATCAGGAATCTGGGCTGGGCTGGGTGGACACCTGGAGGCACATCCATGGTACACAGCGCGAGTATACCTTTCTTTCCGCAGTCCATAAATCCTTCTCCAGACTGGATTATATATTCGTCCCTACGGCAACTCAGGGCAGGGTTGAGACCGCGGCTATACTGCCGCGGGGGCTGTCGCCAACGACAGTTACTATTCGTCTGGATCGGCGGCGACAGCCATTTCAGTGGCGCCTTGCTGGAAGGCATCTGCAACTAGTAGACTACCAAATACACATGCGGGAGGCCATCGCCCATTATATGGTTGAGAACGTGGGGACGGTGGCGGACAAGGCGATGGTATGGGAGGCCATGAAGCCCAAGTTGAGGGGCATTGACATTGCTTGGTGTGCGGCGGCTAAGAGGAGGCGTAGGGAGGACTTGGATCAGGCAGAGGCAGAGATCAGGGATCTGGAGCGGCGCAGCAGCCTAGAAGGTGAGGGCCAGAAAGTGGGGCAATTGTTGTTTGCTCAGCAGTCTTACGCCTCATTATTGCATGAGGCACGGCAGATGTGGATGGCGACCCGCAGTCTAATATACCAATGGGGCGATAAGTCAGGGACAATGCTTCATAGACTGTGTCAGGGCCTGACTCAGGCTCAGACCCTCCCGAGGGTGGTGGATGGCTCTGGATCCCTGATTACATAACCCAGGGCGCTAGCGGAGAGCTTTGCGACGTACTACGCCGATCTGTATGCCCCAAATGAATGCATCTCCGCGGATCTGATTGGCAAATTTATAGCTGATCTGCCGCCGCGAGTGGTTGCGGATGAGGCTCGTGACCGCCTCAATCTTCCGCTGACAGAGGATGAGTTGGGTGTTGCTTTGAAGGAGTTGAATACTGGCAAGGCCCCAGGCCCTAATGTCTTTCCCAGCAAATTCTTTAAGAAATTTCACTTATAACTTGGGGCCCACTATAGAGCAGTGGTGGAAGAGGCTAGGGAGCGTGGCTGCTTACCCCCAGATAGGAGGCATGCTGAGGTGGTGGTATTTCACAAACCTGGTCGGCCCCCGGAGCAGCATGCTTCGTACCGTCCAATATCTCTTCTAAACGTGGAGGTCAAGGTCTTGGCCAAGGCATTGACCAATCGGTTGCTGCCATATATCTCTGATCTCGTACACCCCGATGAGGCGGGCTTCATGCCCCGACGGTCGACGCGGCATAATATTAGGCGGCTCATGTTGCGGTGGCGGTGATTCGCTCCACCGGTGTGCAGGCGGCACTTTTCCTGGCCGACATGGACAGGGCGTTTGATTCGCTTAGATGGATAAAAAATGTTTCGCTCCTGCCCCGACTGAATGTGGGGCCCGTTTTCGTGACCTATGTGCAGTTGCTGTACACGGATTTGACGGCCTCCGTTCGTGTGGCGGGGGTGTCGTCCCAGAGTTTCGCCATAGGGAGGGGCACCAGGCAGGGCTGCCCCCTCTCGCCCTACTTATTCGCCTTGGACATGGAGCCGCTGGCAGCGTGGGTCCACATAGATGCGCAGAGGCAGGGGTTTGAGTGGGAGCGCGGTCTGTCGGACAGAGTCTCGCTTTATACGATGTACTGTTCTTCTTAACGGACCTAAATAGGTCGGGCCCGCCTGATGCGTATTTTACAAATTTTTGGCGAGACGTCGGGCCTTTACATCATTCCACGCAAATCTACCCTCTGGGTGCTAGGGGATGGCCCGGCAGTCGGAGACTGAGCGTCAGCCCTTCAGACCGCAGTGGGAGGCATCAAATACCTTGGGGTGTTCCTATCTGAGATCTCCGCTGTATCCTGGGAGCGCAATGTGGCGCCAATTTGGGAGCGCACCCGGGCGGACATTAAAGTGTGGTCCCGCATGCCACTGACAATCTACAGTAGATCGGCCATATTTAAAATGGTGGCCCTGCCTAGACTACTTTATCAGTTGCAAAACCATCCTTATCCGATATCACCCTCCTGGTTCCGTCAAGTAGATTCGGTCCTGGGACAATTCCTCTGAGTGGGTGGTTCGGTCCGGGTGGCGCTACGCACATGCTTTCGCTCAACATACGGTGGGGGTTTGGCGACTTCCGATGTTCGCTCTATTACCAAGCTTCGCATCTCCTTGTATTAAATGAATGGGGAGACAGGGGTGACCCGGCCTATGCGCTGGAGCGGTTCCTTATGGAGCCCCCCACGCTTCACACATTGCTATACGCGACGCAAAGGCGCAGGGCATTGCCGTCAGTGACTCAGGTAGTATTTGATGTCTGGAGGCAAGCCCTGCGGCGACTGGGGTGGTGGCAGACCCTGACTGCAGAAACTCCTCTTTGGTGAAATAGCCGTTTCCCTGACCTGGTGGCCCTCCGGGGCTTTGCGGGGTGGGACGATATCGGAATCTCTAGGCTGGGAGATGTCATGGGTGGCACGTCAATCAAGTCGTTCCAGGACTTGAGTGCGGAATACCATATGCCCCATACTCATTTTACAATTCCGACATGCCATTGCCCCATATTTGGAGGGATTGACATCTCTTCCTGAATTTAGTCCGCGGGAGGCTCGGGTCTTTATAGGAGATATTGAGACCAAAAAAAATATCACGCATATATCAATCCCTGATTATACATTGCTCATCCGATTTGCAGAAACTGAAGGGGACCTGGAAGGATGATGTTGGAGCGTTGGAAGAGGAGGACTGGAATGAGGCTCTGGCAGGCCCCAGAGGAGCGGCCATTTCGGTCCGCCTTAGGCTGATCCAATTCAAATACTTACACAGGGTATATTTCACTCGGCGGAGGCTGTGGCAGGCAGGCCTGATCGCGTCCCCGATCTGTACTAGGTGTGGACGTGAGGAGGGCACCTTCTTTCACACGGTGTGGAGTTGTGGTCACTTAGGTTCTGGAATGGGGTGTGGAATGGCTTAGATTAGGTCCTTGGATGGGTGCTCCCACGCACGCCTCGCCTGGGACTGTTGCATGTATTGGATGGAGTGGGGGGAAACCTTTACAAGAGGCATTTATTGTTATTGGGGCTCACTGTTGCCAAACGAGATATAGCACAGGTGTGGAAGGACCCGAGGGCTTCGACACTGGTGGCATGGAAGAGGGGGCTAGATTTTTGTTTGGGGATGGAGAAGCCCATATTTCTTGCCCGGGGGCCTGGGAAACATTATAAAATCTGGAAGCGTTGGACTGATTTCAGGGGCATCTGGCTCCAGCCTCCGCCAGAACAGGACCAGATACTGGATGTTTGAGTGTGTTGTGCCGGTGGATGTGTGTACACAAATTGCCGACATTGTATGAAACCGTGCAGGGGGGGGGGGATCCAGGAGGGTAGGGAATTTGGGGGCGGGGGGGTTGGGTGGGCGGGCCGGAGGGAGGGTTGTTAATTGCATTCATTTTATGGTTTTTGATGTAAAAAACATGATGGATTGCAATGCATTATGTGTATCTATATGATTGGCAGTTGCCTCTGAGGTACAGAGCTCTGCAATTTCTATATGACCTATCAATAAAATCTGTTTAAAAAAAAAATCATCAACTGCTGCCGCTCAATCCCAACGCATGGAAGCGCAGAGTTGAGAGGTTTGGGTGGAGAATCCTCCCCCGCTGCTGCGACAGAAGATCCTCACGAAGGGGATACCAGACTCTCCTCGCCTAGTCTGGCGCCACAAGGATGACTGGTAGTTCCTGATCTTCTTCAGAACCCTAGGCAGGAGTGGTATGAGCAGAAAGGCGTACAACAGACCTGAGCACCACTCTGGACGAGACGCTTTGCAGAGCGATAGCCGCCTTGGAAACTCCAGCGTGCAGTAGTGCTGACATTGCACGGTCTCTTCGGAGGCGAACAAATCTAACCAAGGTTCTCCTCACTGTTGAAAGAGATCTTGTGCCACCTCCGACTAGAGAAGCCATTCGTGATCCTGAAGGCATCGATGGCTGAGATCATTCGCCCTGGGATTCAGAGAACCTGATAGGTGTTTAACCACTAGGGTAATGCCCTGATGTTCCAGCCATGCCCAGAGAAGCAGGGCTTCTCGACAAAGGGTCCACGACTCCACCCCACCCCACCTTGCTTGTTGTAGTACCATATGGCGGAGGTGTTGTCCGTGAACACCTGCACCAACTTCCCCTTGACAGAGGAAGGAATGATTTCAATGCCAACTGAATCGCTCAGAGCGCCGACAAGTTTATGTTGAGCCCCGTCTCCGCCAGTGACCCCTGATCTCCGCCTCTCCCATGTGGCCGCCCGATCCCAGAAGAGACGCGTCCGTCACAACTGTGAAATCTGGTTGGGGACGAGAGAGGGGTTGGACCCAACCACGGTTTGTTAACCACCACTGCAGATCCCTCGCAGTCCCTTCCAAGATCTGAACCACATTGGTGAGATTTCCCCGATGCTGTGCCCATTGGAACTTCAAGTCCCACTGCAGAGCCCGCATACGCCATCTGGCGTGTCTTACCAACAGGATGCAGGAGGCCATGAGACCCAACAGCCTCAGAGTCAACCTCACTGAAATCCAGGATAGAGGCTGAAACATTGTAATTATAACCTGAATATCCTTGACTTGCTGCTCTGGAGGATAAGCCCGAAACAGCACTGTGTCCAGAACAGCTCCGATGAAAGGAAGCGTCTGAGAAGGAGTCAGGTGTGGCTTCGGCACCTTTATAGAGAACCCCAGCGAATGCAGGAGGCCCACCATAATCTGAAGGAGGGAGATGACTGCCTGGGGTGAGGATGCCTTCAACAGCCTGTCGTCTACATAGGGGGAAGACTGACATCCCTAATCTGAGCAGATGGGCTGCAACCACCTCCATCACCTTGGTGAACACCCAAGGGGCACTTGTGAGACCGAAGGGGAGCATGGTAAACTGAAAGTGCTCGTGGCATACCATGAATCGCAGGTAACGCCTGTGGCCCGGCAGGATGAGAATGTGAAAATATGCATCCTGCAGAACCAAGTCTCCTTGGTCTAGGGCAGACCAGACCTGAGCCAATGTAAGCATCTTGAATGTCTTTTTTGAGGAAGAGATTGACGGTCCCAAGATCTAAAATGGGTTGAAGCCCCTTGTTCTTCGGAATCAGAAAGTAGCGAGAACAACAGCCATCACCTACTTCTGAAACTAGGACCCTTTCTATAGCTCCCTTGGCCAAAAGAGCTGTAACTTCTTGGAGCAACTTCAAATGATCCTCCGCAAGCTGTTCCTGAGTTGGCGGAATAGGAGGAGGAAAAGAAAGGAAAGGAAGAGAATAGCCCTCCTGGACGATCTGCAAGACCCACTTGTCTGTTATAGATCTCCATTGGGGGAGATGATGACAAATTCTCCCACCCACTGGAGTAGTGTGGTCCTGCAGAAGCATTCTAAGAGTGCTTGGAGGCTGCGGCTGCCGGGGGTAGTAGGGTTGATGACTTCTGGCCTCCATTCCAAGGACTGAATGAACAGCTTCCACGTCCACGCACGGGTTGAGTAGTCTGAGCGGGACGGTGGCTAGGATAGAGCTGACGCGGCTGGAAACCCCTTACACTGCCACGAAAGGGGTGAAAGGAAGACTGGCCACAAGGAGTGGAGGAGAGGCCCAATGATCTGGCCGTAGCTAGAGAGTCCTTCAACCTGACCAGGACCGAGTCTGCCTTTTCCCCAAAAGGGCGGGTTCCATCGAAAGGCATGTCCATCAAATTGGCCTGGAGATCCCCAAAGAAGCCCGCTGCTCAAAGCCAGGTGTGGCCCTCAAGGCCACGGTCGTTGAAATAGATCTGCCCAGTGAATCGGTCGTATCCAAACCACACCGTATGGTGAATTTTGTTGCATCTCTCCCGTCCTTGACAGCTTGGGAGAGCACAGACCGGGCCTCCTCCGGGACTTGTGGCAGCACCTGCGCAACAGTCTCCCAAAGAGAGTGGGAGAAACGGCTCTTAGGCATGCAGTATTCACCAACCACAATGCCAGTCTGAAGGAAGAAAACATCTTCTTCCCAAATGAGTTCAGTCTCTTGGATTCCCTATCCGGAAGGGAAGCACCCTGGGAAGTAGAGGCCTGCACCACCAAACTTTCTGGGGTGGGGTGTGGCTGAGGAACTTTGGGTCGCCCGAAGCTGGGCAATGGTGGCAAGCAATCATCCTGTTCACAGGAGCGCCTGTGCTAGGCTCTGACCAGGTTTTTAGAAGGATGTGCGTAAGTGCCTCCATAAAGGGCAAAGGGGGTTCAGAGGTGGAAGCCCCAGGAGAGTAGTCCTGACCTACACTGAGGGCATCTCCAGTCCAAGGACCTCAGCTGCCCTCTTAACCACCATGGCATAGGATGCCCCCTTCTCTGTAACCACAGTAGGTGGAGAGCATGCCAGTGTCTGGGGAAGTATCCAGACCACTGGCTTCCCCAAGTTCCCCATACCAGTCCATAGTCTCCTCAGAGACATCCTGGTTCTCTAATGGGTCTCCAGACTCCTCCCATTCCTCTCCTGAGCTCAGCACGTCTACAAAGCGCTCATGCCAAAACATAGAACTCCTTGTTCTGTTGACGTCGCAATCGGTGTCGCTTGACGCCTATTCCAGCTCCGTGTTATTAGGGATGAGGATGGGGCTTGTGCCAATGACAGGCGACGTCGCAGGCACAGACATCGGGTTCGACACCGGGGAAGGTTGCGTTGGCACAATCGGCATCGAACCGGATCCAGGATCTGATCCCTGAAGCCCCACCGACGCCGTTTGCTTACCAGCGCCGTTGCTGAAGCATACGGCGTCGAACCTGATGGGGCTCCATCCGACCCCGTGGGACCAGAGGGCTTATCAACGGGGTCTTTCCGCTTGAATACATGGTGCATGGCCTCGTACAAATCTTTAATTTGAGTGGGAGTCGCTTTGGCTCCCGGAAATGGAGGGAGGCGCAAAGTCGACTCTGGCTCTAGCTCCGCAGCACTGTGCCTACAGCGTTGGTATTACTTACATCTCTCGACGATGGACGCCAGTTGAGGTTAAGTCGAAGTCCACTTGGAGTCTTCTTCTCGTGCCTCTTCCCAGAGTGTCCAAATGACCTCGAATGGGAGGACGAGGATTTAGGGCTCCGTGAGCGGTCCCGCGACCTCCTCTTCCTCGAACGGGATTGTGACCTCCTCGGAGTATCGCTAGACGGTGTCAACTGCCGGGCCGTGAGCAACTTCATCGCCCGCTTCCTCAAGGTCTATGGAGCCATCGCCCGACAGTCCGAACACGACTTTGAATCATGGTCGCGTTCAAGACACCACAGACATACGCGGTGGAGATCGGTAACCAACATCATGCGGGAACAAGTCCTATATGGTTTAAAGCGGTCTTCCTACCACACATCCCTCGCATACAAAGTTACTCAAAAATATCGACAAATGTCAAGAAAAAAACCTGCCAAAAAGCGGCAGAGGGGTAGCTCTTCCCGGATCGGCGCTTAACTGGTGCTGAAAGAAAAGAACTGATGTCCGCGCGCCTGGGTGGCGTCTATGTAGGCACCACAACATCATAACCAACGCTACAGACACCAACGACGTCCCACGGAGCTGAATGGAGCCACCTGCTGAGCAAGGGGTATTGCTCAGCAAAGGTTTTCGGACCCAGCCTGACGCCTGGGAAATTCAAAAGTAAGGAATCTGCAGCAAGAAGTCTCTATCAGATTGCAATATTTACACAACTGAGACACCTTCATGAAGCAACCCCCAAGAATCCCTGTCTAAGAGAAATAAATTAGCACCAAATTGTAATTGTATTGTATTGTATTGTATTTGCATTTATATAGCGCTTACTACCCCTGACGAGGCGTCAAAGCGCTTTTTCGGCGGGTAGCACACTACTCCGGGACCCATAGAGGATTAGTGTTGAATTAGTATAATGAAACATGCAAGTACATTTTAAGTGGTGGATAGGTTAGTCAGTTATTTGGATTTGGAATGACAGCAGAAGGATAGAGGATGACAAAGGTTTGTATTTATTTATCGCTCGCTTGATGACGCATGCTATTCAGGAAGCCTATAAAGGATTAGTGGTGAATTAATATGGTGAACTATTAGGTAATTTCAGTGGTGGATATTAGTCTGTTACTTGGAGTGAGAAGGATAGCGGATGGATAAAAGGGAAAGAAAGATTTGCATTCATTTAGCACTTGTTACCCCTGATGGGTGTTGCAAGCGCTTTTCTGGCAAGTAGCACGCCAATCCGGAACCCATAAAGGATTAGTGTTGAAAAATAGTATAGTATAAATATGAAGTAATTAGAGTAGTAGATATGTTATTCAGTTATTTGGGCAGTATATTAGTATAGTTGAATATGGAATATGGAATTTGAGAAGAGAACATGTTAGTCTATTAATTTTGATTAAAAAAGGATAGTGGAGGGATAAAAGAATGAAGGATTTTTTTTTTTAATTTCTTAGCAGTAGGAAGAGGCTTTTGGATGAGTAAAAAGGAGTTTTGGAGGGAAGGAGTCAGAGGGGGGAGTTTAGAAAGGTTTGTTTTAGGGGATCGGTGCAGTAAAAAGAGGTGTCAGATGATGCAAGGAGGGGTAGAGCAGGAGAGAGTCTAGAAAGGGTTATTTTGTCGATCATAGTAGTGGTATGGGATTTGGGATAAATGAGAGAGTGGACGTAGAGGATATATTGATAGATGTATAGGATGAGAGATAGGGTAGTGCATTAGGAGTAGTAGGAAGATATGGAAACCCCAATCGCAGTAACAAAGGATCAACTAAAAAAATGAATCAAAAAACAGAAAGATGGGGCACCAAGACCGAATGGAATTCCTTTTGCCCTATTCAAAGAAAATCCAGATCAATGGGCAATATACTTAGAAAAGGTATTCAAAGAAGTTATTAAGAAATGCGTTATTCCGGAATCATGGCGAGGATCATTAATTACCCCAATTTATAAAAAAGGAAACTGGGCGCTCGCAGAAAATTATAGGCTCATTACCCTTCAAGATACCGAGGCTAAGTTGTTTGCTAGGATCCTGCTTAATGGGTGATAGAAAAAAAAGATTCTGCCGCTGAACCAAACTGGTTTTGTCAAAGGCTTAGGGACATCTACAAACATCTTGGCATTATCCCTTATAATGGACAAGTCAATTAGACTCAAGCAGCCTTTGTATCTATGTTTTGTAGACTTTAAATCAGCCTTTGATTGTGTCCAAAGAAATCTGCTGTGTAAAAAGCTCAGAGAAATGAATATTCCAAGGGCCTTGCTGAAAATGATCCAGCTCTTGTATAGCAAAACCTGGGTTAGGATAAGGATGGGGGATGGCCAAACGCTATAGAAGGGAATCCCAGCCATCGAAGGTCTAAAACAAGGCTGTGTACTGGCCCCACTTCTTTTCAATTTGCTCTTGGCTGATTTAAGAGTGACCTTAGATGAATTAAATGGACATCCTCCGAAATTAGCTGATGCGCATATTTCTAACTTACTGTATGCCGATGATGCCATCCTTCTAAGTCACACAAAAATTGGGCTACCGAGATTAATCAATGGAACATGTACGTATGCAAAAGAAAATGGGATGTGATTAATGAAACTAAAACGAAGGTCATGATAGTCTCTAAGAACAAGAAATTAAGACAAAAATGTAATTGGTATATGGAAAACATACAATTAGAGCAAGTCGATGTATTCAAGTATTTGGGAGTATTGTTTGATGAGAAGGGTAATCATCAACCGCAAAAGAGATATTCAAAGGAAGACAAACTCCCTAATTGCTGCATTTAGAATTCTGCAGAAAACACTGGTCAACCTTACATATGGGCCGCTTTTAAAGATCATAGGGGCAAGACTGCTACCAACAATTACATATGGCAGTGAACCATTAATGGGAAAGGATACTGAAATAATAAATAAGGCTGTATCTAAAACATATAAATTACTATTTCACCTCCCAATTAATGCCTCGCCAGCCCAAATTAGACTGGAGTTTGGCTTAACGAACCAATATTATGCGAGGAAGGGACACTTTATTAAAACCTGGTACCGGATTAAAAACGATCACGACAATTAAATATCGCAGCTATTATGGAAAGAGATAAGTAATAACACAAAGGCAACAGCATGGAACTATCTTAAAGAAGCTATAGAAGAGTTTGTGGTCACCCCAATTTGGAATACTACTATAACTAATGCATCATTCAAAAAAATAATCAATAGAACTACAAATCATCTATCACTCTTAAATGACAAAGATAGTCTTACAAAAAGAAAACAAGCTTGGACTATAATAAATGGATATAAAAAAAGAAGGTATAAGACTATTTGGAAACTCCGTGGTCAGAAAACAAAACCAATTCCTTCTCAAAGCAAGATTTGGAATACTCCCGGGAACTTGCCACCTCCCTCCTTGGAAAATCAATGAAAGGTGTACATTATGTAGACTATGTAAAATGGAAAAGAGAACATTGTCCACCTGTTATGCATTTGTCCGGGACTCCAAAATGAAAGGAAATCTTTACTTAAATTCCCTTTTAATGTACGTGGAATATAGACATGTAGGCAAGCCCTGAAATGTTGTCTCCAACCAAATGATATAGGTATGAATGCTACCTTTGTAAAGTTTTTATTAATAGCAAAAACAAAACTAGGAGACTAAGTCTTAAATGAAGTATCTTAATGATCTTTAATGAATTTTATGAAGAAAGTGTCTTTTTATTATATTTTTATTGTATTGGTTTTAGGTACTAAAAGTGTTTAATATCGTAATTGTACATTGTAAGATTTTAAATAATCAAACAAAGAATAAAAGCAGAGTAGTAGGAAGAAGTTTGAGATGAGTCAGAAGGTTGGGCTAGAAGATATATTGAGCGAAGTATAAGCTGAGAAATAGGCTAGTGCCTTGGAAATGCTAAATTAGAAGAAAGTGATAAATATATAGATCCATAAGTACATTGAAAGTATATAGATACATAAAGGAAGTAAGTATATTTAGATTAAATATAAAATATATATATGTATGTATTTTGTGATGGTAAGTATTATGAGGTGTTGCGCTCTGAAGATCTTGTTGTGCTGGTGTGTGTGATATGTTTTGCTTTTGAGGTGTGGTGAAAAGGGGTGCTGATATATATGTTTCATGCACCTGATTTGGTTGTGTAGTATTGTTTGTGAGAGGGGGGTGGTGATGTGTTTATGAGTAGAGTGTATGTTGTTTGTAGGAGGGAATGAAGTAGAGGTGAGCGTGTTTATCTTAGACTGGTTTGTTTCAAGAGTTACAAAGTGTGGTGGTGTGCAGTGTGTGTGCTGTGTGTTCGTGTTATTGTGGTAGAAGGGAGAGGAGGGTGTTTGTTGGACAACTGATGGAAGGATCATTATATGTTTGTTAGTGATAAAAGGTGGACTGTTAGGTGTAAATACTGCAGGGAGAGTGTGTCTGAGTGGGATGTAGTTATGTCTGGTGTTGATTGGTGTTGTGTTAGTGATGAGTGTATTGGTTAGTGGTACAGGATAGAGTTGTGTACTGTTTGTGGGTGATGGTGGATATGTGTGGTAGTTGGGATAGTAGGGTGTGTAGATGTGGTTTGGTTGGGTTTGTAGTGCATGCTGGTACATTAATCTGTGCATAGTGTTGTGTGTGGTGTATATTTGGTGTGAGTGTGTTGCTCTGTTTGTGGTTGTGGATGGTGTGGGCTGGGTATTGTTAAATGATAGAAAGGGCAGCATTTCTGGTCCTAGTCCCGACCAGTCTTGAACAGGCTCAAACAGGCAACTACCCTTGTCAACTCCGCCCTTAACAGGCTTAAACAGGCAACTACCCCTGTCCTCTCCGCCCTTAACAGGCTCAAACAGGCAACTACCCTTGTCCTCTCCGCCCTTAACAGGCTCAAACAGGCAACTGCCCTTGTCCTCCCCGCCCTTAGCCTCGACACCCGGGCTGAGACGCCCTAAGCCTGGCCTTTTTTGTAGCCCTAGTAATCAGGTGACCCCTTCAGCCAATAGGAACCCTAGCCCTAACACTATCCAATCACAACACTAACCCTAACATCTAGAACCAATAGGAGACAAGGACCTTGCAGCCCATCTTAGCCCTAGTCCAAGCACCCAATCAGTTCAAAAACCCTGATCTCTATGTCCAATAAAGGCCTTAGCCCTACCACTAGTCCCAATCCAAGTCCAAGCAGCCAATGGTACAGGTAGCCCTAGTCCCTACTTCCAATAGAAAGCCTAACCCTACTCTTAGTCCCACAACTGGTCCAACAACCAATCACACCAGAAGCCCTAAATAGCTACTTCCAATTAAAGGTCTAAACCTAGCCCTACTCTAACAACCAATAACATAGGAAGCCCTAGTCCCTACTTCCAATAGAAATCCTAACCCTAGTCCTAGTCACAACCCTACAATGATTGCAGGGCTCATGGTGGCCCTGGGCAGGGAGCGTAGGTAGGGGGCCCCGGAAGAGGGGGTCCGGGAGGGGCGGAGCAGCTTGCACATGCCTAAGGCCGGCCCTGATGATTGAATCACAGACCGAGAAACCAATCAGAACCCTCAAATACCCAACCAATGAGGACATTAACCCTAACCCAATAGAAACACCAGATACAACCACCAATCAGTGTACACATGTGCCAACCACTAGCAGACCATATAAGCGACCTCAGACAAGGTTTGCTGGCCAGGGAGTTGGAAGCTGCTTCTCCTGTTCAGAATCTCCTAGGAGACAGACAGGCTCAATCCACAACTTTGGACTTCTGCAGGTAAAGGCTTCACTAACTCGAAATCTAACAATACTGTTTGAATAAAGCTTTACTCCCCCTGCTGTCCAAAAAACGAAGTGCACAGGGCCCAGTAAATACAGTTTAAACAGCTCACAGAAGCACCCTCTGATGTAGAAAATCCCTGTTGCTAGGGGGAGGCGGGAAGGGGGTGAGGCAGGGGGGCTGGCCTCACTGGCTTGTGAACACAAAATGGTGGCTGGGGGTGCACTGTTTTAGCACCCAGGTCTAAGCACAGAGCAAAGGAGAAATTTGGAGGGAAAACTGATTTGTCACTAAGGAATGAGAGAGACAAATTACAGAGGTTGGACTGCAAATCCCACAATTCAACACACTAAATGGAGGCAATCATGGGCAGGGAAAACCACAAATTTAAAACACAACACAGGTGATAAAATATGCAATTACAGGCATGCTAAAACTACAATTTTTAACTGTAACAACTACAGGCATAGACAGTAAACACAGAAAGTGAAAATCGTTTTTTAAACAACTTTTTGTCTTGGGAAGAGACAGCACCTTAAAGTGTCAAACGAATGACCAGTCTCTTATTCACATATGTGGGAAACAGTCTCTCAGCACAGACTCCAATGATGAAACCTAGAATAACTGCCCCTCACTTAACAGTAAGAATATTTTCATTATCAACACTCACGGACATACTGCTCTGATTCAAAAAACGATTTGCCCCTTCACACCTTATTTAATTCCTTCTATCTCCAAAATCTCTCCGGGCACCTCTGTTTATTTTAAATTTGATTTCACAGTTTTATAATAACCTCCTTATAAAACACAACTTTAAAACAGCCATTGCAACTGTAACAATATTTCTTCAGTCTCCATTCTCAAATCGGGACGAATAGGCGGACGTGACCATTACTTCGTAGAACATCCAGGACGTTCAATGTCTGACATAAAATCACATCTCTCTACCCCGACCGAATACTCTGAAAACGGAAGAGAGCAGTACTGTCTGCTGAGGCAGCTCCTACAAGAAGGTAAGGCGGAACATTTCCCGCTCGCATCTGGGCGATACGCTCGCACTTTGAGCGTCGCCCACAGTAAATCCATCCAGAGCACCTTGTATTTTTCTGTTCCATAGCAGGAACATCTCTCATTGGTCCCTCGGTGGCACACTCACACCTCTTGAGCTTTGTTAACATAAAATACGTCCCGGGCAATGTGTCTGTTTTTTGTTCCTTTGCAGGACTGCAACCTCGCCTGTTTCCCTCGGAGGATTCATCACCTCCCAAGGTATCGCCCTTTTTGCCCTGTAAATAATCTGAATTAATAAATACAAATAGAAGCACTCTATTTGCACCCAACTGAGCTTAGTTCAACTTTGCGAAATTTTCCCTGTCTTTTAAATATCCTTAAACTATTTTAAAATCAATTCACTTTAAAAATGTATGTAGTTACTCAATCGTCAGTTACAGTGAGTTCCTGAAAATAAAGGGGCAAACCAATTCATAAAGCCACGTGTCGTCACTCTTACACAACTATGCATGGCAGATATGAGAGACTCTACACTTTCTCCATATGACCCTGTTTTCAATGGTCTAGATATTTTTATTGTCTTTAATATCTAAGAAAAAATTGTTTCTCCCGGGCTTCAAAGAATTAAACTGGGGCATCACATTCAGGATTTCTATGAAGGAGAAAAGAACCCACACAATTTAAATATCACAATGTTGCAGCTTTTTTTCTATGTGTTGCCTTTTGCTCTTTCTCTTTTTCTAGTCATAGGAAAAAGACCATGTCAGTCCTGCAGCTGTCGAGCTAACTGATGATGTATGGTGAGTGAACTCACCCTCACAAATGTTGAATATACTCAGGATACTAAGTATTGTGGCAAAAGGAATTAGATGATACGGTTATTTAAGCCCCGATAAAGTTCCTACTGTTGGAACAAAACGTGTTGGCTGAGCTGTATGTGCTATTGTATAAAAGAAAAGAATAAGTACAAATAAAGGATTTGAAACTACAAGAGCGTTTGGACTTCATTACCTGGCGCACCCCCCTTTGCTTCATTAAAGCATATGTTTTAGTCCTCCCCACCGTCCTGTCAGCCCGGAATTCTGTTTCAGTTGGGATCTCGATTTGCATCTGTAACTATCCTTATGCAAGGCCTCCACAACTTGATGAAGACCAGCGCAGATCGAATTCCTCTTAAGAGGTGCTTCCCAGCTCTGGTGCCGGGGAAGGAACAAGGAAGAGTTTCTGGAGGGGGGATGGGGAGGGAGAAGCCAGTCTTCCTGAGGAGCTGCCAGCGCTGCATGGTGGTGAACAGCATCCATTGAGTTGTCATCCAGACAATCAAGAAGCAATTTGAGTTCTCTTCGGTCCAAAAACTCCTTTGTTTGTCAATCTATCTTCACGAGCATCCAAGCTGACTCAAGGAGGCCATACTTGAGATACCAATAGTTCAGTCGGCTCGAAAGGCCTGGAATCTTTTATATAAGACACTGGTGGCGCCGAGTAATCTGTGAGGAATGATATTCAGCAGCCATCAATAAGAAGGGCTTCTGTTGCTTTTTTGGCCACCAACACAATGGCCCTGGTATGCTGGAGGTGTAGCCACAGGCTATAATTTGGCACAGGCTATAATTGGGCACGGGTTAGTAGAGTGTGATGCTCAGTAAGACTGGACCCGATGGGTTCAATTGAGTTCCAAGGGTGCAGACAATTGCCTATGAGAATTCTGCCACCATGGTTGACAGTTAGGCTATCATGTCATATTTCTCTGTCCCTTCCGGTCCTCCATAGATCCGAAAACGAAATGTCCTCCAAATCTGTCATTTTCCAGTAGAGGGATTTGATGTCTCGGTCCCAGTATAGGATATGTTCATACTGAGTTTTCACTGCGTCAAGCCGTTGATCCGCTTTATCCAGCCATGTCGTATGGATTTTACCTCTGTTTTAAGGTCTGGCATTTTCACATCCATAGTAGTAAGAATAGTGCCAGTCAATCAACCTGCATTTGTAAAGTGAGACACTGTTACTCCTAGTGGTTTCTGGGCTCTTCTTTAAGAAGCGTCTCCATGTTCTTATCTGAATGGATCAGAACTGTGTTTTTCATGACCTTGTGCAGGCTACTCACTGCCTAACAGAACAGGAGCTGGGTGGCAGATTGTCTGCTGGAAGACATACGAGTCCAGGAACAACAATGCAGGGGCAACCAGCTTCAGGTTGCATCAGAATCCCGCCACAGACCAAACAAGCGGAATGCGTGATAAAAATGGCTAAGTATGGTCAGATGATGAGAGAAGGACACCCCCGATACAACACCTGTAAGCCTCCGCCACCTCCTCAACTCCTGGGGCCAGCTTTCATCAGGTCTGCCTCCAAAGAAACAACAGAATGAATAGCAGACAGACAATACCTTTCTTGCTGTAGTCGGGTCCGAGCAGTGGTGGGGTGTCATCACATCAGGTCCAATAAAAAATGAATGCGGAACCGGGGGTGGCTGGGCAATCTAGTTGAGTTGCCGCTGCACTGAAACTCAACCAAGAAGTGGCAATAATGGTCGACTCCAAGTTCCACCTCCCTGAAACCACCTTTCAACAATTTTCGGTATTGGAGGAACCATTCCTAAATGTTTCACCTACTTAACAGACAGATCTCATCAGGTACAACTGGCCTAACACTTACCTACACCAACAAAAAGCACCCGAGTGGACCCACAAGGATAGGGAAAATGCTACTTACCAGTATGCATCTGTTCTTGGCATGTAGGGCTGCTGACATTCATATCTTAGCATAGATCACCGCCTAGTGTTGGGTCCGGATGTTTGCACCTTGTTGTCCTGGAAGAGTCTTCGAAGTATCACGAGATAGGGGACGACTCCTCAGGACTAGTGCGCATGGGCATTCTCTCCATCAGATTGTTTTTCACCATTTTGGCAAAGATGGAGTATAGAAAAGTAAGAATGACTATGTAAGTATGTAGAAAGATTACTGCAGCTGTGACAGGCACCGGGGAGGAGGGTGGGCGATATGAATGTCAGCAGCCCTACATGCCAAGAACAGATGCATACTGGTAAGGCATGTGGCATGTGGGCTGCTGAATTCATATCTTAGCATAGACTGTATAGCAGTATCTCCTCTAGCGGTGGTCACATGCCCCACCTGCCCCAGCTGCAGCAGTTTGAAAAAGAGTTTTAAGGACAGCCTGGCCTACAGCAGCTTGCTGCTTTGTTTGCACATCGACACAGTAGTGTTTAGTGAAAGTGTGTATGGTAGACCATGTAGCTACCCTACATATGTCTTCTAGGGGAATATTTCCTAGGAAAGCCATGGATGCCCCCATTTTACGCATTGAGTGGGCATTTAGGGGAACTGTTAAAGTGCGCTTAGCTTTCCGATAGCATATTTGAATGCATTTAACTATCCATCTGGCTATTCCTGATTTTGAACTGGGATTACCTTTATGTTGTGGAGAAAAAGCAACAAACAGTTGCTTTGTTTTGCTGAATGATTTAGTCCTGTCAACATAATATAGCAGAGCTCTTCTTACATCTATCTAGTGTGTGTAGGGCTCTTTCAGCCACTGACTGCGGGTTTTGGAAGAAAACTGGCAATTCTTTTGACTGATTGATATGGAAAGTGGATATAACCTTTGGCATGAACTTAGGGTTTGTACGAAGTACTACCTTATTGCTATGTATCTGCATGAAAGGTTCTTGAAAGGTTAGTGCCTGTAGCTCACTCACTCGCCTGAGGGAGGTAATGGCATTCAAGAATGCCACCTTCCATGTTAAGAATTGTAATTCATATGATTGTAGTGGTTCGAAGGGAGGTCCCATAAGTCTGGTAAGTACTATGTTTAAGTTCCAGACTGGTGAAGGTGGACGCTTTGGAGGGATTATCCTTTTAAGTCCTTCCATAAAAGCAGTGTTGTCTGTTTTGGAGATATGCTGCTATAGCAGCAAGATGTATCCTTATGGAAGAGTATGCTAGATTGCATCTTTGAAGATGTATCAGGTAACAGATAATGTTTTGGATGGAAACTTCCAATGGATTGATTTGGGTATTATTGCAATAAATTACAAATCTTTTCCATTTAACTGCATAGCATGCTCTAGTAGTTGGGCGCCTTGCCTCCTTGATAATGTTCCTGCAATCAGGAGGCAAGTTAAGGTATCCGAACTCTAAGACTTCAGGAGCCCGACCGCTAGGTTCATCTGATTGGGATCTGGGTGCCTGATTTCTCCATGGGTCAGAGTTAAAAGATGTGGCGAGAGGCGCAGTCTTTGATGGGGGACTACTGAAAGTTCTAGGAGCGTTGTGTACCATGGCTGTCTTGCCCATGTGGGAGCAACCAGGATCATTGTGAGTGACTGTTGGCATAGTTTGCGTGCCACCAGCGGAATCAGTGGGGCTGGTGGAAAAGCGTACGCAAATCTGCCTGACCAGTTCATCTATATCGCATTGTGACAACGGGTGTGGGAACCTGGCGGCAAAGTACTGGCATTTTGAGTTTCCTTTTGTGGCAAACAGATCTATCTCTGGATGCCTCCATTCTTGGAAGAATGGTTGGAGAACTTGAGGGTGAATCTCCCATTCGTGTAGCTGTTGGCTGTGTCTGCTTAACAGATCTTCTATTTGATTGTCTTTCCCTGGCAGGTGTTCCGCGAGGAGAAAAATGTTTTTGGGAATTGCCCATTTCCATATGCTCTGTGCTAGGTGAGACAGCTGTGGAGAGTGTGTCCCTTCTTGTTTCTGGATGTAGTACATGGCTGTCATGTTGTCCGTCCGGATTAACACAGCCTTGTTGTACAAGTATTTCTGGAATGCTTTCAGTGCTAGAAAAACTGCTAGCAACTCTAAGTGGTTGGTATGCAGTGTCTTGTGTTTGATTGTCCAGAGCCCTTGGACTGTGTATTGAAGTAGGTGGGCTCTCCAACCTGTCAGTGATGCGTCCGCTGTCAATACTACTTGTGGAACTGGCTCTTTGAACAGTCGCCCCTTGGAAAGGTTTTGTGGATTCCACCACTGCAGAGAGTTGTAAGTGCGACTGTCTACCAACACTATGTCTTTTAGTTGTCCTTGAGCCTGGTTCCACTGTTGTGCTAGGCATTCTTGCAATGGACGCATGTGAAGTCGGGCATGAGGGACAATGAATATGCAGGAGGCCATCATGCCTATGAGCTGCATGAACACTCGAGCTGGCAGAGAGTGCTGTGGCTGAAACTTTTGAATGAGAGTTTGTATGCTGGCTATCCTGGCTGGATTTGGATATGCCTTTGCCACTGAGGTATTTATTGTAGCTCCCAGATATTGTTGTATGTGGGAGGGCGGTAGGTGTGACTTTAGGTAATTTATGGAAAAACCCACACTGTGCAACAGCTGGATTGTCTGAGACGTGTGGCTTGCACACTGTGCGTACGATTTAGCCTTTATGAGCCAATCGTCTAGGTATGGAAACATGTGGATGTGTTGCCTTCTGAGGTGTGCTGCTACCACTGCTAGGCATTTTGTGAACACCCTTGGTGCTGTAGTTACCCCGAAGGGGAGCACTTTGAATTGGTAATGTTGACCTTCTATTGTGAACCTGAGATATTTCCTGTGAGCTGGATCTATAGGTATGTCAAAATATGCATCTTTGAGGTCTAATGTAGCAAGGAAGTCGCCTTGCTGTAGTAACGGGAGGACTTGTTGTAGAGTAATCATATGGAAATGCTCTGAGAGTATGTATTGGTTCAGAGGTCGGAGGTCTAGTATGCGTCTGAGGGATCCATCTTTTTTGGGAATTAGGAAGTATAGAGAATATACTCCTGTTCCTTGGTGGTGAAAGGGGACTGGCTCTATGGCTCCCTTTTGTAGCATGGATGTGACCTCTTGTTGTAACAGCGTGATGTGTTCTTTGGACATAGGACGGTGTTTGGGTGGTATGTTGGGTGGAGAAGAAGTGAGTTTCAGGCAATAACCATACTGGATGATTTGTCTCACCCACCTGTCTGTGGTAATGTTGTTCCAGACTGGTATGAATTGTTGTAGTCTGCCTCCGACCGGTGTTAAGTGGTCTGGAGGGAGTGTGAGCAAGTCACTGTTTGGTGGGGGCAGAGGCTCTGGTGTTGTTGCCTCCACGTCCTCTGCCCTTGTTATTATTGCCTCTATAATCTCCTCTGTTTGAGCCTTTATTAAAGGTACTCTGGGTGTTACTTTTGAATGTTGAAGAAGTATGTGATGTGTTGCCTCTCACTGAGCCTCTGAAGGAGGAGCGAAAAAAGGAACTTCTGGGTTGTTGAAACTGAAGTGCTCCCATAGACTTAGCAGTTTCAGTATCTTTTTTCATTTTTTCCAAGATGGTATTTACTACAGGGCCAAACAGGAATTCTTGGTTAACTGGTTGGTTGAAGATGGTGGATTGCACTTCGTTTTTAAAGCCAGGTATGCGTAGCCATGCGTACCGGCGTAGTAATACGCTAGTATTAATGGACCTGGCTGCTGTGTCATGGAAGCGTTAGTTATAAATTTTCCTCCTGTATCAGGTCGTTAGCTTTAGCTTTAAAAGGTTCTGGAAGGTGTTGTAGTAAACCTTCAAGTTGGTCATAATGTGCTCTATCGTAACGTGCTAATAGAGCTTGTGTGTTTGCAATCCTCCAGGAATTTGCCTGTGAAGCTACTCTTTTGCCCGAGGCTTCTAATATCTTTGACTCTTTGTCAGGAGGGGAGCATCTCCTTTTTGTGAATTAGCTCTCTTTCAAGCGTTTGCCACAACTAGTGAATCTAATGACAACTGTGACATAATATAAGATGGGTCTGTAGGGGCTGATTTATACTTTTTCTCAATTCTGGGATTGAGTACGTGCTCTGGCTGGGTCTTTGAATAGGTCAGGCGCGTGTTTTAGTACCCCTTTCAACATAGGAAGTGTCCGTACACTTTTTTCAGGAGTAGGAAAAGTGTCAAATAGAAAATCCTCCTCTATTGGGTCAGTGTGCATGTCTACACCATCGTATTTCGCCGCCCTATCTAGTAATTGGTTAAAACAATAGTGTTGTCAGTAGGTGACGGCTTTGTAGGGTATGGGGAAGTGTCAGGGATGGGATGTGCATCATAAGGATCATTCTAGTCATCCCATGTGTCATCCTGTACATCGGGATCCTCAGGTTCTCTAAAGTTATCCTGAGGATCTTCTCCCATGTTGTTTGCCTCATCATAGTTTGAATGTGTAGGAGAGTAAGGCACAAAAAGCATATCGGGGAAGAAAGGAGGAGGAGTAAAAGGCCTTGAAGGAGATGTCCCAAAGTCTTTTTTCTTTGGAGGAACAGGGGAAGGAGTATCAGTGTCCAATGGTCTCTTTTTCCTGTGGTAAACTGTAACGTGTCCTGTTTCAGGGTCTATATACAGTTAAGGTTGTTCCTCGCTCACTGGATCAGGATGGAAAAGTTTTTCCTCAACTGTCCGTGGTTTCAGAGCCGATGGTTTTGGCTTAGTCACTTGTTTGTGGTGAGTCTTTGGCTCGAGGGCCTTTGGCTGTGGAGCTTTTTTCGGCTCAACTGCTGTTTTCGGGTCGGCGACCTTTTTTGGTTCGACGACCTTCTTTGGTTCGACAACCCTTTTCAGATCGACCGAATTCTTTGGTTCGATAACTTTCGATGGTAGAGCGTCTCTTTTGTGCTCGACGACCTTTTTCGGCTCGATGTTCTTTGTCGAGTCGACGGCTTTGTTTGGGTCGACAGGCTTTTTAGTGTGATCCTGTTTTTGTGGGTCAACACTTTTTTTGGGCTCGACGGCCTTTTTCGGCTCGCCTGTTTTCGGCTCGACAACCGTCTTCGGTTCGATGACCTTTTTGGGAAGAGTGTTGCTCGCTCCTGGGGTATCAGAAGGCTTGGGTTTGTGCTTCGGAGCCGAGCCGGAAGGCGGGGTCTCTGAAGGAGTTTGTCGATCTCGGCTAAGGCTTTAGGCGATGCTTTGACCGGAGCCTTGTGTTTGGGTGTAAGCGGGGTTGGGGGCTCGGTACTCACTTTTTGCCCCGGTGTGATCTGGTCATCGGAGTCCGACTGGTCCTCTACAGTGACTATTTCGAGGTCGGAGTCCGCCGCTTCTGGGAGGTCGTGTTTGTCATCGAAAATGTTCTCCGGTTCTGGTGCCTGCCGCTGCATCTCTTGCCGAGCGGCCCGTCGGTTCCGGATAGTTTACTTTGATCGGAACTGAGCACACGCCGGACAATTATCTCCGTTGTGCTCGGGAGATAAGCACTTGTTGCATACTGTGTGTTTGTCAGTACGTGGGAATTTGGAGTGACACTGTGGGCACCTTTTAAACGGGCTCCTTTCCATCGACAGCAGGCCCACGTGGCGTCGAAAAGACCCAACGGCCCGCGTCGACGACTGGATCGAGATGGAAAGTTTGATTGAATCAAGGGGTACCGAACGAAAACAATACCGTCGAGGTAGAAGGCGTTTTGGCCTTAGAAAGTTGCAAAGTTTCGGGTCCGAAGTTGAAGTATAGGAATAGCATCCGAACCCAATGGCGGAAAAAAACAATCTGATGATGGAGAGAATGCCCATGTGCACTTTAGTTCAGGGGAGGAGTCACCTATCTTGTGATACTTCGAAGACTCTTCCAGGACAACAAGGTGCAAACATCCGGACCCAACACGAGGCGGCGATCTATGCTAAGTTATGAATTCAGCAGTCCACATGCTTCGAACACAACGTTACTTAATCTACTAAATATCTTTGATTGCTATAACACGTAATACAGCAAATATGTCATCAATGGCCAGAGCCACACAGGAGAAAAAATGGTTGACAATAAAGTCTCAGACTACTTCCATTTGCCTGGGCACACACTCCTTGGGACTTGTAATATCTACTTAAACCATCTGCAGTATCAGAGTCTTCCTGGAATCAAAAAGAATCCGATACTAAAGGAGAAAAACATTACTAAAAATGCCTTCTAGGGGGGAGGAGCTTGGCGCGCGTCCAAGATGGCCACGTGAGCTCGGGGCTCCCGGGACCCCCGCAACCGCCGGCATTATCCTGCAATATATCCTGAACTTTTGACATAGATCTGGTCGACTGAGTGGAGGCGGCACCGAATGAGACTTTCCACGGTCGAATCTGATGACGGGAAGTGAAGTTGGGGCGACTGAGAGATCGGGGCCTGAGCCGGAGGGGGACCGGGGTCTCGGATGGGAGGTGACCCGGCCCCAAGTTGAACAACATCGGATCGATCAACCGGATGTGGCCGGCTCGGACCCCCGTATTGACTTCCGGTCGTGAACGACAGACTGTGGGTGCCTTCTTTTATTGAGGTGTCCCTCCCCCTCCCGGTGATACGTCCCCCCCCCCTGGTGTACTGGAAGTGGTGTAAGACTACGTCGCCTTTGAGGTGGCCTGGTGCCTAACTACTTTCAGCCGTGCAGAGACAACAGAAGTGTGCTCTTGGGGCTGCCTTGGCTTTGGAGATGGCATCCAAACCGGAGACGGAGAAGCCCCAGGTGAAATCGTCCAGAACAAGTCGTACAGTGCAAACCAACAAACTGGATAGGTACACTGTTACGAAGGGCTCGCCTGGAGCATCTGGCCGATCCCAAGATGGCGGAACAGTGGATCCTAGCCTGACACTGGAACCCACATTACACGATGTGATGACGGCCATCGAGGGAGTTCGCACTTCTCTTGGCCAACAGATACAGTCTTTGGACCACAAACTTGACACTGTAACCACTGAGGTCAACCTGCTCCGGGCGGATCTCACTAAAACGAATGAGAAGGTGAAGTCCATAGACATAAAGACGGCGAGCCTGACGGATGATGTGGTGGAGCTCCAGAGGGTAGTGCGCAACTTGGGAGCGGCTGGAGAGGTGCAGAGTCGGCAACTGGATGAGTACGAAGGAAGGGCCAGAAGGAACAATGTCCGTCTGACCGGAGTTCTGGAGAATGCTGAGGGGCAATCCCCCGACCCAATTTGTGGAGGACTTAATCGCTAAGCATTTGCAGCCCAAAGGCCTAAGTTCCTTCTTTACAGTCGAAAGGGCGCACAGGGTTCCAGGTGGGAGACCGCGTCTGGGTGCTACCCCTCAGCCAATGATCGTGCGTCTCCTGAACTTTAGAGACAGAGATGCTATTCTCCAGGCCTCCAGGTCGCAAGGACCTCTGAAATTTGAGAACTCGTCACTGAACTTTTATCCTGATTTCACTCAGAAGGTCCAGAAGCAGCAGCAGAGTTTAAGGGGTCAAACAACAACTGCGAACTAAAGGGTATAGGTATGCCTTGATGTATCCAGGTGCATGGAAAGACTTGATTCTTTGATAATCCGGAGGCGGCGGCGTATTGGGTTGATGGACTACCGACTCAGACGGAGTCTCAGGAGCGCGATGGCAAGGAGCTGGGAGAGGCGGAAGAACAGTGACATTTTCGGGGTAGCTGGGACGTGGAACCGTGGGGAGGGAGGAGGATATTGTTGCTTATATAACATCCTGAATGACTTTGCTACCAGTGTTGATTATGGTGGGATGGTGGGGATCCGGGATACTGGAATCCTCCCCACATCTATATTAAGATAGGGGTTAGTTTGAGTGAAGGGCGACAGGCACACTGCGAGTTGGGGTTTGGCTATGGCCGAGTGCAGGGGTGCAGGGTGGGGGGTTGGGGTCTGGGGTGCAGGGTGGGGGGTTGGGGTCTGGGTGTGTTGGTGAGTGTGTGTTTTCGTTTTCTCTTTTTGTTTTTTTTTTATCTCAGGAACAGCCATGCTATTGAATTTTGAACTGTGTAGGTGCGGAGACACGTAGTTCACAGGGGTCTGGAATGAGGGTACTGAGTTGGAATGTTAATGGCCTGGGGGACAAGATCAAGAGAGGGATGGTGAACCAGCTTATTAGGAGACATGGCCCGGACATAGTGCTTCTACAGGAGACACATCTGGTTGAGAATACATGCTTGGCCCTCCACAGGGGGGGTTATAAACTGGTAGCACACGCAGGATTCACAACCGGATCGAGAGGAGTGGGGATCTTGGTCAAGAACTCCTTTCCACTGTCGGTGCAACACACTTGGGTCGACCAGAGAGGGAGATACGTTGGAGTCTCGGGATTGGTTGGGGGCCGAACTGTAACTTTGTTGTCTGTATATGTGCCGCCGGGATTACAAACCGAAACCTATCCTGATCTGGGGAATGTTTTTCTTTCGCTTCCTTTGGGAGACATGGTGATTGGTGGGGACTTTAATTCTGTGCTGGATGGGGAACTGGATCGCTGCCCTCCTCGGGTGCTCCGCCCATCGCAGCGGTGGCTATCGGACTTCCTTGCGTCAATGGGTTTGATTGATGGATGGCGTGCACGCTACCCGATGTCCGTTCACTATTCTCATGTCTCTGCGGCTCATGGTAGTCTTTCTCGGTTAGATTATGCGTTGCTACCCTCCGGGATGGCGCTTAAGATTTGTGAAGCGCGCTATCTCGGGAGGGGCATTTCTGATCATTCTCCGTTGTGGCTGGTCATTCGTTTAGATCTGCCAGCGGCTGGCAGGGTAGCTCCTATCAGCACGTGGCAACTGAAAGACACGATCATTAGGAAAGGTGTCCTCCGTATGTCCGATAGGTATTTTCAAGAGAATGCTGGCTCCGTTGAGTCGGCGCGGACATTGTAGGAGGCATATAAGACAGTGGCGAGAGGGGAAGTTTTGTCCTTGGTAGCCGGGAAGAAGAAGAGGGCACTGGCAGATGTGGTCCGGTTGGAGGCAGAAATTCAGAGTTTAGAGGAGAAATTTAATGAGTCGAGGGCTCCGAAGGACCTGCATCAGGTACGCCTTCGTGAGGTGGAATATCTAGTGTTAGTACGCAATAAGGCAGTGGCTACACAAGCGGCTGTGCAGAGCAGAATATATGAGCACGGGGAGAAGTCCGGTAAACTGATTGCTTGACTTGAGAGAGGGGACCGGACCTCGATGTTGGTGCCGGAGTTGGAAGATAAGTCATCACGTTTACTAACAGATCATCAAGAGATAGTGGTTGAGTTCACCGATTATTATCAGGCGGTGTATACGGCCGGGAGTACTTATTCGGAGGTAGAAAACGGCGACATGATCAGGGACATAGCCATGCCCTGTCTGTCGGAGGAACATAGCGATTACCTTGATTCCGCGTTTACGGATGATTAAGTGGCCCAAGCGATTAGGCAGGTTAAATCGGGCAAGGCGACTGTTCCGAACGGAATTCCCATTGAACTGTACAAGTTGAATGCTAACAAGCTGGCCCCATATGTGCGTACTATGTTCCTGGAGAGTAGGGAAGTGGGAGAGCTCCCGTACGATCAGCGTGTTGCTAATGTGGTGGTTTTATATAAGGAGGGCAAACCCAAGACGCAGTGTTCTTCGTACAGGCCTATATCGCTGTTGAACGCGGAACCTAAAATCCTTGCGAATTTCTTGGCGACTAGACTTGTCATGGTGATCACGACTTTGATTCACCCGGATCAGTCCTGATTTATGCCGCATCGAAACACGGCGTTGAATCTGCGGCGGTTGCAGGGAGTCCTGGGAGGTGCCTCGAAGATTCATGAACAGGCGGTGCTAGTCTCTTTAGATGCGTCGATGGCCTTTGATCGTGTGGAATGGCAGTATTTGTTTGCGGTCTTGGAGAAGATGGGATTCGGCAGTGAATTCATTGGATGGGTTCGCCTGTTATACTATTTTGGAAAAGGGGGGTGGTGATGGACAGAGTTTCTGAATGATGCAGAATACTCTTACCAAGTCAATAGATCATGGTTTTAATCCATCACCGTTTTTTAGCTCACTGCACCATCCCAGCTCAGAACCTGGCTATATGCAAATTAGTCTGTTCCTGTCCCAGTGCATGATGGGAACAGGGCAAACCAAACTACAAAGCCAATTCTTATACTGGGAAGGAAACAAGCTTCCGGGGACCGGTTTCTGGCATCACAGCCTTCTTCGGCCCGGCTTGCTTGAATCCTGTTATACTCCAAGCCTTTGGCTAGAATAATAGTCAACAATTGCAAGTCCCGTGATTTTCCTCTTCGGAGGGGGACGAGACAGGGATGTCCACTGTCCCCCCTGTTGTTTGCACTTGTGATGGAGCCACTGGCTGCATGGGTGCGTTGGGACAGGTCGATTCGGGGTCTGCGTTGGACGTCGGAATGGGAAGACAAGATCTCGCTTTACGCAGATGATGTTTTACTGTACCTCACTAGACCCAAGGAGTCGTTCGGGGTCTTCCTGGATGTCTTAGCCATTTTCGGTCGATATTCCAGCCTAGTCATCAACTGGGATAAATCGGTGATGTTTGTAGTGGCAGGGGACCCTCCTATGATTCCGCAGTCTTGTCCGGTACGGTTGGAAACAGTGGGATTTCAGTACCTAGGCATCTACGTGACGTTCGACCCGCAGCTGTGGTATGAAAGGAACTTGGTCGCTCCATTGACTAGGTGCAGAGCGGATGTGGAGCGTTGGAGGTCCCTTCCGCTCTCTCTGTTGGGGAGAGCGGCTTTGTTCAAAATGATGGCGCTTCCTCGGTTTTTGTATGCGTGGCAGAATTCGATGGACCTGGTTCCGGCGGCCTATTTCAGAGAGATAGAATCCCTTCAGCGGCGGCTTCTCTGGGGGGGTGGTAGTGCTCGAATCGCTTATAGCAAGCTGACCCTTCCTTGGTACGACAGGGGAATTGGGCTCCCGGACATTCGCAAGTATTACTGGTCCTCTCAACTTGCTGCGGTGAACAACATAATATATGGCATCCCTCGTGACCCTGGTTATGCAATGGATCGGGGTCAGGCGCCGGGTGGCTCGTTGGAGAGAGCTTTATATTCTAGGCCGCGTAGATTCCCGTTGACAGGCCCCACTGACCAGGTGGTCCGTGTCTGGCATATTGCTAATAAATGTTTGGGGTGGGAGGGTAGACTTACACTCGCCACCCCTTTATTGAACTCCGAGAAGTTGGGCAGTATGTGGAAGTCGAAGGGTTTTGACAAGTGGGACCTGATTGGCATAGTGAAGATTGGGGATGTTTGGATGAAGGGCGCAGTACACACGTTCGAGTCCTTGGTGGCTCAGTACCAACTACACCGAAACGAGTACTTTCGATACCTACAGGTGCGACACTCATTAGATACACATGTCCCTAAGGGAACGGTTCTTCCGGAGGCGTCGCCTCTGGAGGACCGAGTGTTAGATGGCCATATCCGTGAAAAGACGATCTCCCTGATATACCGTAAGTTGGTGAATTATTCAGAGGATCCACTGCGGAAGATCAGGGCCCAGTGGTGCGAGGATGGATTGGAACTAGACGATGAGGATTGGATAGCAGCGGTGGCCTCTCCCAAGGAGGTGGCAATTCAGATGCGGCCGAGGTTGGTTCAGCTGAAAATCTTGCATAGATCATATATTACGGGACCGCGTCTGGTCCGTATGGGACGTGCTGATAGTGGTGCGTGCCGGAGGGGATGTACGGAGGATGGTACCCTAATGCATACATTGTGGCATTGTGAGCGAGTGCAGGACTTCTGGTCGACCATACATGTGGAGCTGAGTCAGGCGTTGGGTACAGAAATAAAACCTGAGGCTAGGCGTTGTTTGGGAACCGTCTGATTTGAATGAGCCTCAGAAACAGTGGGTAACATTGGCGAACATGGTTGCCAAGCGTAACATCGCTCAGCTCTGGGGTGCCAGCCAGGCGCCGGGGGTCACCAAATGGGCGGAGGAGCTGGACTGGTGTATGGTGCGTGAAAAGTCGGTATACGTGGCCAGAGGGTGCCCTCGCAAGTGGGGGAAGATTTGGGGTCCATGGAACAGTTATAGGAGTGATATTTGTGCCCCCCCTGAGCCTTACCTTGAAGATGTGCCCGACACCAATGATCCCTGAGATTTTTGTGTGACAATGTAATCCTTTCTTCTTGCACCAAAGTATTGTAATGTTTTGGCTTCCCTGAGATTCTAATTTTTGATTTGTGTGTGTGTGTTATAATTTAATAAAAAGATATTTTAAAAAAAATGCCTTCTACTGACAATGTGTCCTCTGGGTGAGCTTGCTGCTGGTATTCCGACTCAAAGGATTGACAGTTTTCTAGCAGTGATCATCTCCAGCAGATACTCACTACATAGTGATCTAGCTGCAAAAACAATGCCTAAACTTCAAAGTGAGCAACATGATGCTGCCCCCAATATTTTCACCCACACTGTTGCTTCACTGGCCCCAGACCACCAATCGGTTCAGATTCCTAGACTCGAAGAATAAGGCCCATTTGTTCATTTATTAATTTTTACAAAATAAAGACTCCCACTTGAATGTGGATTATAGGATTTATTTTTCCACACATCCTTGCAGCTGCATATATTTTTTACAATCCACCATAATCAGTGCATGAAATGGTAAAATAGAAGTGCAGGTACTCCGCACCAGAGTACCTGCTTGTTTCTGAGAAGTGTGGGTACTCCCAAATTAAAAGTAATACGTCTGTCTTGAGAAGTGTCGGTACTCTCACTATCAAAATAAAAAAGTGTTGGTACTCCGTACTGGGCAGTAGCGGCCCATTTAAAGCACTGTCCATAATTGCTTAAATAAATATCGAAACTGATTTATCAATAGCCTTTTCATAAAGCGTGTTCATAGCAAGTCCATTTACCATCCTCCAGCATATAACGTCAGACTCCCTAAATCATTAACAGAGACAAACTGTAATCTAGTTTTCTAAACAAATTAATTTAAAAGAACAGGGGGTTTGTTTCCTTTTAATCAAATGTGGGTTTATTTTCTGTCAATTCAGTAAATGTTATTTTCTGCGTGTACAAACACCATCATCCTAACACTGTGCAAAAAAAGTTGATTGAGACTTATTTACTATTGCATAACGCTTTGCCTTTTTTACTCAGTTCAGGTTTCTATCAGCTATACTTTGTCTCTGGCACCGTCATGTCCATAAGTTTATCCCTTCACTTCCTCCATTTAAACCTACTCACCCCCACCCCAAGTCTGTTGAGCCAATGTTTAGAGTCAATCATCTTCTAATGAACTGGAAGCATCGTCTAAGAGCCTAGAGATGAAAATTATGCGGATCTATTCTCTTAGTCACAGCCTAAAAACATAATTTGAAAATCAGGCTGAACAGGTTTAACAAAAGGCTCATAATGTTCAATAGAAAGCACTGTGTAATCTCATACATTGACATATGTTGACATTTCATTGGCTCTCATTGTAAGGGTCTGTAAACTCCTATTTTGGTAAAGCTATATTTAGGAATTCCCCAGTCTAGTGTGAGGGGCCCTCCTTGCTAAGAAAAAATGACCACCATTTGTTTGCGTTTTGCTATTCTGGAACAGCCAAGAGCTGGCGGATGAAAAATAACCAGCGTAAGGTTTCAGATTCTTTACCTAAATTGCAACTATCCTTCTGATCTAATAATTTATTTATTCATTTTGAAACAATGTATATCACTCTCGAATACTTTTTAATTTATGTTTTATGTGTTTGCGGTTTTAGGATTATGTCTTGAAATGAAACAATACCGAGATTCGACTCCGGTTTTGCAAATGTTTTACCGGCCTGGAATTAAAAACACAAGACCGGTCAAAAAAGAAACTGGCCAGTTGGCAACCTCACATTTTGCTAGGCAAACGAGCTGCAAAAGAGGAGAGAAACTCTTACCTGAGCAATTGCGCTGGGCATCTGCGACACTCCAAAAAATAGACTTTGCAGTCGCTTCCTCCCTGGACCTCTTAGTGTCTGCAAGAAAAGTAAAGGCACATAAGTGATTTATGTTTCTGGAAAATTCCAAGCTGACAACGCTGCGCTTAAGTCAAAATCTGATCAAAGCAATGCAAGTCGTATAAAATACACATTTCAAAGGAAACGCAACATGTTACTTTTGAAAAGGACAACTCTGGATAAAGATACAAAAATATTTTAAAAGCGTTTAAACTCTGTGATAAAGTAACCAGAGAAAATGTACAGAAAATTAAGTGCAAGAATTTTATCGAGGTCGATTTCAAGAGCAGTACAGTGATAGTCTTCTATATGTGACTTTGTAACAGGTATGATTAACCAGATAAGAGAAAGAACAATGATTCCAAGTGGTGAGAATGAGTCCAATTGACATGAAGATAATGGCTGTGAGGACACTTTCTATATCCCCTCTCCCCCTCCTACGCAAACTCGGCTTCAGTGTACCAAATGACACGAGCTAAATTGGGCAGAGATGGTTGGACGTGGGCATGAACAATAGTTACTTACCTGTAATCTGTGGTTCTCCAGTATTGGTGTCTTTCATAGATTCACATGCCTGAATCATTCCCCGTCGTCGGAGTGGGAGTCCCACGGTACATAAAAAAGCAATAAAATGCTATAAATATATAGTAATACCAATAGAAATGAACCAGGAAGTAAAACAGCCAATGGTACATAGGCAAAAACTTCCACATCTATGACCCTCATAGTCATTATGTATAGTCCAAACTACAGCCAATCAGGCGCCAGCACCCACTAGAATGTTCTCCCCAGAGGCTCAGGCTCTCAGATTTTCTCGCAAGGAGTGAAGGTAAACCACAATAGCCTAAAAAGCCTCTGAGGGGAGGTGGGCGGGTTGCATGTGAATCTATGAAAGACACCAATACTGGAGAACCACAGATTACAGGTAAGTAACTATTGTTCTTCTCCAGTATTAGGGGTGTCCTTCATAGATTCACATGCCTGAATCAGAGTAGCTAGCAGTACATATCTTTGCTGAACAGACGCTCATAACACCCAGCTTGTCAGTTAGTAATGCAAATAACAATGCAAAGTGAATATACACCTATGGTATAAAGCATAACATAATGCAATCATGAAAATATGTGAAAACATAACATAAGAAGCGTCTGACAGCAGAAAACAAGGAGGTGGGAAACAGAGGCTCACCTTAATGAAACAGATTCCGTAGAACAGCTCGACCCACAGAAGTATCAGCCTCGCTGATGGACTCTAGACAGTAATGTCTGGTAAAGGTATGGCGACTCGCCCAAGTAGCCGCTTTGCAGATCTGCTGAAGAGGGACTCCAGCAAATAAGGCCGTAGATGAGGAGACTGCTCTTGTAGAATGCGCTCTGGGCGCAGATGGTAAAGGTCTCCCAGCCTGTGCATGGCAAAAGGCAATGGCAGCAGATATCCATCTTGCAATAGTCTGTTTTGATACTGCCTGCCCCTTACGAATCGCACCGTAGATAATGAACAACTGGTCAGAGGTGCGTACAGTAGAAGTTCTTTGTAGATAGAATTTAAGACATCTTCTAATGTCAAGCGAGTGTAAAGCTCTTTCCGCAGGAGTTTGCGGGTCTGGAAAAAATGATTTAAGAACAACAGGTTCGTTCAGATGGAAATCCGAAGGTACTTTAGGAATGTATTTGGGATTTGTGCGAAGTATGACAGAATCGCTTGTGAATTGGAGGAAAGGATGATGAACAGTGAAAGCTTGGATATCACTAACTCTCTTGGCGGATGTTAAGGCTAAAAGCAGTGATACCTTCCACGAAAGATACTTCAAGTCAGCACGATGGATGGGCTCAAATGGGTGACGCATGAGTTGACCCAGGACCACATTCAGATGCCACAAAGGAGGTGGACGACGTACGGGAGGGAACATTCGAAAGAGGCCTTTAAAGAACTGTTGGATAATTCTTGCTGAATATAGAGAATTGGACCCATCCTGTCGATATCTGGATATTGCAGCCAGAAATACCTTTAAGGTAGCATGGGACAGACCTGTTCGTGCCAACTGCAAGAAAAAAGGAAGAATTTCCTCAGGCTTTGCCAAAAAAGGGTGAACACCTGCTGAACGGCACCAGATACAGAAGCGTTTCCATTTGAGACTAAGTCTTGATGGTAGCGGGTGCTCTAGCTTTGGCCAACACCTCTTTACAGTCTGCCGGGATGTTCAAGTGTGCAAACTCATGGTGTTCAGGAGCCAAGCCGCTAATCTCAGCGATGCTGGGTCCGGATGGAAGACTTGACCCTCCTGAACACTGAGCAAGTTCGGGATTGGATGTAACTGAATTGGTTTGCTCTCTGATAGTAGGAGGAGCTCCGTAAACCAATACTGGCGCGGCCATCTGGGCGCGATCAGGATCAGTCGGCAAGGTTCCTTCCTCATCTTCCGCAGAACCTTGGGGACTAACGGAATCGGTGGGAAAGCGTACGCAAACCTCAGGGACCAATCGATGGAGAACGCATTCCCCAGAGAATTCTTGTGGGGGTGCCAGCTGGCGAAGCTCAGGCATTTGCTGTTGGTACTTGTCGCAAATAGGTCCAGGTCTGGCCAACCCCACTGATGAAAGATGTGGTCCACTGTGTTCTGGTGAAGCTCCCATTCGTGGTTGGTGATCGTTGTCCTGCTGAGTGCGTCCGCAAGCACGTTTTCCGTTCCCGGAACATGCACCGCCTGCAACTGTACATTGTGGTGAAGAGCCCATGTCCATAATTCCTGCGCCTCTTGAGACAGGAGAAGAGATCGAGTTCCTCCCCGTTTGTTTACGTAGTGCATACTTGTTGTGTTGTCTGTTCTTATCAACACATTGGTGTTCTGAATGATGGCACAAAACGCCTTGAGGGCAAGAAAAATGGCTCTTAGTTCCAAACGATTGATGTGCCACAGTTTCTGTTGCACAGTCCACTTGCCACTGATCGTGAGGCCTCGTAGATGAGCCCCCCAGCCCTCGAGGGATGCATCTGTAGTGATGGTGAGACTTGGTGGTTCTTGAAGGAACGCATGACCCTGACTGAGATGACATCTCTGTGTCCACCACAGAAGAGACTCCTTCATGAGTGGTGTGATTTGAATGAGGTCCTCGAAAGTGCCTGAAACCTGTTGCCATTGCAAGGCTAGTTCCTCCTGAAGCGGCCTCATATGAAGCCGGCAATTTGGAAGTAATGGAATGCAAGCCGATGCCATCCCCAGAAAGGATTTGTATAGTCGGACAGAAACTGACTTTCTTTGCATGAGATCTTGTGCTAGCCGACTTATTTTCAATTGTCTCTCCTTGGAAACGAAAGCTTTGCATTTGTGAGTGTCCAACATTGCTCCTAAGAATGCTATTCTTTGAGACGATTGCATTTGGGATTTGGAGAAATTTATTGTCAGGCCTAGAGACTGGAACAGGTGGAGACACTGTTGAAGATGACTTAGAACGGTGCCATGAGAATTGGCCTTTATAAGGCAATCGTCCAGATATGGGAAAATTTGTATTCCCTCCAGCCGGAGGTGCGCAGCTACTGGAGCTAAAACTTTCGTAAAAACTCTTGGAGCTGACCGTAGTCCAAAAGGAAGGACTTTGAATTGGTAGTCCCTGCCAGCCACCCTGAAGCGAAGGAATTTCCTGTGGCGAGGTAGGATGGGGATGTGGAAATATGCATCTTGAAGGTCTAGGGTGACCATGCAATCTCCTGCTGTTAGAAGATGCAAAATTTCTTGAAGAGAGAGCATCCGGAATGTCAATTTCCTTAGATATTTGTTTAATGCACGAAGATCGAGGATCGGGCGCCACTCCCCGTTCTTCTTTCTGATCAGGAAGAACCTGGAGTAAAATCCTAGTCCTCTCATCCTCTGAGGAACGCTCTCGATAGCTCCTTTTTGTATCATCATTTTGATTTGGGTAAGCAGCTCCTTCAGGTGAGCTGGAGGCGGGCCCTTTGGTGGTACATTCGGGGGGAATTTTTCGAATTCTAGGGCATGGCCCCTGGCGACAATATCCAGGACCCATTTGTCCGTTGTTATCGACTGCCAATTGGAGTAAAATTTGGATATTCTTCCGCCAAGTCTTTTGAGAGGGTGGAAAGACGGTGGTGGCAGGTGAAAAATTTCATTGTCGCTTGTCCTTGCCGCGGTAGGTAGCCTTACCCCTGTTTGGGGTGTATTGAGATCTTTTCTGCCCATAAGACTGGTAGCGCTGATTTTGGTAGCGCTGATTACTCTGACGGTATGAGGATTGTTGATGTTGTTGCTGGTATCCACCTCTATTGAAGGACGTTCCTCGTCCTCTCGCTCCTCGAAAGGGCGGCTTGTGGAATTGTAGAGTGCCTAAGGATCTGGCTGTTTCGGTATCCTTTTTGATAGTCTGTAAGGCCTCCTCTACCTTGGGGCCGAATAAATATTCGCCATCAAATGGCATGTCTAGAACTCGGTTTTGTACTTCCTGTCTGAAGGCAGTGGAACGTAACCACCCCTGTCTACGTAGAACCGCAGCTCCTGCCAATTGGCGAAATCCTGTAGATGCCACATCAACAGCTGAATCAATTATCTCTTCAGAGGTCCTTTGACCTTCATGGAGAATTTGGAGAGCCTCCGCCTTGGATGGCTCAGGGAGCAGATCAATAAATGGTGAGATGTCAGACCACATTTGACGGTCGTACCGACCTAAGATGGCCAATGCGTTGGCAGCACGGACAGTCGTTGCAGCCATGGTGGAAACTCGTTTTCCTATTGAGTCTAGGCGTCTGCCATCTCTATCCGGCGGCGCAGTAACTGCAGAGGACGGATTTCTGGCCCTTTTCTGGGCCGCCTGGACAATTACCGAGTCAAGTTTTGCTTGTCCAATGAGACAGGCAGGCGTCTTGTCCGGAGCTTTATATTTCTTATCAATTCTTGGCAAGACTGGAGGAATAGAAGCCGGCGTTGACATCACCTTAACACCTTCCTTCCAGATGAATTCCACAATGGGTATTGTCCTAATTTGTCGCCTGGGCTGATCTTTAAAATCGTAAAGGAAACATTCTTGTTGAGTATGCTCCATTTTCATATGAAAACGTGCGGTTGCACGCTCCATCAGCAAGTGAAAACTCGCTACATCAACAGGAGGGGAGGCCGACGCAGTCTGAGGAGATGTTGAAGGAGATTGTACCTGATAGTCCTCCCACTCCGATAAATCATCCACTTCTCCTTCTTCCCGTTGATCGTCATCTTCCGAGGATTGCGGGTCCTCTTCGTGAGCAGGTTGTGGGTGTGAAGGTGGACACACCGATGGGAGCACGGGTGGAGGCGTTTCCGAAATTGGAGTTGCCTGTCCAGAACCTGCCGATTCCGAAGGGGGAAACCTCCGATAGTAATCGTCCAACATAAACTGTAAGTTGGATATTAAATCCAAAGGCACTTGAGCAACAGGGGTACTCACAGGCATCGATACCTCAGCAGGAGAGTGAGAATCCTCATATTCATCATCTTGAAGTTTAATATGTAACTCCGATGGACTAGTGGCTTGCCCAAAAGTATTCTGGACCATCTCATTGTCACTGTCAGAATCCAGCAGTTGGTCTGGGACTTCAGATGACACCTTGTGAGGTGAAACACGAAGAGGCGAAAGTCTCATTACAGTGTTGCGCAGTTGGTCTGCTGCTTGCCGTGGTGTTAAAAACACAGTCGACGGAGACCACACCTGTAGTGCCGTGCATGAGGATAACTGCGGCGTCGTCGGAGGGTTAACTCCCGATGGATTTGTCGTCGACGGATCACCTCTCGTCGACGGGACACTTTTCGGCAACGGAGTAGTCGTCGTCGACGGGACACTCGTCGTCGACGGGACACCTTTCGTCGACGGGACAGTCTTCGTCGACGGGACAGTCTTCGTTGACGGGACACTTTTCGTCGACGGGACACTTTTCGTCGACGGGACACTTTTCGTCGACGGGACACTTTTCGTCGACGGGACACTTTTCGTCGACGGGACACTTTTCGTCGACGGGACACCCTTCGTCGACGGGACACCCTTCGTCGACGGGACACCCTTCGTCGACGGGACCGTCTTCATGGACGAGTCACTCTTCGTCGACGGTGTTATTTTCGTCGACGGCGTAGAGCCTGACGACGAGCTCGTCGACGGAGTCTTTTTCGTCGGCGGTAAAGCCTTTAAAGGCGTCAACGACGAGGCGTCGACGACCGACGTCGACGAAATAGGCCTCACAGAAACAAAAACCATCGTTGGAGACGCCGTAGACGAGGACATAACCATACTAGGTTTAGGAGATGAAAATGTTACCGTAGATGTCACTGAAGTCGTCGTTCTCGTCGACGAGGAAGCTGAAGAGGGCTTCACAGGAGGCGGAGATGAAGTCTGTGGTAACATCCTGTCAGAAGATAGGGAAAGCTTGAGTTTTTTCCCCTTTGTGGAAGCAGAAGCGCCTTCCATGCCCTTGGAGGTGGGGACAGCCTGAGAAGTGGAAGGCTGATCCTGTCCCTTAGCAGGTGGTTGTTTTTTAGGCAGTTTAGCCTTGGGAGAGGACAGTCCCTCAGGCGCAAGTCTCTTCCTGGAGGCTGAAGTGGAAGCAGAGGTGACACTGCCTACTTCAGAAACAGGGTTAGAAGAATCCTTTAGCCTCTTCAACCACAGCAGTAAACGACCCTCTCTATCCCTGAGAGTCTTCTGAGGCATGGTTCTGCAGATCTTACAATCAGAGGCCTGGTGATCTGGGTAGAGACAATAGATACACTTTTTGTGTGGATCTTTCTCAAAAAGCCGAGGCTTACCACAGCAGTCACAGGCTCTAAAGAGAGATTTCTTTGAAGACATCCTGAAGAGAAGACACAGATGAAGTTAGAAGTTAGAAAACTGAGCAGAGCTCAGGGAGACTCCCTTCACACGACGTGCGGTAGAAAATCTGAGAGCCTGAGCCTCTGGGGAGAACATTCTAGTGGGTGCTGGCGCCTGATTGGCTGTAGTTTGGACTATACATAATGACTATGAGGGTCATAAATGTGGAAGTTTTTGCCTATGTACCATTGGCTGTTTTACTTCCTGGTTCATTTCTATTGGTATTACTATATATTTATAGCATTTTATTGCTTTTTTATGTACCGTGGGACTCCCACTCCGACGACGGGGAATGATTCAGGCATGTGAATCTATGAAAGACACCCCTAATACTGGAGAATCACAGCTACTGTAGGGCCAGGAACAACCAGGTTGGTCAATCTAGTCGTAGTATAATTTGCAAAACCCATTTCGGACGGGCACATTCATGTTTTGAGTGCCTCTTTCTGTCAAACTTCCTTTGTGCAAAACTCGTGGAGAGGGGGAGTGTGTTCAGAGTGTGTCTGTCTAGCAGCTGACCCGCGAGGGTGACAGTGTGAAAGATGCAACCTGGATGTCCAAGACGATATCGACTTATTACATATACACACTTGATGAACCAATAAAGCCAATCTTGTTTACACTGAGAACAGGTAACACTTTGTTTCAGTCCTAGCCACTAATACTGACCACTACCTAGGGCTTGCTAGATAGGGAAACGCATACAAGGATCTCAGAGTCCTGACGAATGCCCCAGATATAGAATGGTGTTTTGAATATGCAAAAAGAGGTTGACAGTTATGACTGAGACACTTATGCCTATAAAAGTTCTAAGAGCCCATTAGTACTTTTCTTTTAACCATGTGATACGGAGGCAGCAATAAATATTGTCGACCTACCACTAAAATATTTTAACACATGGGATCCCGCTTAGGCTAAGATTACCTGAACGCAAATGTGACCCTGCCTTGACCTTCAGTCTCAAATAAAAGAAAAAGCACAGAGCAACTTGTGGAGAGCCTACTCTGCAACAACAGTTACTGGTTATGTTGAAGAACACCACCTACTATGGAATACAAAGTATACAGTGTAACTGTGCTAATCAGTGCAGAGGGCAAGGCAACAGCTACAGTACTTTGTTGTTTTTAATATTTTAAAGGGAGAGGGTGGTGACCCAATATTGTTTGCTTTCAGTTGTTTCCGCTTTAAGTGGTGGGTATGTAATCTTAGATTATGCCAGATATGGGTGTTTTTTCAATTGGTGAAGGGATGCACACCTCTTTATCATGTTTCTTTAATTGTCCCACATTTATCTTTCCTTATTTCCATTTGCGTGCAGAGAGGTTTAGGCCTGCCCCACTGCCATCAGTTACAATGAGCTTTTATGGGATGGGACTACAATGGCATTGCATTCGGTTTGTGGATTTGGACAAAAGTGAGATTAAAGTGGTTTAAGTGAAATTGAAACTATGGAGAAAAACTGGAACATAAAGGAGAAATGGTTAAAAAAATGTTGAAAAAACTTGCACGCCAGGGGCGGCATGACGCTGTGCGATTGGTTCCTTGGGGCTAGATGTAGTCCCATCCCATAAAAGATATGGGTGTTTGCCTCCTTTTTGAAGTCAACATGTTTCAGCCCTTAGGCACGACATTCTGGGGTCATCATCAGGACCAGAGGCTGTTATAGCAACATACCAGCGGACAAGATATCAAAGCTTGGCAATGCATAGACCTCAATGCCCATTCAGCGAGAACATTTATTTTTTAAAGGAGAACTCTCAGTGCACAAGGCTTCGCATCTAGAACTAGCTTTCTTAACCCATTCACATCAAACTGGTTTTTGCAATTCAGGCCCTGAAAGCACACCTGCACCACAAATTCTTAGACTTTCTGCAACTAGATTGCCTGGTGTGCAACTAATATTTTACAACACCAAGCTGTCTTTGAGGATGTAATCAGCCAACCACAAACCCTTTGGTAAACCGACCTTCCTCAACTGTGTAAAGTGCTTTGTCCGTGTAATATAAAAACAAAAAATAAAATGAGATTTGGTGGGAGCTATCTTTGGGTTCATTTTGTTCACCTCACGTGGTAACGATAGGGCATAGATTGTTACTGCAAAAGGAAAAGGCAAATGGGACCGTGAACCAGCGACATAAGGTTTACCTTCCCTTCCTCACTAGTCATCTGGTAAATGTGTGGGAGATCTGTCTGAAGCTCGAAAATTCCTTAATTACCTGGGTGTGGGAGATTGAACAGCAGATTTATGACTTTGATGAGCATACATGATGATGGCAGAGGAGCTGTCAGAGGCTCTCCTTCCCCAATCAATTTCAACAAAAACAAGAGCAACCTATATGCGCACTGGGTATAGCTAAGCAGCCAAAATACAATTGTTCACAAGGAACTGATTAAATCAAAAGATACAATTTGAGCAAGGAGTTTAATTTCTTGCGCAATTTAAACAAAAATTAGTATGCAATAGAGTAAGTAGTTGTATCATTTAGGTAAAATCATTTGATTGTAGGGAACGTATATAAATCAGGAAAGAACAGCCCACAAACAATACTTGTGCTACACCCACCTCAGCCAACGTGGGCGTATTTTATTTGCAATAACAATCTGATAAACTTCTACTGTGTATTCACACTATATACAATTTCATATTGAAACTTGACTTATGTGACCCCAATAAAGTGACCATAACCAAAAGCGTGAAGTAGCTGCGGAATTAAGAAGTGAATGGTTATTGGAGAGATGGGGAGAGGGGTTGGCTAAGGCGCTCGACCTCGGACCTGGGGATCTGGGTTCGAGTCTCGGTAACAACGCCAAAAAACCCCTGTGATTCTGGGCAAATCACTTAATCTCCCCGTGCCTAAAATGAAAGTGTGTCCTCATGTAACGTAACTGGTGCTATGTAAAGCGCTCTGATAACTGATTCGGTTGGGTTCTAGTTCGCGCTATATAAAACTCTGCAAAAATAAATAAAAAATTGGAGTCCTTAGGATATCAGATTCAATCATTCATTCAAGACAATATTTCTAGTATTCTTAGACTCTCCTTTTCGTAGTAGACGACGTTTCAACCCTCTCTTGTTACGGGGTCTCTTCAGGATGGGAATTCTGGGGACCCAGGCACTCTAAAAATGCCGGAGGTGTGATTGGATTCAATCGTCCTATAATGGTTCGGTAAGGATACCAGTTGAAGCCGCAATGGCTAAAATAATTCCCTGGAATTGGATTTGCAGGACACCTCTAGGATTTAAAGGGGTAGGGCAATAAGAGAAGATCCTGGATACGTGGATTTCGGTGAAAACAGGGTAACTACTATGGTTACAAACAATTCCAACATGAAGTCCAGGATAGTAACGTGAACAGTGTCACGAATATCAATCAAAAGCGGTTAAACCAATTATCCCACTGTGGAAGCGGTCGATGCGGGTCTAAATCCTGCGGACGGAGGTCCGTCTGCAGTCGGAAGAGAGGGGAGCATGGAATACATCAGAAAATGTCTGAAGCATTGGGCAATGTTTTGACTGAGCCATGGAAAAAACATCTGAGCCCGCCTGTCACAGCCTATCACAGAAGAGGGAAAAGCAAGGCCCAGCTCAACACTGGTGCGTGTAGACACCCGAGGCTGTACATCTGCACTCCCCAGATACAGTGAGCAATGGGGCAGTACAGGACTATGCGGTAGCTGTACAAAGCCATACAATGAGGGGGGAAAACGGAGTCTGACTGTGACTGTCAGTCTCTTTCCGTTGATGTAGGGAATCGAAGAGCAACGTACCTTTGGCATAGCTGTGTGGCGGGACGTGGGAGAGCTATAATCTGGGCGTCGTGTGAGCTGCCAGGGTATCATACTCCTGCTTTCGCACTAATCGCTAATAGCACTTTAATACTTTAAGCTGAGATTTGCCATTACTCGATAAAATCCATTTGAGAAACTGATGCCAAGGGCTCAGACAGCATGAGCATTAAGGAAAGGAGTGGCATGGGACGGGGCCGTCACACGCTGCAGTATAGTAGAAATTGGGGTTCTCTCTGTGGTCGAGGGCTGGAGAAAGGCATGGGCATCAATTGTTGAGTGATAACCGTCGCCCCACCACCAGCAGCGTGGCACCGGTAATCCTAATTTTGAACGTTGCGCGCAACAGGGTACCTCTCATGTGTGGTGGGATAATTTCTTTTGTTCATCTCTAACGGACGCGTCGTCACGTCTCGACAGCCTTCTCTAAACTTTCAGTCGTGTTCTATACTCTTCGTCGCAGCCGTAACTTGTTTTGCGTTTTCTGTCCGTTTGTCCATCAAGTCCCTTTTGAGTTTGCATTTAGTTCCCACCTCACAAGTTTCATATGCAACTTCTTGTGCCTGTTTGAGCCTGGTGACCAACCGTCCGTAAATTTCACGGACAGTCCGTAATTTCGGCCGTCTGTCCGTTGTCCGTGAAGGATTCTTTAACGGACGCCATTTGTCCGTCATTTTAGCCGGGCACCGGGGTCGCCCCACCCTAACGCCGGCACAGCTTGCACCCACCTCCCTTCTTGACTCCGATGCTGCATCAAAGCTCAGATACCCCACAGCACTGGAGAGGCACAGCGGGATGGCACCCCTCACACCTCCAGCCCTTGATGAGCTGTTAAGAGGTGCTCGATGGTGACTGAAAGGAGGGGCTGCAGGTTCAGGAGCAGGGGCATCCATTCAGATGCAAACAGCCCTGAATGGTCACGTCTCTGCAATTTAGAGGGGCTTCACACATTCCCCTCAGCCCAGGGCCCCAAACATCCTAGACTCTGCCAGATTACACCAAAGCAGAACGTGGTTCTCTTCACAGAGCTTAATTACTGTCACTAAATTGTAAGCAAACCTCAGTTCTTCAAACATGCAGTCTATAATGTAATAAAATAAAGAAAAGGCACAATCACACCCACACTGATTAACAATGTATGGAGGACAATCAGTTCAATCAGTTCTCTTAGAGTATCTCTTATAAGTACTATACATCACAGTGGGGGATGGCATTTTGGACAGAGAGCCTGTCTTCCTTGTCTTGTGCAGGAGGGGGCAAGGAGCCCAAGATGATACTAGAATACTGCATTGCCACCCCTGTGCCCACCCTGGTGGATCCTGTTCCCCCTCCTGTGATGGCACCTGTCCCCCCCTCCCCCCACCTGTGATGGCTCCTGTCCCCCTAACCCCCCCCCCTCTCCCCCCCCCCCCAGCAGCGATGGTGGAGTTCTTGATGGGCCTCTTCTCAAAAGGGCTCAGCTAAAAATTAATATGGAAAGGTGGGCGAGTAAGTAAGTGAAGGGTTGGGTGGATGGCTGGATGAATTAGTGAAAGGGTAAATGAATGAATGAAAGAGTGAATAAATGGATAATGAGAGAAGATGGATTGATTAATGAGTGAGGGGAAGGATGGATGAGAGAAAATGTAAATAGCTGGATGTATGGGTGGAAGGGTAGCTGGATGATGGATGAGGGGAAGGATGGATGAGGGGAAGGATGGATGAGGGGAAGGATGGACGAGGGGAAGGATGGATGAGGGGAAGGATGGACGAGGGGAAGGATGGACGAGGGGAAGGATGGATGAGGGGAAGGATGGATGAGGGGAAGGATGGATGAGGGGAAGGATGGATGGATGAGGGGAAGGATGGATGGATGAGGGGAAGGATGGATGGATGAGGGGAAGGGTGGATGGATGAGGGGAAGGATGGATGGATGAGGGGAAGGATGGATGGATGAGGGGAAGGATGGATGGATGAGGGGAAGGATGGATGGATGAGGGGAAGGATGGATGGATGAGGGGAAGGATGGATGGATGAGGGGAAGGATGGATGGATGAGAGGAAGGATGGATGGATGAGAGGAAGGATGGATGATGGATGGATGAAAGGAAGGGTGGATGAGGGGAAGGATGGATGGATGAGGGGAATGATGGATGGATGGAGGGGAAGGATGGATGGATGGGTGAGTGAAAGGATGGATGGATGGGTGAGTGAAAGGATGGATTGATGATGAGTAAAGTCCACATTTGTAAAGCGCACAATCACCCGTAAGGGTCTCTAGGCGCTGGGGGCCGTCGGGAAGATTAAGCGAGCTATTGCCCAGAGTCACATGGTGCTGGGCTAACCTGCCGCCGGAGCCGGGGATCGAACCGTGGTCGCCAGATTCCAGCGTCAGTCGCCCTGGCCGCGGCGCCACACGGATGGATGATGAGGGGAAGGATGGATGGATGGATGGATGATGAGGGGAAGGATGGATGATGAGGGGAAAGATGGATAATGGATGGAGGGGAAGGATGGGTGGACGAGGGGAAGGATGGGTGGACGAGGGGAAGGATGGGTGGACGAGGGGAAGGATGGGTGGACGAGGGGAAGGATGGATGATGGATGAAAGGAAGGATGGATGAGGGGAAGTATGGATGGATGAGGGGAAGGATGGATGGATGAGGGGAAGGATGGATGGATGAGGGGAAGGATGGATGGATGAGGGGAAGGATGGATGGATGAGGGGAAGGATGGATGGATGAGGGGAAGGATGGATGGATGAGGGGAAGGATGGATGGATGAGGGGAAGGATGGATGAGGGGATGGATGAGGGGATGGATGAGGGGATGGATGAGGGGATGGATGGGGAAAGGATGGATGGATGGGTGGGTGAAAGGATGGATGGATGATGAGGGGAAGGATGGATGGATGGATGATGAGGGGGAGGATGGATGGATGATGAGGGGGAAGATGGATGGATGATGAGGGGGAAGATGGATGGAGAGGTGGGTGAAAGGATGGATGGATGATGAGGGGAAGGATGGATGATGAGGGGAAGGATGGATGGATGATGAGGGGAAGGATGGATGGATGGATGATGAGGGGATGGATGGATGGATGGATGGATGATAAGGGGAAGGATGGATGGATGATGAGGGGAAGGATGGATGATGAGGGGAAGGATGGATGGATGATGAGGGGATGGATGGATGATGAGGGGAAGGATGGATGGATGATGAAGGGGAGGATGGATGATGAGGGGTAGGATGGATGGATGATGAGGGGGTGGGTGAAAGGATGGATGGAGAGTGGGTGGATGGATGGATGATGGGTGGGTGGATGGATGGATGATGAGTGGGTGGGTGGGTGAAAGGATGGATGGATGAGTGGATGGGTGAATGGTGGGTGGGTGAAAGGATGGATGAGTGGATGTGTGGGTGGGTGAAAGGATGGATGAGTGGGTGGGTGGATGGTGGATGGGTGGGTGGATGGTGGGTGGGTGGATGGTGGGTGGGTGTATGGGTGGGTGGATGGTGGGTGGGTGTATGGTTGGGTGGATGGTGGGTGGGTGTATGGTTGGGTGGATGATGGGTGGGTGGGTGGATGAGTGAAATGATGGATGGATTGATAAGTGCAAGGGTGAATGAATGGATGTATGAGTGAAAGGGTGGCTGTAAGGATAGATGAGTCAGTGAAAGGGAGGGTAGATGGACAAAAGGATGAATAGATGTGTGAAGGAGTGAAATGATAGATGGATGAGTGATAGCGTCAGTGGATGGATTCATGAGTGGATGAGTAGATGGATGGATGGGTGGGTGGATGGATGATGGAAGGAAGGTTGGCTAAGTGAAAAGGTCGATGGAGAGAGAAAGGGAGGATGGATGACTAAAAGAGGGGATGGGTGGAAGGATTAGTAAGTGAAAGGATGGCTGGATTGGTGAAAGGGTAAATGGCTGGATGAGTGGATGGATAAGTGTACAGATGGATAGGGTGAAAGGGTGGATGGATGGATAATGGATGGATGAGTGAAAGGATGGATGAAGGGATGGATGAGTGAAAGGATGGATGAAGGATACATGATGGATAGGTTTGCAAATGGTTGAATATGTTTGGAAATGGCTGGGCTTACTTATATACTATTGCGCGACCTCTGATGTGTCTGTAAAACTTACCTATTGTCCTGAAGTTTTGTCCTGAATTTTGACCTCCTGTCCTGAATTTGTGTCCTGAATTTTGACCCTTTGTCCTGAATTTTTACACTCACCGTCCTGAATTTGCACCAATGCCAGTTGGTCACCCTTGAGCCACCATCTCTTATGAATGGCTTCGTGCCCTTCTCTCAGCAGACTCTGGGTGACATGGTCTTATAGGAAATCCCAGATTCTCCCTCTGGTCGCTACGTCTTTCACACGGCTAACACGAAATAGGCGTATTTTTAAGCATGAAGAAAAAACATCGCTCACCTTAACTGAAGCCAGGGGGACAACGGGTACTTTGAGTGAAAGACTGCTAAACGGCGGCCCTGTGAATTAAATCTCACGCTTCTAGGGTAGGTGAGTGAATTCTTGTTGTGAACGGGACAAGCCCCTCTCGTGCGCCAAGTTAAGAGGCAGGGTGGGACAGCAGGCGGTATATAGGTGAGCCGAATGGGGACCGCCCCCAAGAGCGAGAAGGCAGTGTGCTACTATGGAGTGTATGCTGCCGAGACTGCCCCACCAAGTCCTGCTCCGGTTAGATAAGAATATGAGAAAAGGCCTCTCTTCCGAGTTGTCCTATTTCCCTTCACCTCTCTCTCTTGCAATCTTAATTCCTCTGCAGACATTCCTTACCCAATCCTGGTCCACTGTTTGCAGCTTTCACGACCTGCACTCTCCCACCTTGCAGTTTCTCTCTCTGTAAACAAACCTTTCTCCCACTTTGCACACCGCTGCACCTCCAGTCACACCTTCCTTTACATTAGAATAACCCGTGCGCGGATTCGCCTCCCCACTTCCTGGCTCAGCTTCCTTTCTTTCTATACTCCCCCTCTTCCATTCCTCCACCCATCCACCCTCATTGTACTCAATGTTCTTTTCTCATTCCCCACACCATTTTAAGTTTTCCTTAGCTTCCACCTCGCTATACCCACTCTTGGCTCCCTGCATGCACACCTTCCCGCCTCACTCTTGCCTTCCTCCCACAGGCATATTTCCAATTTTTTACTGATTAAAACCAATAATTCCGCTTGTGAGCTCGAGAAGTTTCCTCATCTGATTCCAGCGGTGTGCGCGTCGACGGAAAGGTCTGTGGATTTTCTAATCTAACTGGCTAATAACATCTTTTGAAATTAACTAACAGGTTAAGAAAAAAGATGGGATCATTAATTAATATTTTAATTGTTGACTCAGTAATTGCTATGCAGCAGGGGCTGTGGATCCCTGTGATTATCTCATTCATGTATTGCCTCAGCTCTTGGAAACCTGCTGGGAGAAAAGAACCACCCTCCCTCCCCTGGCTGTGTGGATCCAAGTCCCATGGGTTTCGGCATTAGAGCAGGGCCTAGCAATTGGGAACAGGGGCCCCACTCTCAATTCAGACTCCCCTGCCCGTAAGTAAAGGAACTGCTAGGAAGAGGGTCCCCCCCCTTTGCCTTGGGAATGACATAACATTATCACATGGACTGACTGGGAGGGAGAGGACTTGGAGCTCACACTTAAGACAAGGCCTGGGTGAGGGCAACGCTCTTCAAGAATTTAACACTGACAGATAAAGCATGCCAGTCAATGCTGTGATAGGATCCCAGTTTCAGCACTTCTTTCTAGACAGGCTGACCCATGGAAACGTACTGAATTTGTCCTGGTGTTGGGTTCCATTACCAGCACATGATTCAGCACTGCCCACAGGTTGTCTGCATTCCAAGCACCAACCTGCAGGCAGCATGGCAGCTTTCTTATTTATACTTTAAGCCAGGCCCAAAACAAAGGCCAGAATTAAAGGGTCATAAGCCCTTCTTTTGTTCAAGAATCACCCTGTCTGGGAGCCATCTGAAGCCCAATACCAAGATGCCAATGCAATGGAAGGAAACAAATTCACGTAGCTTATCACTTCAAAAGTACTCTAGGGAAACTATGTCTTGGCGGTAGATTTTTAACTTTGTTCAACTTCCTATGTAAAAGATGTGCTTGTACTGTAAGAATGCAAGGTTTATCTGTGTCTACGAGCGATTTCACAAATATTGATTAAAATAGCACCTACATTTTTTAATTTAATTTTTTATAACGATACTCATCCAAATGTAGCATGTTAAAGCAGAGACATTAAATCATACAAGTGTGAAAATCGAAGTATAGGAAATGTTACACAAGACAATGTGAGTTATAAGCTGCAGAAATTGGATCGTCTATAAACCTACACACAACGCTGGACACATCCTAGATGTCATTTTTGCGAATACCAAACTAGTTACATTTCAAACTATAACTCCAGTCACATGGTTAGATCACCATTTGCTTGCTTTCCAGCGTAACACTAAGAGACGCACCTTAAACCACCTTACATGCATCCATCCATCGACCGTGAAACGGATTACATTTGGAACACTTACAAACACAACTAACATCCAATAAAAATCTAGGTACAATAAACTCTGTTCAAAAACGATATGAGTGGCCTACAGGAAGCTTTTGATATCCTGATACCACTAAAAAACCACACAACAGAACAAAAGAAAATAAGCACCATGGAGAAATAAAGAGATAAAAGACAAAAACAAATTAGAAAACTGCAACATGCCTGGCTCAAAACAAACGCCAATCAAGACAAAGTTCTCCTTCAGTTTATTCAAGTCAGCTATCAAAAAAGTTAAGAAAAGATACTAATCTGACAGAATTCAAAATGCTAAATGTCTAAATAAAGAATTCTAGAATATACTCAATGAATTTCATAAACCAAATTGCCTAGAAGGAGCTCACCCAGTTACTCAAGATTTTACTGACAAACTGGCAAATCATTACACGGCCAAAGCAGACATGTTTTACTCCTACTTAAAACAAAGACAAAGCACCGGCACTGACCCGTTTACAAAACAAGAATATTCTAACCCAGAATCTCCGTTCCTTACAACACATTTAACACAGTTAATTTATGTACCTGGTCAAAGCAAGCAGGCCTGCTGGAAGCCCTGCTGACCAGTATCCACCGCAAACCTTCAAGACAATTCTTCTAACAACCTCTGCATCCACTCCAGTATAAAGAATCATCAACAACTCCTTAACTACTGGAATATTTCCAGAGGAACTCAAAAAGTCATACATATACCCATTAATGAAGAAAACAATTGTTGACCCACTGAACCCTGACAACTACAGACCGATTACAAATGGACATTTCCTTGGAAAACTGCATTCACCCAGATGTCATAATTAATTGAAGAGAATGCCATACTTTCAGACTTCCAAATGGGATTCCATCCAGGAAGAGGCATAGAATCTGTCCTCCTTACCATCTTCGATGACCTGAAGAACACAGTTGACGGCAACCGGGTTGCTGCGCTACTTCTCTTGGACCTCTTGGCTGCCTTTGACACGGTTGACCATGACACACTGATATAAAGACTCTACTAAGCCGGCATAGAGGGGACTGCTCTAGACTGGATAGCTTCCTACCTTCACAAGTGAAGTAATGTCATACATAGCCCACCTTTCTCGTCCAAACCGTACTCCACCAAAGGAGGGGTCCCTTTCTATGTAGTTTAATGTGTTAAGCACCTCTGAGGCTGGAATACATTAAAATCTACTTTAATACTACATGTGGTCTGATTCACGGAGTGATTTCAGCATCCCTCAAGTCTCTATCATCTCGTCCATGCTTTTCAAACGTCTACATGAAGTCATTACCGGCACTGATCAATCAATTTCACCTCACGTGCTATAACTATGCAAATGACATGTAAATACTCCATCAACTGGAATGCCCCAAAGACACTGGAAACTCACCAATTTTCAGTTGTCTCAGAGCCGTGGATCAATGGATGACGAGGAGCCATCTCAATTGAATATTTCCAGAACAGAAATACTCAAGTGTGGCGATTGGAAACATTATGAACCACTCGCCGCTTGGCCCGATGATCTGGGAAGACCAACTAAAGTATCGAAGGAAGTAAGAAACCTCGGAATGACCATGGACTCCAAGCTATTGATGAATGCCCAAATGGACAAAATAGCAAGATCAAGCTTTGTACTAAAAAAAAAAAAAAAAAAAGGAAAAGTCTGGAACGAATTTTTCCCCCATTTGAGATTTCCACACAAGGTCCAGGCTACCATCTCCCTTGTTCATTCCAAACTCGATTACACCAATATCCTCTACCATCGATCACCTTTAACGACCGTGAAAAGACTACAACCTTTTCAGAACTCGGCAGACTACTCTCGCATATAAAACCGCTAGACCACATCTTCCCTGCCTTGAAAGCCCTGCCTTAGTTAACTGTTGCCAGAAGATCCATGTTTATGCTGCTTTGCATCGCCCACAAAGCAATACATGGAACGGGACCGCTCATCAGGAATAAAATTATCAAACACATTCAACAAAGGAACCTCTGCTCTAGAGTGGCACCTCACCACAAGATACAAGAAAAAAACATGGGCGGCACATCCTTCTCTGTTCAAGCAGCCGAACTATGGAACTTTTACCCCCAACATAAGATCCACGGATAACCACCTTGTCTTCAGAAAACTACTCAAGAATTGGCTCATCCCCACATAAGCACCATACACGAACAGAAATATACAGCATATCCCTCGGTATATAATCATTTATTTGTACTATAGATCTGTACCTATAAATGTGTATTCTTTTGTATAAACATGTAGAATAATTAGGTTTACAAAAAAATAGATATTCATTAGTTCTGTGAAATAAAGGTACATATTATGAATAGTTACATTCTATGTTTTTAACATGTATAGAAGTGACTGCATAAATAAGTAAATCTTTTATCATAACTAATTATCAACAATTGCTTCACTATTGAATTACAAATAAATATAATGACAAAGACCGCCTGGTCGAAACGTGTTGCCAATAAACGATTTCTGAACACGGACCCTGGTGTGCGAGTCGTTTGTGTTTTCCTGTGGCTTTATTGTGCGGGGAAATATATATATATATATATATATATATATATATCCAAACATCAAAGTTGCCTGTAGTGAGGAGTCCACACAGATTACTTGCATTTGCCAACTTCTTTAATGAGGAATTGCATTGCAGGCAGAGAAACGAACTTCGCATTGCATAAAGTCCTGCCCGACGCGTTTCGTGCGAAGCACTTAATCATGGGCTGCGGGCTTCTAAAAGAGTTCGAATCACAGCTGTTGTCTTAGCACCACTCAAATACTCAGTCCCCGCCCTGGTGGGCGTATCCACTCTAATGGTACACTGGACTTTGTAGTGCTATTGTTTTCCCAGGTGGGTCGCAAGTGACTGGACCCAAGTTTTCACCTTGTTTTTCCACAGTGGGTAGCGTTGTAACATCACCTCCGCTGGCGATGCTGTTCACAATTCGCCATTGGGCTTCACCTGCTCCCAAGGCCGTCACGTCTCTTGGCGCCACAGCGGGACTGTACTACGGTACAGCGGGACCTCCCTCGCGGCTCAGGCTGCGCCGCACTCAATCCAAATATCAAAGTTGCCTGTAGTGAGGAGTCCACACAGATTACTTGCATTTGCCAACTTCTTTAATGAGGAATTGCATTGCAGGCAGAGAAACAAACTTATATATATATATATTGAACACTCTTGAAGAAAACAGGACACCCAGAGCTCCAGTTTAAGAATTTATTGGGCAGATGAAAAAATCTCCACGACGCGTTACGCCAATACGGCTTGGTCACGTATTCGCGAAACGTCGTGGAGATTTTTTTCGTGGAGCGAATTGTAAGCTTGCTGGTAGCTGCAACAGGACCGCCCGAGACAGCCCTATTCCTGAACCAGCACTGGTGGAGTGTTTTATATTATATATATATATATATATATATATATATATATATATATATATATATATATATATACACATATATATATATATATATATATATATACACACAAACATGATTATTTTTAAGTACAACAACACTTGAGTCTGAGTTTATTTAATGCATCTTAAATCTACATATACTTACTTCCTTTATGCATCTATATACCTTCCATGTACTTATGGATCTATATAAGTATTACTTTTCTTCTAATTCAGAATATCCAATGCACTACCCTATATTTCACCCTATACTGCTCTAAATATATCCTCTACCTCCACTCTCTCATTCATCCCAAACACCATACCACTACTATGATCCTCAAAATAACCCTTTCTAGATGCTTTCCTACTCTACCCCTCCTTGCATCATCTACCTGTTTTACTATTCTGATCACTTAAAACAAGCCTCTCTAAACCCTTTCCTGACTCCTCCTTCCTTTTACTCATCCCAAGCCACCTCCTACTGCTATAACCTCCAAAACAAAAACAAACAAAAAAAGTCTAAATCCTTCCGTCCTCTATCACTCCACTACCCTTTTCAATGTAAATAACAGACTAGCATGTCCACCTCTCAAATTAATTTCCTATTTCACTATACTGATTCACCACTAATCCTTTATGGGTTCTGAAGTAGCGTTCGACTCGCCAAAAAGCATTTCAACATCTCATCAGGAGTAGCAAGCACTATATAAATGCAAACCTTTTTCCTTCTTCTATCCCTCCACTATCCTTCTTAATGTAAATAACGGATTAACATACCCACCACTCAAATTACTTTCATGTTTCACTATACTAATTCACCACTAATCCTTTAAGGGTTCCAGAGCAGATTGCTACTCGCCGAAAAAGCGCATTGATGCCTCGTTAGGGGTAGTAAGCGCCGAAAAAGCACATTGATACCTCGTAAGGGGTAGTAAGCGCTATATCAATGCAATTATAATACAATATAACAGGAGTGAAGGCCAAGAGAAACAGTCCAGATATAAATCGTAATGCATTGATTGCAGCTTTTTTTAACCCCAAAACCCTTTTTTGCAAACTTAGAATAACAACTGATTGAGAAAAGAATACGATAAGGATCTAAACCTATGAATGACAGTGTGCATGCAGCTACTTGATGCTGGTAAATAGATCACTATGTTATATCAGAAGGCCTGAAAAGTATCAACTGGAGGCAACACAATGATCTCAGTATCAAAAGCAGTAGCCCACTCACCAATCTAAATAAAATAGAAATCTGTGATCTGCATGTTATAGGATGAGTTTTGCAGCTGACCTATTAACCCTCTGTACTAAAACTGACTGGACAAAACCCAGATCTCTGCCTGAACATTGTTAACCACTGGAGGTGTCTTACCACCATTACAATCTCCTCAAAATTGGCGGGCACACAATGATCTCTGTAGCAGGTGTAATATATTTTAAAATGCAGCCTTTGTACTGGATTACTTAATTGGTCACAGACTTATTGTTACTTATGTTCTTGTTCCCAATTTCTTTGCAGCAGATTTTCTTTAAATGAATAAATTGACGGTTAGATTCTGCTTTTTAAGCTTCACAGTTTGTGCCTCCACCCTCTTTTCCTCTGCCATATCTTGACCCCTAATTTATGGGTTCCTGGAGTAAATTTCTTCCAATTCCAGGACTGATGCCGATGAAGTAGTTTTGTAGCATATTGCATTACATTAGCATTGCTGGGTTGGGTGAAGGGACAGGCAACAAACATCACTCCTCTTTGAGGCCGGAGATACAATTATTACAGCACCCATTCTTGGTGGCAAATAAGACGTGGACTCCCCTATTTGGAATGGGTGCTTACCAACCTCAACATCAAACTGAGGGGTGGCTGGGTTATTTTTGGTACTTGGCTAAACTGGTAGAATGGGGCCTTCCCTTTTCGCCAGAGATCTCGGTTAGCATTATTAGAATATGTCTTGGTTATGGAATGTCTGTCGACTGGTGCCCTTCAGCACCACCAACATGATAACATTTAAATCTTCAATTAGGAGTGCGGTGAGAAAGGGGAACAAGTGTGGGCTTAGGCTTTACCTTCAGAAAAGAAGTTGCTGAAAGTGTTGCCATCCTTCTTTGGGATGTATCGTTGGTACTTAGTAGAGGGAAGGGTTGTGGTGGGAAGCACCACACTTTCAAACAGATTTATTTTCTCTTCATCTAGGGGACTCACCATGCTTAGAATGTATTCTTCATATGGGGCTGGTCTGGTCAAGGTGTCAAACTGTGACAAGCTGCAGCTTTACCCCCTACAACTGGGCTTAGCTGAGGAGAAACACCTTCATATGCTGGGGTTTTAGCCTAGGTACAGAAACTGGTTGAGGGCAAGCTGGAATGTGGCTGAGGGGTTCTAGGGAACTCCCTTAGAGTCAGTGAAGTGCATATAGGGGACAATTCTGTCCCTCTGCATTCAATACTAGCCATACAAGAGTCTTGAAACTAGAGCGCATTAACCAGGGATGTTAGGGTTGTAGTGATTAAAATACAGAGAAGATGGGACCTTATCTGCAAGGAAACTTACACTCCTACTTCAGTAAATAAATGTTTAATTTTCTGATGCTACAAACCTCAAGAGAGTCAGTGACACTTTTGCTACATTCTTCTGTCAAGAAATACACCCTTGTGTTTTATTCCCCCAGTGAATCTGAATATATCTTTCATAGATCCTGGTCCTCGTTTCCCGTTTAGATTCTTGAGCCTCCGTCCTAGGGGCTTGTATGTTTAAGCAATGACGACTTGAAAGCTTCCAGTTCAAGGCACCTCCTTACCAAGCATATTACATCCCTGCACTTGAGGCCCCATGGCTACCTAATGCACTGTGCAAAACACCAACATGACTTAATACACCTTCAACTGAAAATTGGAATCCCAAGAAAGTTGGATAGGGTATCGCCGGTCAGGCAATCTAGACTTGGGGCCTGATTTTGACTTTGGCGGACGGAGTATGTACTGTCACCATGGCAGAGTATTCTACCTTTCAAATTTACAGATATTTGCCTGCCCAGTGGACATCACTTGCATTTTCAAGAGCCAGGCATGACGGTTTCTGTAAATGCATTGAAGTTTTATGGACAGTTCCATCTCATGACGGAGCTTGACATCAAACTTAACAATTTTAACATTTTCAAAAACAAAATCCTAAAGCAGGATTTTCTTTTTGAGAATAAAAAAGCAATGGCTCCCACACTATGGGAGTTTTCTCCCATGGTGTGGTGGTCATTTTGTAGTTTCCACTGTCCCATACCATCCAGTTTTACCATTTGTCGACCCAATCTAAATAGGGCATGCGGTAAAATGGTAAAACCTCTGACGGCCCTTACGTTGTCGGGCTGCCAGAGGAGTATGTTAGAGATGAAGTAGTCTCGTCCATTAAAATACTGAAGGTCTGCCTGACCCTAAATGAGGCTGGCGGACTTTCAGTTTTGTAGAGAGGGTAGTCATTCGCCATTATGACAAGTGCTCTCTTCGGCAAACTCTAAATCGGGCCCTTATTCTCCTTAAGTCACACAACATACAGTATACGTCTCCACAACTAACTACACGTCACTACTTAAGTACACCATATTATCCCCCTTCTGATGCAGAGGACAAAAGTGACTTACACGTTTCTGACTACTAATAACACTAACACTGTGTAAAGTTGCATAGTTCATCAAACTATTATTTACACAATGCACTGATAAGGCCACATGTTTATGCCAAAAAACCCTCCACATAAGTAGATGGACACTGCTTCCAGAAGCACCCACAATACCTTACATTTGTACCCAAGGTCTGAAATTATGATTGATTTGGGTAGGCAATGACTCCACAGAATCCAGAGCAGAGTTCAAACTCCACACCCCCAAACAAAGCTTCAAGGCACAGAATGAACAAGAATTCTGAAGTGCAGAGCCTGCCACATCTCATACCATAGGATGTCTGTTTCTCTCTCTCTGCTTTTGGCGCTCGGTGGTTCCCCCAGGATGGGAAGAACGGCTACCCTAGAAGCAGCAAGAGCTTTGGACAGTGATGTCTGACGGACACGGAGGCACAAATGGGTGCTAATCCGGATCCAGGCCTGGATGCCTGGGGGCCCTGTGGCGTTAGGCTGGAGCCGCCGGCATCAAAGGCCTAGAGCCCCCAGCTGAGTCTGTGGGGACCGAAGGCGCGTCAGCAGATTCGGGCTGCCCAAAGATGGAGTGGAGGGCTTCGTAAAATGCACAAAGCTGGGCATGGGACGCTTTGGCTCCAGGAAAGGGAGGGAGGCTCGGAGCCATCCGAGTAGGCTCCGTGGGCGGAGTCGAAGGACAACGCCCTTCTGCGTCTTATGTCGCGTCAGCCGACTGACGGGGAGGAGGCAAAGAAGGACGGTGCTTCTAACTTACCCGATGACGAAGACTTAGAGGTAGAATGATGGTGGTGACTCCGCGACCTCACTCTCGAAGGGGGACTTTGAGCGGCGGGCAGCTGACTGCCGGGCCTTCAGAAGCTTTCGGGACCGCTCTTGCAAAGACTTCAGGTTCATGTGTCTCCAGGCACCATAGGCACACAAGGTGCGGGTCTGCGACAGACAACTTGTGAAAGGTGTCACATGGCTTGAAGCCGCTCTGGCGATGTGACATCGTCAGAACTCTCTCCGGATCTGCACTGGCTGGCACAGAAAAAAATGCATTGACGTCCGCGTGCAGGGTTCGGCGTCTAAGTAGGTACCGCGACATCATCCAATGGATCCAGACACCGACGAAGAAAGCGTAGTCGACAGACACCACCTACAGAAGAGCAAGGGTACTGCTAAGAAAAAAATCTTCAGATCCAGTTTAACGCCGGGGGTAATTCGAAAGTAAGGAATCTATAACTAATAGTCTCTTTCAGATATGCCACTTTGTGATCCCGTTCCAAGGGTTTCCCTCGCAGCTGTCCCCGCACACAAACATGGCACCAACCAAAAGCACGGCCAAAGGCTGCAGTAAGCAGTCTCTTTATATAGAATACCAAAAAGAGGTATAACATGGATAGAGTCGAGGTATTCCCTTACAAGTGGATAGAGGACTTGCTCTAGCAATCCCAAGGTGCTCTCTTAGGGGGTAGAGTGGTTGAGCAGCCATAGGCTTATCAGAGAGAAGTGTTCGACCTCTGCAATACACACACAGTCAATAAATGATGCACACAACTTAATAAGTAGATCCAAACCATTTTATAAAAATAACTTTTGTATCAGTTTTGGCATCAAGATAATCAAAATCAGGTAAGTACGTTTTGAGATAGAAATACTTTTAGGTTTCAAAAGTCTATGGTGCAATTTTTGGAGGTGGCAATGTTATCCTATGGAGGAAAAACACACACTACATACAGGTACTTCACAGCAACTTACGGGACCAATCTCTTGGACTTAAGGGAAGTATGGGGCAAGGTCCAAGGCAGCACCAAAAGGACACCTCAGGCAGCACTGGGGCAGCCGGGTGCTGAGGTGCTTTTCAGCATCTGGTGCCCAATGTTATCCTATGGAGGAAAAACGTACTGTATTCAGGCACTTCATAGCAACTTACGGGACCAATCTCCTGGACTTAAGGTAAGTATAGGATAAGGTCCATGGACACAAAAATAGGTCCTTTCAGGAGACTCTGGGGCATCCGGATGCAGAGGTTTGTTACTGTGTCAGGTGTCCCATTTACTTTAATGGAAAGCGGTCCAGTTGCAAAGCGGCTGCAAGCTGGGACTGGGAGACCAGTTAGGTTGAATCAACAAGGGGGCTCAGGTCTCACGATGCTCGGGGACATGGGGACACCTTTAGTACTCTTCTCCACAGGCCAGGGTTGCCAAGTGCCGTTCTTGTCACTGGAGACACCAGCATTAGAGAGGACCTGCACAAGGAGGCTGCAGGCTGTGTCACTGAAACCACCGTGGACAAATCCAAGGAGGTCTTTGTCTCTGTAGGGTCGAGGGACCATGCTGGCATCATTGGCTCACTTTAACTTGGGTTAGGTGGCATGGGTGTAGTGGTGCTTTCCAGTGTCGGGCTTGTGACGGTCCAGAGTCCTTACAGTTCTTTGTGAGTGCCTGCAGGATGCAGGGAAGCAGCTCTGCTACTCCACTGGAGTTCTTGGGTCTTTGTTGAAGGCAGGAAGTCCTTCCAGGCTTTTGGAGGCACAGCGGATGCAGGACAAGACTAGTTTGGCACAAGTTTGTCGTGAACAGCATACAGGCTGGCAGGGTTAATGTGAGGTCAGTTGCTTCTCCACAGTCCTTGCTTCTCACGGTTCTTCGGTGTCTTCCTTCTTAGGTTGGCAAGAATATGATTTTCCGGTGCCAGGGGCCCCACTAAATACTAGATTTAGGGGGTTTAAGGGAATTTAGGGTAAAAGCCTATAGGCTACTTACCCCTTGGGTCACAACACCCTTGATATGACCACTTCCTGTGGGAAAATGGCATAACCCTGTCCCAGAGTTCCTACGTTTGCCATCACACAGATGGCAGACTTCTGATTTCCGTATTCATTCAGGTAGCCCACCTTAGGGTTGGAACTAGCCTGAAGGTGAACACCTCTCTAGCTACTAATTTTCCCACCTGTCCAGGTGCCAAATGGGCCCTGGACATGGGGAGGATCGGCATCCTCTCCTGTGACAGAACCCAGATTTACATACCAAAGACGCTCCCTGCCTTGGAATGCTAATTTGCAGGTGATACTGTGGGAGAGGGTGTAAATACCCTCTGCCCGAGCAGGATTTTGCTCCGACCTCCTGAGAGCAAGGACCCTCATCACTGGGGTCAGACACTTGTCTGTGGTGGCAGGCTGGCTAGGACCAGTCAGTCAGCACACTAGTAGTTGGGAGGTTTTTAGGGGACACCTCTAAGGTGCCCTCTGGGTGCATGCATTAATAAATCCATTACTGAAGTCAGTGTGGGTTTATTAATAGGAGACGTTTGATACCAAACATCTTGGGTTCCAGTGAAGCCATCATATAGCTGGGGAACCAGTTTTCACCAGTGTCCAGCACAGGTACTTAAAATGACATCCCTGGTCACTTCTACTGGCAGCAATTGAACTGACCAGCACAGAGGTATACCTGCTCATACAGATATGTCCACACATGCAGAATGGTGGACCCTGCCTTAGGGGTGTGAGGTTTGCTGTAAGAGTGGAGTACCCAGGCTGCATGCAGTGTCTGGGGGCATGGCACACAGGTTCTGCACCATGTTTTGTTTTCACTTTTGTCTGCACCAAAATGTGCACCCTGCCACTGAGGTCTGCCTGTGCTTGGTGAGGGTCACTTAGGGAGGCACAATTCACGCTTCAACCCTTAGGGATACTCTTTAGTACCTCATGCCCTAGGTACCAGGGGTATCATTTACTAGGGACTTAAAGGGGGTGCTACAGATATAGCCAATTGGGTTACTGGTTTACAGAAAGAAATCTGGCACAGGGCACCTGTTTAGCAGGGACCCAGTGCACTTCCATTACAAATTGCATCGAATACCAGGCAAAAAGTGGGGGTGGCTTAGTCAAAAAGGAGCATTTTCCTACTAGGGATACACAATTACTCAATTCCTCTGTTAAGTAACAGCACTTACATGCTCTTTGGCCCACCGCATAGTCACGATCATCAAAATATGACAACTGCGGTGTTGTAAGTGATGCTGCATATGGGTCAGGTGGGTCAGTGGACTAACTAACTGCAGGGGGTCTTATGATCACCCTTTTGAGGTTGATAACACGATTACCATTACCTCAATGGCTAATGCACACAATACAGGTAATCCAACAGGTCCTACTGCCATACTGATTGTCTCAGAACTGCCCCTCCACACACTTAGCATTCATTTGTTTATTCACAGATTTATTCACTCGCTATGCCTTGTCAGTCTTAGATCTAGTTAACCCACAAAGACAGGTATAAAATAAGGCCTCTTCATTAAAAAATAATCCTACAGGATGTTGTTGCATGGTATCATGGAGCAACCAGCTAGACAACCTAGTCTGAGGTCTTAGGCATATAACGCCTAGCGCATATCACAGAATGCTAGGTAAGGGCCGAACCCGTATCCAACACCCTCTAGAGTGCTACTCAAATGCCTCAGTGCTCACAGAAGTCACAGCACATAGGAAAGGAGTTGGTCAACCTTTCTCTTTCATTATACACTCAATTTGTAAATGTATCTATTTGGGCGAGGCTGTGTGCGAGCAGGACTGTAGACCAGGCTTCTCCAACGAGTGGCTTGTGAGCAACTTGTAGCTCTCTACCCATCTGTCAGTAGCACTCCTGGTGGCATACCAGCCTTCTAAATCGGAAGATTTTTCTTGGTTAAATTAACAAAGGTATGAGTAAATTGTGTCTAATGTCAGAACTCAAACTAATGTTTGGAGAAATATGGCGAATTTCCAAAATACATTTAAAGGGGATTTTTTTTGAGTGATACATCATGTGCAGAGACTTATTACTAATATGATTACTTTTTTGTCAAGGGCAATGGGGATTTGGGGGGGCAGCCGACCAAAGGGAGGCTTGCCCACCCGGGGAAATTTGGGGCAGTAGGGGGGGGGGGGGGGGGGGGATAGGTGAGCACTGTGGGCTCCCGCTGGTTGGGCTGGTTGGGCTCCTTTTGGGCGGGTTTTGGGCTGGCCTGGATAAATACGGCCATTTTGTAGTGCCCGGCCCCATTTCAGGTGCAGTGACACGGCAGCCGGGGTTGTTGACCGGGAATTGTTGTCTCGGAGGCGTGTGCGGCGGCCTTGGTTAGCGGGTGTCAGGCGGCGTGAGCGGGAGCCGTGCAGATCGTCGGTGTTTTTGTGGGACTGAGGCGGCGTTGTCGAGGATGGCAGAGCGGGACCCCAGGGTGGCCGAAGCGTTGCCGCTGTTGGGGGAGGCAGGCCGGCTGGACGTCCTGCGGGCGGATTTGCAGGTGAGGCCTCCGCCGCGGCGGCCGTGTGGGCCTGCGAGCCGCCGCGGTCGCGACCGCAGCCGGCTCAGGGTGAGAAAGGAGGGGGCGGGGCCGGGGGCAGTGGCGCGAAGGCCGGGAAGCAGCGTGGAGCGGCGGTGCCGCGGAAGGCGGCGAGGAAAGGGGCAACGAGGGCAGGCCAGCGAGGCGCGAGGAGGAAGGCCCTGGAGTTTGAGGGCGGGGGGGGGGGGGGAGGACAGGCTACGGTGGCGGAGGAAGCGGAGGGGGGGTGGGCGGCCACGGCGTGTGACGAGGGGGTGGGAGACCGGGGGGGTGGGGGGGAAGGGGACTCTGAGGTGCCGGCGGGGTCGACTGCTGGGGGGGCGGGGGGGACGGGGAGGAGAGTGTCGGGGGGGGGGGGGACGCCCCAGGGGGTGCAGGGAGGGGGGCAAGGGGGAGGGGGTGAGGGGGTGGGGGGGCGGGGTCCCCTGTGTTAATTGAGGAAACTGAGGTTGAGGAGATGGGTGGGGGGGCGGACACGGACCTGGATTGGAGCTCTTCGGGGTCGGAGGGGGGTGGGGGCGTGGGGGGCCAGGAGAGAGTGACGTCCCCGGGGGAGGGGGGGCCACGGGTGCCATAGGGAGGGGGGGCGTGGAGAGCGGGAGGGGTGGGGGTGCATGGGTGAGTGGGTGGGTGGTGGGGGGGGTCGAAGGGGGTAGGGTGGTATGGGGGCGATGGGGGGGTGGGGAGCGGAGGGGGAGTGTGGGGCACGGCGGGGGGCTGGGAGGGGGGGCATGGAGGGGGTGTGGGGCCCAGTGGGGGGTCAGCCGGGTGGGGTGGCCCGAGGGGCTGGGATTGAGTGGGTGGGGCATGGGAGGCGGAGGGGTACCCTCGCGCTGCGGCGGTCACTCAGCGGGGTGGGGACGGGGGGCGCCGCTGGGGTGGGAGTGTGGGGGGGTGCGTGGGGAGGGGATGGCGGGTTTTTTCACCCCGGCATGCTGGACTCCACCTTCTTTCCTTGGCAGGAGCTGTTTGCGAGGCGCTCGGGTGAGCAGCATGCGGCTCCACTCCACCGAGAGGATGGGCCGGCTCTGTCTGGTGCGGGCGGCCGAGCTCCAACGAGGGACCTGTCAATGGAGCGTGGTAGCTGGCGGCGGGGGTCATCCCCGCCGGCCCCCCCCGAAGGGTTGTTACGGCCGCCGGGGGCAGGGGAGTGATTTTGGATGCACAAACTGTTGAGCCGGGTGTGAGTGGAGTGGAACGGCGTGGGAGTGTGGATTTGGGTGACTTGATGAGAGTGTGTCGGGAGAGAGCGGGCTTGAGCCGGGTGGACCCCCCAGGGGGGGTCGGGACTGTGTGGAAGTGGCGGATGGGGAGTCCGCGGAAGAAGGGGAGATTCGGGAGGAAGGGGGGGAGAGTAATGTTGTTGGCAGTATTTTACAGGTGCCGGCAAGTGCCGAGAGTGACGGCCCCCTCAGCTCAACTGGTTAGGCGGCGGGATCCGGTTCGGACGCCGACCTTGACGCCAGGTAAGATGGGAGACGGAGCGGGGAGTGGCAAGCGGCGATGTGTACAGGTCTCAGTGGGGACTGGCGGCAAAGGGGCGGAGTGATGGAGGCTGGTGCGGGGACGGTACGTGCAGGACGCCGGAGTGGGCACGGATGGCGCGGCGGATGGGGAGGCTGGCGCGCGGCAGGGGTCGGAAGCGGTCGCCGGGAAGGATGCTGCGAGTGGGGGGAAGGAGAGCTGCGTGGTGCCGGTGCGTAAGTTACCATATATGGGTTTTACAAAGCCACTGGGAGCGCACATGTCGTTGGCAACGAAAGAAAAGATATGGAAGGGGGAGTACATCGACAAACTGAAGCTTCTCCACAGGGAGTTGACGTCTAAGGAGGGGTCTAAGGAGGGGTCGAAGGAAGAGGAGCAGGAGTTGGCCAGGCGTCCGAAAGTGCCGTTGACACTGGACAATTGGTCCGCGGCTTTCCTTATCTACGCAAGTGTGTACTGCGAGAAGTTTCCCGACCGTTCCGCGGCGCTCTTTAAGTACATGGATGTGGTGCGGAGGGCCCAGGTGACGTACGGCGGGTTCGCGTGGTCGCACTATGACGAGGAGTTTCGGGCGCGCATGGCGGCTGACCCGGAGGCTTTGTGGGGGGAGCTGGACGCGGATTTGTACCAACAGACGATGGCGGGGCCAAGTTCGGCCACACCATTTACACGGCCAGCGGTTTGCCAGTGGGACCGCCCCCCTTTGCCGCGCGCCCCACCCGGGGGGTGGGGCGGGGAGAGTCCAGCGGACAGGCCACGGTTGGGGCCTGTTGGGATTTCAATAAAGGGTCGTGCGGGCGGGCAGCTTGCCGTTTTAGGCATGAGTGCTCGAACTGCGGAAAGCGGCACCCGGCGCTGCGGTGCTGGGGGCTCGGGGGCCAGCCGGGCCAACAGCCTGGGCATGGAGGTCCCCAGGGAGGGGGGGGGGGCAGAGGGGAGGGGTGCGAGGGGGGGGAGCAGGAGCTTTGGGCAAAGGCTCGTATGCCGGTTAGGCTGGAGCGGATGGAGCCCTGGTTGGCGGCGTATCCGCGGGCGGAGGATGCTGCAGTGCTGCCTCAGGGTTTTCGGGAGGGGTTCCGCCTGGGCTATGAGGGCCCCCGGATTGCTCGCTGGGCGGACAATCTGAAGTCGGTGAATGCGCACAAAGGTATTGTGCGGGAGAAGTTGTTCAAGGAGGTCAAGGAGGGGAGGATGGCGGGCCCGTTCACGGAGCCGCCGATGCCTGACTTGATCATCTCCCCCATTGGGGTGGTGCCCAAGAGGGAAGAGGGGCAGTTCCGGTTGATCCAACATCTGTCGTGGCCGGAGGGGGAGTCGGTGAACGCGTACATCTCGGCGGACTTGGCGTCGGTGACTTACTCGTCGGTGGACGTGGCGCGCAGGCTCGTCACGGCGGCGGGGAGGGGCGCATTGATGGCAAAATGCGATGTCAAGTCGGCCTTTCGGCTTCTCCCGGTCCACCCGGCAGATCACCAGCTGCTGGGGATTCAATTTGAAGGGCTCATCTTTGTGGACAAGGCACTGCCGATGGGGTGTTCCATCTCGTGCTCGCTCTTTGAGCGTTTCAGTTCGTTCCTGCAGTGGGTTTTTTCCAGGCGCACAGGCTCGGAGTCAGTGACACACTACCTGAATGACTTTTTCCTGGTGGGGCGACCCGGTGCGACGGACTGCCAGCGGCAGCTGGACGGTTTGGCCGGGTTGATGGGGGAATTTGGTGTTCCCCTGGCGCCAGAGAAGACGTACGGTCCCAGTACGGTGTTGTCCTTTCTCGGTATCGAGCTCGACTCGGTCGCCATGGAAGCACGCCTACCGGACGATAAGAAATCGGCTATGTTAGGGCTGGTGGCAGACATGCTGGCTTGCAGGAAGGTGACAGTGCGGGAGGTGCAGGTGCTGTTGGGGCACTTGAACTTTGCGTGTCGCGTGGTGCGGGCGGGTCGGACTTTCTGCAGGCGGTTGGGATTGGCGTTGTCCGGGTTGTCTTTGCCTCACCACCATGTAAGATTGTCGGCGGGAATGAAGGAGGACCTGCGCATGTGGCGGGCGTTCTTGGAGCGATTCAACAGAGTGCCCATGGCGCCGGCAGAAGATTGGGAGTGGGATGTCACCATGTACTCTGACGCGGCAGGTGTTGGCGGTTTCGGTCTGTACTGGGACGGTCGGTGGTGCGCGGAGCAGTGGCCGGCGCACTGGCAGGCTGGCGGCCGGAGCATAGCGTTCTTGGAATTGTTCCCGTTGGTGGTGGCGGTCACGGTGTGGGCCAGGGAGCTGGCGCACAAGCGCGTGTTGTTTCGAGTGGACAACATGGCGGTCGTGCAGGTGGTGAATAGGCAGTCGGCCAGAGACCCGCAGGTGTTGAAGTTGATGAGGGTGTTTGTGTTGCGCTGCTTGGAGAATGACATCCTCTTTCAGGCACGACACGTCCCAGGTGTGGACAATGACATTGCGGATGCTTTGTCTCGTTCACAGTGGGAGAGGTTCCATGGGCTAGCCACGGCGGCGGAGGAGGTCAAGACGCAGGTGCCGGGAGAGATGTGGTCGGTGGGCGAGCCCGGGTCTTCCAGCTGGTAAAGAGGTCCGTAGCGGCGTCAACGTGGGGGTCTTACGAGCAAACCTGGGAGGAATTCTTGCGGTCTGGCGCGGTAAGGCGGGGGGACCGGTGGCAGCGCGAGGAGCAGGTGGTGCGTTACATGTTGGGGCTCATGGACAAGGGTTTGTCACGGGTCACCATCGCGGGCAAGTTGTCAGCTGTGGCGTTCATGGGTAAGCTGTGGTGGGGCTACGTCCCGTCGGCAGGCGAGCTGGGGGCCCGGCTGCTGGAGGGTTGGTCGAGAGTGAGGGGCGCTGCGGTTCGCTTGAGGCGTCCGGTTACGGTGGCTTTGTTGGGAAAACTCATTGGCACGCTGCCGGCGGTGTGCAGGGATGAGGGCGAGGTGGTGCGCTTCTCCACGTTAATGTCCTGGCTTTTTTATGGAGCGTTCCGAGTGTCAGAATTGTTGGGGACGAAGGGGGCGCCAGGGGTGGTGTGGGAGGATGTGGACTTGCGAGCTCGTGAAGTGGCGGTGCGGCTGCGGCGTTCAAGAACTGACCAGAGGGGGGTTGGAACCTGGGTGGTCCTGGGCCCGGGGGTTCAGGAGGGAGTTTGTCCCGCGGCATGGGGTAGGCGGCTGATGGCGAACCGGAGCCGGGAAGCGGGGGAGGTGTTTGGCCGGGGTAGTGGGGGCGGAGTGACGGCGGCGCAGGCGTTGTGGGTTCTGCGACGCGCCCTGCGGGGCTTGGGTGAGTACCCCTTGGCTTTTGGGACTCACTCTTTCAGGATCGGGGAGGCGACGGAGGCGGCGCGTAGGGGTTGGGGGAAGGAGGAGATACAGAGGCTGGGACGGTGGAAGTCGGATTGTTACCGGACGTATGGGAGGCTGCGGGAGGTAGAAGGGGTGACGTCTTTGTGATTTCGAAGCCTGATATGTGTTTCTTTGCAGGTGCTGTGGCAGGGCCGGAGGTGGCAGTTTTGAATTTGTATTTGGTGGGACACTCATTTGTCAAGCGGGCTGAGCAGGCGGAGTGGGACAAGCATCGTGCATTGAATTTGGGATGGAATACTGGACTGTATTGGTGTCACTGGAGGGGTAAAGGGGGTATGCGGTGGCATGATTTGTTGCCTCTGTTGAATACGGTGGTAAAAGGGGGAGTGTGTCCGGATGTGGTAGTGATTCATTTAGGGGAGAACGACTTGGTGCAGTGCAAGGGGCTGGCTGTGGTTAAACAAATGATGAGGGACCTGAGGGAGATCAAACAACGATGGGCGGGGTGCCATGTGATCTGGTCCGAATTGATCCCCAGGCGGGTGTGGAGGGGAGCTGAGCGCCCAGGTGCGATAGACAGGGCCCGGCGGAAGATTAACCGGGTGATGGGGGATTTCTGTGCCAAGGAAGGGGTGGGGAGAATGGTTCATCCTGACTTGCGTTATGGAGCGGTGTATTTTTTCCGGGAGGATGGGGTACACCTTTCCAGATATGGTATGGAACTGTACATAGTGCAGTTGAAGGAGGCACTGGATAGAGCGCTGGGGGTACTCAGGTATCCTAGGAGGCAGGAGTCCTAAGGGGGGGTCGGAAGTAGTAAACGACTTCCGAGTGGCGTTTCCCTATGAGAAAAGGGGGGATTCACAGGAGGCCTGGGGCTGTAGGGGCAGTTGGGGAGCGGAGGTCAGGAAGGTCACTAAGGTCATTTGTAGTTGGGGGTAGGTTGCTGAGCGGATGTGGACACTTTGTTGCAATGTTGGGGATACAATTAGGGGTGGGGGGGGAGGGGGGCTGTTAGGCAGTTATTATTTAGAGACCACTAGTTTTGTTCGGCACAGGCCAGGTGGGGTTTGTTGTGTAGGTGCACCTGATTCCAAATAAAGCGGCCTTTAACACACTAAGTTGGTGTCTGTGTCAGTGCTTCCCCCCCCCCCACCTACTGGTGTGCCCCAATGGGGATTTGGGGGGGCAGCCGACCAAAGGGAGGCTTGCCCACCCGGGGAAATTTGGGGCAGTAGGGGGGGGGGGGATAGGTGAGCACTGTGGGCTCCCGTAGCTTGGGCTGGTTGGGCTCCTTTTGGGCGGGTTTTGGGCTGGCCTGGATAAATACGGCCATTTTGTAGTGCCCGGCACCATTTCAGGTGCAGTGACACGGCAGCCGGGGGTGTTGACCGGGAATTGTTGTCCCTCCCTCCCTCCCTGTGTCCCGTGGGGTGGATCCGGCCAGGGTGGGCCTCTGGGGGTTTCGAGGGGCTTTATTGGTTGATGGTGCACTTGAGGTAGGGGACAAGAGTGGTTTGTCGCTGGAACAGGTGCCAGGATGGGTGGCGTTTCCCTATGAGAAAAGGGGGTATTCACAGGAGGCCTGGGGCTGTAGGGGCAGTTGGGGAGCGGAGGTCAGGAAGGTCACTAAGGTCATTTGCAGTTGGGGGTAGGTTGCTGAGCGGATGTGGACACTTTGTTGCAATGTTGGGGATACAATTAGGGGTGGGGGTGGAGGGGGGCTGTTAGGCAGTTATTATTTAGAGAGCACTAGTTTTGTTCGGCACAGGCCAGGTGGGGTTTGTTGTGTAGGTGCACCTGATTCCAAATAAAGCGGCCTTTAACACACTAAGTTGGTGTCTGTGTCAGTGCTCCCCCCCCCCCCCCCCCCCACCTACTGGTGTGCCCCAATGCAGCTGTAAAAGGCAAAGCCTTTTTCACTGGCAACCGTCCGGATGCACTGAGGTGATAACTGGCGGTAATCCTGAACATGGTTGTTACGAATGTAATTTTCTCTGGTGTCACTATTACTAGTGGTAGCTTGTGAGGATTTTCAATTAACATCTAACTTTGAGGTGGCAAGATGGCGGCCGCTCTCTCGGCCAAGTTAGCTGGATATTGGGAACCTCCCGGGACAATCCCTCCCTACCCTGTGGTCTTCTGTAACCCCACAGAGATCGGAAAACTATTGGAAGAATTAAGGATCGGAGAACCGCAGAAATATGGGAAGGATGTATCTTACCAGCAAATAAGAGGAATATGCTGTGACTGTTCTTGATTTGGCGTTTTGCTTCCCCAAAGTACTCTAAGCACGCTCCTTCTGGCTGGTTGTTTGGGAGACTCATAGCTCGTACCTCCATACTGTCTGTAATGCCGCTGAAAAACACAGCCAAGGGAGCTAAGACTCGGGCGCATCCGACAGGCATGGCTCCAGTCCCAGCTGTATGGAGCCCGACGAAGACAAGCCTCAGGAGAAGAGGAAACTGCGCAGTTCGCCGTCACACAAATGGTTCCTCACCAGTGACCGCAGTCCTTGCAGCGAAAGACAGTATGTTAAACCGAAGCCGCCAAACTGTTCTAAATTTATTTAAAAAACAAATTTGCAAAAGTAAAACTGGAGGAAAATGCTGTCATGCCAGCAGAGTGTCCTCTAAACACTGAGAAGGACTCTGCAAACAATGTTTTGGCTGGGGTAAATCGGGTGAAATCAAGTTTAATGTGGGGGAGATGCTTAATGAAGTAAATGGCAGCAGAGAGACAGCACTGGGAGGCTTCGAGGATGTGAGAAGTGATGTGCAGAGTGCTGAGGCTAGAAGGGAAGGAGACAGACAAGCGGCTATATCTTCAGAGGATAAGTTCGGACTAGTAGAAAAGAGACTTTTAGAAATGCAATTGAAAATGATTCTGATTCTAGGGTCACTACCTTTGCAGCAACCCCTATTGTTGACTCTTTGGTGATTGATCAGATGCAGATGCAGGAGGCTATTACCCATGATGTGGATTGCGGCAGTTTGGAAAGGGAGGGAGGTGGGATGCAGGGCTCGCAGATTTTGGAACAAATGACCACAGCGGGCTCTAAAGAGGTAGATTCGGACGGCAAGTTTTATTCTATGTCGGATCCCTCTAACTCTTCTGGGGATGAGAGCCTGGGCAAAAATTGGGCAGATGATGGCAGTGAGATAAGTAAGGAGGCCTCTCTGAATAACGAGACTGTCCAGAAGCGAAAGGGGAGGCGGGACTCTCTGATAAATGGGGCTCCTGGCACTACGGGCTCTTTAATTTGGGATTATTCGTTTTCTCCTCAACTCACTGATGAAATGGGGCAAGGAGAAACCCTTAAAGAAAATGCTGGGGCAGGGGTGTCACCTGAAATTACTCTCATCACCATTTATCAAAGTATAATGGCTCATGGAGAAGAGACCAGGGTGGAAGAGCTCCGGACCCAGGGTCGGTATATAAGCTGCAAAACACTGTTCAGAGTTGCTAAATCTTGCTCGGATTTTTCAATTAGAATCGGAGAAGCTGAAACCCGATCTCAGTATTGAAAGATTAATTGGCACAGCAGAAACTCATGACTGAATCTTTGAAGGCTCAGAAAGACGACACAGCTTGGAAACTGATTGATTTATAAAATCACTCCAGAAGGAACAATTTGCGGTTTTGGGGGTGCCTGAAGGATTGGAGGGCAGTGATGTCCGGCAGTTTGTAGCTGAACTTTTTTCAGAAGCTTTCCCTGAGTTGCACCAGTGGGACTGGAAAGTTGAGCTGCAGAGAGCTCATCGGTTCCCAATTAATCAATCAAAGAAGAGGGGGGGATAGTTAAGTGAAAGGCTTAGAGCTATCCTGATATGCCTTAATTTTCTGTCACGAGAAGCAATATATGATTTGGCACGGCTAGACAGGAAGAGAGCGGGCAAGGGTTGTGAATTCTTTGTTCCTAGATTTTTGCCAGGCTACAGTCAAAAAGAGGTGGCATCTTCGGCAACTGATCCCTCTATTTCAGGCGAAGGGGGCTCAGGTTTTCTTACTTAACCCAGCCAAACTGAAAATCATCCATAGGGGCCAGACACAATTTTTTGTGTCTGAAAAACAAGCCAAAGAATTTCTGAGCACAATCTGAGGTGGATAAGGTGCTCCGTTTCCTTATATTTGTCTAATTCTCGCACTGTCTTCTTCAGTTGTCTAGCCTAAAATGCGGACTGTACAACGGTTTGTCTATATTAGGGGGGGGGACCCGGGGAGGGATGGTCTACTATCCACTTTCCATCACAGAGGACCAAGCGCCTTATGCCTTATGTGGGAGGGAGGGGGAAGGGGAGGCGTTGGGGTGGATTTGGAGTGGGGTGGGGGTAGAGGAGGGGGGTGGCACTGGTGGTGAAGGGGGTTGTCTACTTATGGCTATGGTACATATTTTTTGTGGGGAAATGATTTGTCTTTTGGTCAGGGTACTTAGTGTAGGGGGTGGGCTGGTCCGATTTCAGATGAATTTTTTTCAGAATTAATGTCTGGTAGCTTACACATTTGTTCTCGGAATATATGTGGTCTGAATAATAGGAGGAAAAGAGGAGTGACTGCTCATATGTTACAGGCTATGCATATTGATCTGCTTTGCTTACAAGAAAGCCATATCTCTTAGAACAAACAGGGATGGCTGACGGACCTGGGTTTGGATGTACTTGCCTGCACTAGACAATGGTCTATGATCAGAGGTGTAGCCATATTGGCTAAACGTGGCATATGAGTCTGTAAACGGGTAAAAGAGGACATTTTGGGGCGGTGGGTTATTGTTGAAATCTTGGTTAATGGCTTTCTGTTGTCAGTTTGCTCTATCTATGGATCAAATTTAGATGACCCAGAAGTACTGCATTATCTGAGTGTCGAATTAGCATTATGGACTCAGCCTATAATCCTTTGTGGAGATTTCAATTTACATTTAGATAGCCAGTTTGAGATAGTATGGGATATACAGGGGAGGAAAGACAAAGTTTTTAAAGGCACTCAAGGGTTGGTCAAAAAGTTTGGGCGGGTGGATATGTGGTACAGGCATAGAAGAAATGATCCTGGAGGCACTTTTTTTTCAGCTCCACATAAAAAATTTGTGTGCATTGACTTTTTTTCATCCCAGTGGAAAAAGCTGAGCTAAAATAGAGATCGCACCCAGGGTTGTATCAGATCATAACCCATTAATTTTAGAAATGGCAGTTAGTTATAAGAGACAGCCAAAATCCTGGACTTTTGAAAGAAAACTATTATTGGACTCTGCATACTGCGCGCACATGAGTAACTGGATTCAAGAGGTTTTTTTAATTAATAGAGGATCAGCTCCTGATCCTATTGTTTGGGATGCCTTTAAGGCTGGGGTGCGGGGGGGAACTCTTACTCCTGATCTAACCAGAGGAAAATCCTAGTGGAAATAAAGGGGTGGCTTGAGCAGCTAAGACTGCTAGAAATAGAGCTTATGGGGAAAATAGCAGGGCATTTAAGTGACGAGGAAACTCGTAAGGCTATTGCTGTATTACAAATGAAGATTTATCAACATTTAACGGAGAAGGTAGCCGCCAAATATGCCCTTTATAGGGCTCACGTATATGAAATAGGGGAAAACTCTTGGAGAATATTAGCAAAGAGATTGCAGCAAAGAGAAGTGGCTAATCAAATTAACAGAATTAAGGATCAGGGTGACCAGATCAAGGACTCCCGGAAGAAATTCTAGGGGTGTTCAGCAAGTACTATCAACAGCTATGATCAGGAATTCAGGTCAGAAATAGAGATTAATAAAGTAACATTTGATCAGAATGAGCAACTGGCTGCACATATTACCTAGGAAGAAATGGAGGGTGCTATTTTGTCTTTAGCCACAGGTAAAGCGGTAGGGCCGGATGGTATCCCCCCTCGATTTTCTTAAGACATTGTGGCAGATGCTTTGGCCACAACTTATGTTATTATTTCAAGCTGCTCAACTGGGTTCAGTCCCGGATTCTTGGCGAAAAACCACTATTGTCTTTTTTTTTTTTAAAGATAAGCCAGAATTGCACCCTTCTTCATACCGATCAATTTCTTTGATTAATTCTGAATAAATTCTGGCCTGCCGTTTAGGGAAGATTATTACTTCTTTAGTTTCGGATTACCAACATGGTTTCAGTCCCAGAAGGGATACAGCCGATCACGTGAGGCGTGTGATAGCGCTTTTAGATTGGGTTCAGGCTACGGATGCTTCGTTGGGGGTGATTCTGTTGGACGCCGAAAAGGCATTGGACAGGGTCTCCTGGCGGTTTCTGTGGGATGTAATACACCAGAAGGGCTTTTGCTCGGAATTAAAACAAGCAGTTAAGGCTCTATATTTAAATCCAGTGGCATCGATACGGAGCTCTGGGCAGAAGTCAAGCCCGTTTTGCATCAGCAGAGGCACTAAGCAGGGGTGCCCATGCTCCCCCCTGCTTTTTGCACTGTATATTGATTTCTTAATAAACTTAATTTGAGTGCTGACATTAGACCGGTTAGAGTTCACAATAATGAATACAGAGCATTGGCATATGCCGATGATATTGTGGTTCTCACTAGCGATATTATTTCGGCGCTCTCTGTCAAAGTTCTTGGCTGAGCAGTACGGTAGATTCTCCAGCTACAAACTAAACATTGATAAAACTCAGATGCTTCACTCACACACTAAGTTTCAGGCAAATCTCTCAATAGTATCCTCTGCAATATATCTGGAGGTTCAAATTACACCAGAAGTGGACCAGATACCGGATCTGAACATTATACCAGTGATGGATAAAGTTAATAAAACTCTGGAAAGATTAGATCACCTACATCTCGCGTTCTCCATGGGTGCTGTAATGTTTTAAAAATGATGGCACTTCCTAAATTCCTTTATATGTTTAGAAAAATCCTCCTTGAGTTTTCTTCTTCCTGTTTTACTGAATTAGATCGGATGTGCTCTAGATTTCTTTGGAGCTATTGGAGACCAAGAAGGGCATTTAAAAAACTGATCTTACCGAGAGATCACGGAGGATGGGGCATCCCACACTTTTTGGTTTATTATTGGTTATTACAGTACACGGGCTCTCTTTTAGCCGGGGAAAGGTGAATATACCTGTTTACAGCAGACCATCCATCTGTGCTTTGGGGCTAGGGGAGGAGGCCAATAGTGGTTTGGTTAGGATATTAGAGCCCAGTTATTTTAAGAAAACTAAGTTTAAGGTACTTAAGGCTGCATTTCAAGTCTGGAAGCAGATTAGGCGAAAGATGAACACCCCAAATCTTAATGCTTACACCCCTTTTAAGGTTTGCTTCCTATTATCTTTCAGGATCAAGTTACGTTCAGATGGGGTTTGAAAGATCTTAGCTGTTTGGGTGATCTATTTGAAGAGGGCCAATTACTGTCCTTTGCAGATTTGCAGGAGAAGTTCGGCCTAGTAACGCATTACTTTTTTAAATATCTTCAAGTTCGTAGGTTTCTAGGCTGGCTTGGGTCAGGAGCAGAGCTACAGCTGGCTAGAATTCCCCTGATCGAAAAAAAAGAAGAAAAAGGCTTCAATAGGGCAGGTATATCGACAGATATTGGAAAGTTTTCTGGATGATATTGATATGTGGAATGCTAAGTGGGAGAACAAGCTTGGGCTAGCCGGAATTAGTGTAGAAGAATCTTTAGGTTTGGGGAATCAGATTTTAATGACCGGCTGACTGAGGAGTCGGCATCTGATGTCTCCTTTTGATTTATATTATACCCCAGGGAAGATTGCTAAATGGGGGGATTAAAGGGGGACAAATGTAACAGGTGTGGACGACAAGCTGCAAACTCTGTTCATATGTTTTTTTTCTGCCCTAGATTAGGGGCGTTTTTGCAAGAAATTGAGAAGTTCATGTGTGGGATACTGGGGAAACCGATCAAAATTACCGGTGAATCGGTAATTTTGGGCGTGGGATTTGATAGGGTCACCCAAAGTCAAGACCTATGATTGGCTTGTTGTTGCTATGGCCATGGTCCAATCATGTATCACCAATGAATGGATTAGCCCTGATTCACCTACCTTTACCAACTGGCAGTCGAGATTTTTAGCTACTTATAAACTAGAACTTCAATTTATAAGACCAAAGGGAGGAGAAAAAGGTCTTTGGGATGCAAAATGTGGGCTCCTGTCACAGATTGGCTACAGTGCATTTTATGAAGGCTGTAAGTTAAGGCTGTAAGAAGGCAGACCCACGATTGATGCTCTGGTGGGCGGATATACAATGTAATTGAAAGCTGAACAGACCAATGGATGAAAAGGGTTGACATAAATCCCATTATGTATACATTTGTGTATTTTTATTCATTAATTTTAGTACACGAGGCTGCAGATACAGCCTTTTCTAAGCCAGATCTAAATAAGGACAAGGCATGGAGAGTTGTTAGGACTACTGCACGATGGCAGCTTTGCACTAAATTTGTAATAACTGGGCCACATTAAGATTTAAAGATATTCATTCACTTTGTTCTGCTAAATAATGCAAGCACAAAATGTAAAATTAGACTTACGAAAAAAAATTGGCGAAGTCGGGCCATGCTGTGGATATTTTATTGTGCAACATTCTTAACAGTCTGATTTCACTCTGTTAATTTTCCTACATACAAGCAAAGCAACATTTTACCCATTAACCAACACAGACAGACATTATTCTGATGTTCAGTTACGCTGGTGACCGATCAGCAGCAGTTGTGGTAGCAATACTACCACGAGGGTAAAGGTATTAAGGACTGGAAGCAAGAAGTCAAATTGAAAATGTGGCAGCACCATTAGAGTAATGGATGAAATTAGAAGAACATGTGATGGTATCCCGAGGGGATTGCTGAGGAGGTTAGGTGATAGCACAATAAAGGCACGCGCTGAAACAAAGGGACATGAAATGAGAACAAAAGGACGCTTGATAATACAAAACTGGTATACAATGGCACGAGCAAAGTTAGGCTCGGTACCAGATGAGCAAAGAATGGCACTAGAAGGGCAAACAATGGCATAACGTGAATCGTAAGCGATGACACTAGAACAGAGGAAAAAAGATGGAGCAAGAAGATTATGTGGTATAATGGGCAAGAAAGCTCCCATGGGATTTTTTTACACAAATATATTTATCCGATTTTCTAAGTTCACTACGTCATATTTTGATATCAATAGTTAAATTTACAGTTATTTAAAGATACATTCCAAAAAACATCATTACTTAGAGAGAGAAAAAAAAGCAGGTTTGTCGATTAATATTTTTATATTGAAAAAATGTATATTACATGTACAAAAGGGGTTCACAAAATATCAGTATCAAAACACTTTGACAACGGTTATTCTTGAATTACACAAATCTTAAAGGACCACATGTCAAAGTATTAAAATTCCAAATCCTATATCTACAGTCCTGAAGATGGGCTCATTGACCCTGTCATCAGGTAGGCTGCCCCCTCAGCCGCCACACGGTCCCCCTGTGCCGCCGCTGCCCCTCTGCCCGCTGTGCCACCTGTGATTGCCCAGTCTGGTTTCAGTTTAATTTCTGAGCCTTACTGCCCTCTTTGTTTTATTCCTGTAGTCTCTCCTCTTCTGTCCCTGTCGCCCCTAGTGCCTGTGCCCGACCCCCCACCTGACCCCCACCCACTCCTCTCCCTCTTCCCGCCACTGCCACCCTGCGGCCCGCCCCCCCTGGTACCCTATTCGCCCCCCCGCTCCCGCCTCCCAGCTGCTCCTCCCTCCCTTATCCCTTCTTATAGAGGCCGCACAGTGGTGAAGGGAGCGACCTTTGACCCTGTCACCAGGTAGGTCGCCCCCTCAGCCAGCGCACGGTCCCCCTGTGCCGCTGCTGCCCCGCTCCCCGCTGTGCCACTTGTGATTGCCCAGTCTGGTTTCAGTTTAATTTCTGAGCCTTACTGCAGTCTGTTTTTTCCTGTAGTCTTTCTCCTCTTCTGTCCCCGTTGCCCGCCGCTGCCACCCTGTGGCCCCACCCCCCTGGTACCCCATTCGCCACCCTGCTCCCGCCTCCCAGCTGCTCCTTCCTCCCTTAGCCCTTCTTATGGAGGCCGCGCAGTGGGCGCGCCGCTGGTGCGTCAAAGGCAAGCCTGTCTGGACCGCGCCCAGCGCCAGAACCCCTGGCCCCCGACGAAACCAAGTAACCAGACTGAGATACGACACCGCGACCCTCCACGCACTCAACACCGGCCAACCAGCCGCCTGCTACCAAGCCACTCCGAAGCGCACCCACGGACCCTTCTCCTGCCAAACCTGCAAATTCACCTAATCCGAACCCACGTCCCACCACCCAGACCAGGCAACAACAACAACCACCTCAAGTGCATCCTGTTCAACACCCGCTCCGTCCACAAGCACGCCGTCAAACTCTGGGACCTCCTCGACACAACAGCACCAGACATCGCCTTACTCACAGAAACCTGGATGAACGCCTCCTCAGCCCCGACATCGCCATAGCTATCCCGGACGGCTACAAGATCACCCGAAAGGACTGCGTCAACCAAACCGGACGAGGAATCGCCATAGTCTACAGGAACACCATCGACGTCACTACCAACTCCGAAGATGCCCTCACCACTGCCGAACACCTACACTTCCAGATCCACACCGACCCCAAGACCACCCTCAGAGGAACCATCGTCTACAGATCCCCGGGCCCACGCACACAATTCAGTGAAGCCATCGCCGACTTCCTCAGCCCACACGACCTCGCCTCATCAGACTACATCCTCCTAGGGGACCTGAACTTCCAGCTGGAGAACAACGATGACAACAACACCACCACCACCCTGCTCAAAAACCTCGCAAACCTCGGACTCAAGCAATTGGTGAACACCCCCACCCACTACGCTGGCCACACGCTCAACCCAGTCTTCTCTGCCAGCAGCCACGTTGCCTTCAGCCACTCCAACGGACTACACTGGACCGACCACAGCTGCATCGACTTCACCTTTGAGAAGACCACACCCCACCACCACCCACAACAGATACCCCATAGATGCTGGAGCAAAAATCACCGCAGACCAGCTAACCACATTGCTGAGCCAGAAACCACCCATCACCACCACAAACACAGACGACGCAGCCCGCAACCTCACACGGTGGATAGTCAACTGCGCCGACGCCCTTGCACCACTGAAGAACCCCCCAGGCAAACCCGGCAACAGGAAAACATGGTTCATCGACGACCTCAAAGAATCAAAGAAATCCTGCAGATCCCTCGAGAAAACCTGGTGCCGCTAACAGACGACAGAAAACATGACAGCCCTCAAGAACACCACCCGCAAACACCACCAGTTGATCCACACCACCAAAAAGACATCTTTCAAAGAACGGCTGGACAACAACACACACAACAGCAAGGAACTCTTCAACATCGTAAAAGAGCTCTCCAAACCCAACGCAAACAGCAACGACATCACACCATCGCAAGACCTCTGCAACTCCCTCGCCACGTTCTTCCACCGCAAGATCGCCGATATACACAACAGCTTCGGCGCCCAGACTCTTCCCCCCCAGCCACCGAACCAACCATCCTCAGCGCTTGGACTCCCATCAGCACCGAAGACACCACCCACGCCATGAACATTATCGACTCCGGCTCTCCTTCCGACCCATGCCCTCACCACATCTTCAACAAAGCAGACACCATCATCGCTCCCCACCTACGGAACGACATAAACAACTCCCTCGCGTCCGCCACCTTCCCAGAGAGCTGGAAGCACACAGAGATCAAAGCCCTACTGAAGAAACCCACAGCGGACCCCAAAGACCTCAAAAACTTCCGCCCCATCTCTCTTCCCTTCCCGGCGAAAATGATCGAGAAGATAGTCAATAAGCAGCTGACCGCATTCCTCGAAGCAAATGGGTCTCTCGATCCATCGCAGTCCGGATTTCGAGCCAACCACAGCACCGAGACTGCCCTCATCGCATCCACCAACGACATCTGGGCCCTACTCGACAACGGGGAAACCACCTCCCTCATTCACCGAGACCTCTCAGCCGCCTTTGATACAGTTTGCCATCGCACCTTAATAACCCGCCTCCACAACGCCGGGATCCAAGACAAAGCCCTGGACTGGATCACCTCTTTCCTCTCCGACAGAACCCAGCGAGTCCGCCTTCCTCCCTCCCTTCCGCTCCGCGGCCACTGAGATCATCTGCGGCGTACCCCAAGGCTCACCCAACCCTCTTCAATATCTACGTGAGCCCCCTCGCCACCATCGCATGCAAACACAACCTCAACATCATCTCATACGGCGACGACACCCAGCTGATACTCTCCCTCACCAAAGACCCAGCCACCGACAAACTCAACCTCCAGGAAGGAATGAAAAACGTCGCGGAATGGATGAAACTCAGCCGTCTGAAACTGAACTCAGACAAGACGGAGGTCCTCGTCCTCGGACCATCCCCATCCACCTGGGACGACTCCTGGTGGCCCGCAGAACTAGGCACCGCACTGACACCCACTGACCACGCACGCAACCTGGTATTCATCCTTGACTCCTCTCTCACGAGGACCAAGCAAGTCAACGCCATCTCATTTTAATGCTTCAACACCCTGCGCATGCCCCGTAAGATCTTCCGTTGGATCCCTACCGGAACTAGAAAGACGGTCACCCAGGCCCTCGTCACCAGCCGACTCGACTACGGGAACACCCTATACGCAGGAACCACAATCAAACTTCAGAACAAACTCCAACGCATACAGAACGCATCCGCACGACTCAATCTCGACATCCCCCGCCACAGTCACATATCAGCCCACCTGAGAGACCTGCACTGGCTCCCCGTCAGCAAAAGGATCACATTCAGGCTCCTCACCCACGCACACAAAGCACTCCATGACATAGGCCCGAATACCTCAACAACCGCCTCACGTTCTACACTCCAACACGCAAACTGAGGAAGGACGAGTGCTCATCAAACTTCATATATCTATTACAAGCACTAAAGGTAAGGGACAGATTTCTCGGAGGAAACTGGGATCGAGCTTTACCCAGCACTCTACACGGTAATCAGGTTGAACAGCATTAGTGCAGCCACATTTCAAGGTGAAGTCTAAACCTGCTTATTTGTTACTTTGTGTTCTTGCCGATCCGTTTTAAAGTTGTGCATCAGTTGTCTGGCTTGAAGAGAACATGTTTCGACAAGAACAAAGCGGAAAGGGGGGGGGGGAAGAGAGACATGAGTGACAGTGCCCTGGCACAGAACCTTTGAGGATGAATGGGAGAGTGATAGAGGCTCACTGGCCCAACCTCCTTGGCTTCTCTTCTAGTTTCACCAAGGCAACTGGAGATTGGCCAAATGAAAGGGAGTCAGTGGGTGTGAGAGACAGATCCTGCCCTACCACTCCTCTACAAGATCAAATCAAAGTAACTAAGGCTCTCCTCCTTGCCCTTTTTCCAGTGTTCTTCTTTCACTCTGCGGAATGAGCTGCGGGACAAGGCTTGCAGATACCGTGTTCCCATGTATTACTATGGAAAAAGTAATGGGGGGGGGGGGGGCTAAGAAATCCACAGTGGGAAAAGAGACCAGGGCGTATGTGACTTCTGCCCATGCTATGCATCACCAGTATGGAAAAAGCTCATGCAATTATTTGAAACTGTGAGTGGAACTTGCCAACGAGTACAGCGAGACAAACTTTCCACAAAGAGATACCTTAGATTCAGAGCATTTGACTAATTTGAGTAAATAATTCAAATTTCTCAATAAGATTATTGCAAACCTGTGACCCAAATTTTGGTTGTTATAAAGAAGAAAATAAGTCCACGCCCAAGTTGAAAGTCCTTGAGATGACTCAGTGACTCATGAGAAATTCCAATATCAAATTAGTTACCTGAATGTCAGTATACAGGCTTCTTGTACCACCCACAGCCCCATCACATCTTTACATAGTTCCCCTGATTACTGAACCACGAGAGAAAAGAACAGATGAGGGAGAAGAAGACACTTTAGACAGGCACCACCCATCAGGACATTGCGGCTTTGTGTGGTAAATTTTGAGGCCAAAAAAAAATCAAAATGTAGCCAAAACAAGCATAATTGTAGTTTTTTTGCAACAGATACAATATGTGCCTGTCCCAAAAATACAGTGACCAAGTCAGCAAACTAGCACTGTGCAGTTAGCAAGAGCTGGGAAACAAGATGTCCGATGTCCTATACCCTGGAGTGCAAAATACAGTTTGTAATTTGCACTCTTTGGCACTTCGTTTTCCAACTTAACACACATGCTGCTGGAAAGAGCGGTTATTGTGCCGCCCTGCATCTTAATGCAAGGTGAATGTAGATTGGATAGGGCTTCTGTAAATGGCCCCGTGCAGCAGCATATGTTTCATCCTGCTCAGTGGCTTTTTGGGGGAGAACGGGGGAGAGTGGGGAACGGAGTAGAATGGTGAAAGGGGGTGTCGGGAAAACGAAAGGCCTATTAAAAGAAAGGTGGTGGGTCGGGAAATAAAGGTTACTGGGGTGGCGGGCGAGATGCAAAGGAGACAAATTGCCCTGGGCCGGTGGATGCGGGAGGGCAGGATGACACCTATGAGGCAGGGGGGTGGGAACCAGAAGGAAGATTGCCAAGGGGAGCCAGAACACTGGCATTTTGAGCCTCGATCTCCAGCAGACTTTTTCCTTTTTAGGTCTTGCATGGCATTGCAGCGCAAAGCGCTGTCTGCCTCGGTGAGATTTGTTGTCAACAAGGAGTTTGAGAAGAGGGCTTGAAGCCCCGCCCCTCATTTACATTGGCTGGCGTCAAGGTTTTTGCTAAACGGTGGCCTGCCATTGGAAATTAGGGTTTTTGGTTCATGCCCTTTGGCCTCCAATCCGGACTCGGTCGCCTGCTTTGCTGCTGTAGCAAAGCACTTTCTTATCTTTATGGGGCCATGTGCTTCTAATTAGAAACACATGGCCCCATAAAGACTTGTTGTTTTAGACACTGGGCCTGTAATCCTGATTGTGTAATATGATAAAACAGGACTACTAATCCCAGAATGCAAAGTAAAAACCAGGCCTGCATGAGATATTGGCACTTGGATGTATGACCCTTAGTGCTCTGGTGCGAACAATGGTATGGTGCTGTGTCGATGGAAGTGAAGGTGGTTATGGTGGTGGTATTGGTGTTAAAGTATGGCTGGTGGTGGTGATGGGCGAAGAGAGTTTCACGCTAAACACGATCCGAAGTGACACATGTGGACCGGGCTCGACAATCGATGTGACGCTGGCCCTGACACGGTCATCCCATGGAGGGTTAATGTAGCGCGGCAGCCGGAGGGGTCGGAGGGTGCAGAGTGTTAATAGCGCCGAAGGCAGCGGCTTTAATTTCAGCGCCCGCGCCAGGAATGCACCACCGGCAACTGAATGTGTAACATGAGCCGCAGCTGTGACACCATATCCTGGGGGCCGGCGCGGCGGGGGCTTCCAGAGCTGGGGTGGCAGAGGGGCGCCCGGGACAACCAGAGCGTGTTCACACAGCAGGCGCAGGCCCATGGAGAGCGGAGGGCACCTAGGGTTACTCCAGGGGAACTCGCTGCTATCTCTGAAGCAGTCCTGCTGTTTGAATACTGGGACTCACCGAGCTCTGCCAGAGCACCTCACTCCTCAGCTGGGGCGTCCTTTTCCGTTCTAATACTGTACAGAGTTCCGCCACTACACCCTTATGTGCCGAGTATGTCAGAACTGCCTGCTCTGCCAAGGAAGGTACGGAGCATGCTACTCCCGTCCTTGAGATGTCTCTGCTGGTGCTCCTCTACCCTGGCCTTGCGCACTCTGTTATTCCAGTGGTATCACTCTCACAAGATGCTGCCAGTGCGCACAAAGATGCCCTCAGTGCCCTGCTGTCCCAGTTGTCATTCCAGTAAGCTGATCAACCAAAAAGCCTTAGCCAAGACCTGCAACCCAATGCCTCTGCCCCCTCCTTCAAGTACAGAGACTGAGGCTGCTTCCAAAGCTCATCCACTACCGGGACCGGAGTCCCGCCCTGCCAATGCACCTAGGGCCAGGCTTGCGACCCTGCTTGCTGTTGCACTACTCGGACCTTCCTAGTCTCAGGTGTCTGCCAGTGTACCTCAGTCTGACAAGCAACAGCTCCTGCGAGGGCAGTACTGACCCCCCTATGTAGTTCTGTCAGTGTCATTTTTCGAGATTACCTTTCCTTAGTCTGGATTCTCCACGTGGTCTTCATGTGGACATATTTGATAGCACATGAACTGTACGTGTGAGGGCTCTAAAACGGCAAGTAATTGCACCAGGACAGCTGTACTGCTAGACTGTGGAACTCCTTTCCATTCGAAGAATTACAAAATTCCCAGGCCCTTTCACACTTCGGGAAAGCATTGAAAACAAGTCTCAACATTCTAGAGGCCATATTTGTACTTATCCTGCCTAGCTGATCTCCCTTATGCATGACAGTGCCAAGACACCTTCGGGTACACGAGCGTTACTCAAAACTCAATGACATAACTACTTCACAACTAAGTTTCCTTCCCAGGAAAATGTTTAAAATGTCAGTTAACAAGCCACTACAAGTTTAACAAAGGAGCAAACATCGATCTGGTTGAAATAACCCTAATGGCAAAAACATGCAAAACAACTATAATGTTGAAATGCTTCTTTCAGACACGAATTGGCAAATTAAAGTGCTGACATATGGGGTCTATAGCAACAATGCTATAGGAGGTTATACAAACGGCATCAGCCATGGTAAACAAAAGGCCAGCCGCAACATGTGTGCTGCATACCAAAAGCACACTACAGTACACAAGGTCTGCGTTAAGGGCATACTGTAATATGCGAGTTGTATACCAAGCCATACTCCAAAGTGTAGCGCGAAGTCTAAATATGCAGAATGTGTCAGCTGTAGAGCACGCTGCACCTCCTTTATGCGGAGCATAACATTGTGTACTGCAGGTTGTCATGGTTATGCAAAAGAGGCTCTGAAACTGTGAAACCTGTATACCCAGAAGTGAACTATAAGAGACCAATTACAAAAAGACAAAACACAGTTTTAATTGGTTTTATTGTAAAGAAATCTAACCGTGTCAGCAGTCGGCTAATACCCGCAGCAACAAACACAGTACTACGTCCTTTAGTTCGCTGCGTCATTCTACACAAGGACCAATAAACTAGCTACTTTTATCAACAGGTTTGAGCTTGAAACTCTTTTAGTTTAGTATATCCCACTATATAGTGGTTGGAGTCTAAAAGTGCTACTTGTCTTTAAACCTAAACTTTTGTCTTGAAAAGGGTACTTCTGAAATCCGACCCTTCAAAAGGGTTACAAAACACATACACCATGTTACTCTCTAGGACTAGTTTGTATGTGTTTCGTTACATGTAAGTAGCGCATTATTTTTGGAATACTGTCACCATTACAGATTAATATGTATCGCAGCAGGATGTATTTGACATGACGCGTCCAATCACAACTTGTCCTTCGAGTTCTATTAACATACTGACTTACGTATTCATTCCCACCTAACCTAAATTGCTTGTAATTCTATGGCAAAGTAATATTGTGACTGTACTTGGTAATTTAAGTACCTTACTCTGGTTGTTTTTTTGTTAAACAGCCATTGTGATTGCAGGCAGGAAAATTGTCGGTACCGTACGTATAAAAGCATAGGTTGCTCTACTTCAACTTTTACATGGTCGCCATATTTAAACGTGAGGCCTTATCAGGATTCACTGCAATTTGTGAGGTGTATAGAAAGAATTCACTGTAACATGTGAGTGCATACCAATGATGGACAACAGCCTGTGTGTATATACACTAAGAAAGCACAGCAGCCTGTGAGTGCACACCAAAACAAAAGGATCAAACAGACAGATGAACATTATGAGAAAATTAAAAGCCTTCCTTCCCGCAAATGACTTCAAATTGGCAAAACAAGCAATCCCCAGACTACACTATGGGAGTGCAACTCTCTACGGACTTCCCAGATCTACAAGGGCCCCTCTCAGAACCTCCTTCAATTCAGCGGCGAGGCTTATCATGGGTTCTAAAAGAAACTCCACTTTTTCCCCGATCTTAGAGTTCTTAATTGGCTACCATTCAAAGCAAGAATTCAACAAAAAAATCGCTTGCATGACTCACAAAGCCCTTCATCACAATACACCAAGTTATCTGGCCCAGAAACTGGAGCTCTCATGTGGTAACAGATCCTCCAGAAGTTCCAGAAATCTTCTTCTGAAACCACAACGATTTGCCAAAAAGAAAACAGACATCCAGGCATTCTCTGGAATCGCTCCAAGGATCTGGAATGCACTGCCCCCAGAAACTCGACTGAATCCCTCTACTGCCTCTTTCAAGAAAGAAGAAAATTCTCTACTCAAGAGTAAACTCACATGAACAATGTATCTAACCCTCATAAGGGATAGCATAATTGTATAGCAGGACATAATTATGGCATACATTGTTCTTTTGTTCATCTTTCTTCCCTTGTAAAGCGCTCTGATACTTGCAAAGGTCATGTTCGCACTATATAAAACCTTCAAAATAAATGTTGCACAACAGCCTGTGTGTGCATACACTAAGGATGCACAGCAGCCTGTGAGTGCACGCCAATGCTGTTCAGCAACCCGTATGTGCATACACTAAGGATGCACAGCAGCCGTGAGTGGACACCAAAGTTTCACAACAGCCTGTTAGTGCCTACACTAATGGATGCATAGCAGCCTGTGAGTGCACGCCAATGCTGTTCAGCAACCCGTATGTGCATACACCAAGGATGCACAGCAGCCGTGAGTGGACACCAAAGTTTCACAACAGCCTGTTTGTGCATACACTAAGGATGCACAGCAGCCTGTGAGTGGACACCAATGTTGCACAGCAGCCTGTATGTGCATACACTAAGGATGCACGCCAGCCTGTGAGTGGTCACCAATATTGCACAACAGCCTGTATTTGCATACACTGAGGATGAACAGCATCCTGTTCGTGCACACCAATGGTGCACAACAGCCTGTGTGTATACATGAAGGATGCACAGCAGTCTGTAAGTGCATACGAATGGTGCACAGCAGCCTGTGTACTCTACAGATGCACTGCATTGGGTGTGGTGTATACCCAGGGGGCAGAGCAACCTATGAGTGCATAACATAACAATCACATACAGCAGTGTGTGCATAATTATATATATATATATATATATATATATATATATATATATATATATATATATATATATACACACACACACACACACATATTTACATATATATGACACAGGGACTGGACTTCCAAGATTCTTTTATGTGCTTATTTTAATCGCTGTTATGCGTTTCGGCATTGCTGTTATATACACACACATACATACATATACACACATTTATATTAACCACAAACTCCTTAAATAAAAGAGATGGATGGAGGGAGCCGAGCAGGGGGGTTGAAGTTGGCTCGACACTTGGAGGTAAGACTCCCTTGGTGGGGGCTCTGATCCTTGCACTCTGCTTCTTGGAATCTACTCGAGAATTTTGTCGATACCAGGAGCAGGGCACCGACATGTAGTGGGTGTTAGATGGAGTCTGTGATTTGTTTATTTATTCTTTATCAAATTGGACTATACTGGACTTTAAGTTTGTGACAACACTGCCCTGCTGTGGACCAGTATTTTAATCGCAATTTTGAAAGTGCGTGTGGAAGGACAGTAATGTGGATTAATAATATTACTTTGCTCACCCGGAACACTAAATGTATTGAATCTGCTCCACAGCGAGGGAATTTAGTAGATTGATCAAATATGATAATGCAATTGACTACGGTTTTTACTTGCGGTTTGAATATAACTGTAGTAACTATCGGATTTTGGTGTATTTACAGATTCAATTAAATCATTACAAGCAGATCATGATATTTTTATCCGCCAGTCGGATAAAGGTGGCAATGTTGTCATATTGAATGTGGATAACTACATACAAGAAGGGCTATGTCAACTAAATTGTGAGGACCGCTATGAGCGAGTAACTAGGGATGCTGTTGACAAGTGTAATGCCATCTTTTATAATATGTTGTAAGAATGGCATTCACAAGATATTCTGGAGTGGGACGAGTATTCTTTCTTGTTGAATCGCAATCCCAAGGTAGCAATTCTTTATCTCTTACCCAAACTGCATAAAGATGCAACGTCGCCTCCGGGAAGACCCATCGTTTCTTCGATGGGTTCTCTCCTTGAGAAAACCTCCAAGAATATTGATTATTTTTTGCGGCCCTATGTGGAAACTGTACCATCTTATATACAAGATAGTAGAGATTTTCTGAGGAAGATTCAGGATTTACAATGGCAGGAAGGTTTTTTATTTATCACTTTGGATGTCTGCAGCCTGTATACATCAATTAAACATACGGATGTTGTGCAGGCATGCAGACAGTTCCTCAGCTCTCGTTCTATTTAGTTTTTAAATCATAACGAAATGGTCTTGCAAACGATTCAGTTCTGTCTGGAGAACAATTATCTCATTTTTAATTAGGTTTTCTATAGACAAAAACAGGGTACGGCTATGGGCACCTGTTTTGCTCCCAGTTATGCCAATTTATTCATGGGTAGCTGGGAGCAGCAGGCGTCCAGAATGCAGGAACACTACCACAACCATGTTAAGTTATGGCTGCGGTATATTGATGACCTTTTTATCATCTGGGAAGGTTCGCATGAGCAGGCTGGGTAATTCATTTCCAAACTTAATGTGAATGAGAACAATCTAAAATTTGAGGGTAAAATAAGTGATCGAAGGATTGGGTTTTTGGACCTGTGTGTAGAAGTAAATCAAATCAAATCAAATAAATAGTAGTAGACAACAAGCTAGTTTCCAAACTGTATTGCTAGACAACTGCGGAGAATACTCTGCTACATGCAGAGATTGGTCATCCCAGTACTCTGATCTGCAGCATACCCTATGGGGAATTTCTCCGGGCTCGGAGAAATTGTAGTACGGAATCAGATTAACGCAGAGTGTGGATGTAGGACTACAAGATTTTTGGAGTGGGGGTATGATCCTAATGTGATTAAACAAGCACATGCAAAAGCGGACAATTTTACACAGAATGAGCTGCTAGTACCGATGAGAAGGGAGAACCGGAAGACGATAAGGTCATTAGATTCATCTCAACCTTTAACTTAGGCTCCCGACAGGTACAGAAATGTCTTAATAGACCTTGGAAAGTTCTTAAAACAGAATCTACCCGTGAAGATGTAAATCAGTGATATTCCAAAGATTACATATAGAAAGGCAGACTCATTGAAAGACAGATTATGTAGCAGTGAGGTAACACTTGCAAAGAATTCTGACAGGGGTATCCAGGGCTTTTTTACCTGCATGGCATGCAAAGAGTGCAAATACAGCACGAATATCTAAAATGTATATTATCCGGTCGCTGACACCGAGAGGCTGATTGATAAACATCTTTCATGCCTCTCAGATCACTGCGTTTATGTTCTGGTTTGCCCATGTGCTACAAAATATGTGGGCAGTACCATGTTTGCTGCAAAAAAACGCATCCTGGAACACATGAGAGCAATCCAGAACAAAGACAAGCTATCCCCGGTGGCCAGACATTTCGAGGAATTCCACAAAAGTAATCGCAAATTGTTGCGATTTTTTGTAATTGACAGGGTGATTCCATCGAACAGAGGCAGAGATAGAATCTTCAAATTACGCCAACTAGAATCCAGGTACATTATGGAACTGGATACCAAGATCCCTGGGGGTTTAAATTCTGAGGAAACACGGTATTGGCACTTAGTGGAATGAGCACATGGAATCTTAGTTTGTGGAATAAGCCCATGTGGAAGCCATTGGCCTAAGGCTTATAACCTCATTTATTATGTATATAAGGCTGATTTTTCATTTCTTTTCCTTTTTGCAATGTATTTATTATGACTCCGATAGTTTGGGAATTAGCAATGCAATTGTAAATAGTCTCCTATTATGATGATTCTGTATTGATTTTAAATTGTTTTTAAATCACTTGCACTAGAGTCACTGTAATAAGTTCGTAGAAACTGGGATGGCAGTGGAAACTGTTTACATTTTTCTGTTTTCCCCTTCTTCCGTTTAGGTGGAACTGCAATCAGGAGACAAGATCACCTATACGACGATTAATTGTAAAAAAAAAAAAAAAAATGTACAACATGGTTCACTGATCCGATATTACGCTCACGCTTACCTTCTATTACCACCATAACATTCAGTAGAGCTACAAATATGGGTTCAATACTAGACAAGAGCAGTCCAGAAATCAGACAGAACTCTACCTGGTTGAAACCAGCTCCAGAATTCCGGAAATGCTCATCTTGTAGAGAGTGCAAATTCGGTGTAAATAAAACACACTAACGCCTTTTAGCACCAATGAAACAGCCATAACTGGCAAATTCACTTGTAAGACCGAATTTGCAGTATATGTCCTCACGTGCACCTGTGGCCTGAATTACATCGGCAGTACTAAATTACAGGTGCACGTGAGGATCTTGCAGCATCTGAGAGCCATTTTACATAGCGACCCCACATACCCGGTAGCACGCCACTTTGAAAGGGTACACAATAACGATGTAAATTGTTTATAATATTTTGTGATGGCGTCTGGATTGAAGCAACTCAGAGGAGGCAACAGAGAGCTTTTGCTTAGACAGTTGGAAACCAAACTAATATTAGAGTTTGATAGCAAAAGCCCTAATGGGCTGAACAATGAGAAAGACATGTACAACTTTCTTTAAAACCTTGACAGCCTAAAATCTC